>NW_017732938.1:109515-110450 GCF_001890085.2 Hipposideros armiger | reverse complement strand
TTTTTGGTTCCATCCTGCCTAATAAATTGCTCCATAAGTCAAATTTTTTAAAGATCTGAAATTTAGTTTCTATAAGGATAACTTAATAAACATTACAATGTGTTTATAGCCATTTTAAGCTACCCTTCTTGTTTTCTTAAGGAATCAAATGATTAAACTTCTGCTGTTATCCTTTATCATAATATTTAGGAAGTCTTAACTAGACTGAACAATCTTCCATTCCAAAAATGTTTAATTTAAAAAGTTTGAATGCATCTTTACATGAAAAAGGAATTAAGGTTTATGTCCCATATCATTTCCTACTGAAAGTTAAAGTAATTAAGGTTTCAATTTATCAAAATGTCATTCCCAAAATAGAAAAGGTTATGTGGTTTAATTATGTTCATGTTTTTTCACCATAAGATTTTATTTTTCCATCTATTAATTTATAAAACAATGTTAAAGTCAGTGAAATGAACATAACTCTGCTGAGTTCTCCAGTATTACATAAAAACTGCCTACACAATGAACACAGAATTCTTAAAGGTTAATAACGTTCTTCTAAGATGACAAATTCTGAACTTTAGTAGGCTGTTAATTAAAAAGAACAGTTTGTCATTGGTAGAATGTTTTCATTATGGCAAACAAATGTGAAAATGCAGAGATGGAAAATCCGACTTGGGAACAGATATTTATACTCAGTGAGCTTCTTCCACAGTGAAATGCCACATCATCAGTAGAGACTTCAAAAAGAGATGTAAAGATCTCTCGGGGGGTTAACTTTAAATGTTTTAATTATTAATTGTATATTGTTTCAAAATGCCAATAAGATATGCTAAAGAAACAGTTGATATAATACTATCCAATATTAACAGATCAAGTTTATGTTATAGCTAAACTACTGCAAAACTGGTGGCATTTTCCAATCTTGGGGACAATTCACAACAGCTCCTATA
>NW_017732938.1:103851-107575 GCF_001890085.2 Hipposideros armiger | reverse complement strand
CCATCTGATTGAGTGATTTACTTTCCCCTTGGGAAAGTTTGCAAACGTCAATTTGTAACTGACAATGGAAACATTTCTGGGTAGACAAGTGGAGGTTGTGATTTTCACTGTGATTTCTGCTACCCAGAAGAAAGCACTTAGGCACTATCTAATTTGGAGTATGTGGATTCTGTTCTCTTAGTTTATTCAATGTTTTGGTACATCTGTTCTCTAGCAGAGTGGGACAAATTGGCTCGAGAAATACTATAGAACTACTCAATTTGAAGGCTTTTATGGACAGGATGAAGCCTTTATCGTCTGTCCAGTCGTAATTACAACCTGCAAAGTATGTCGGGGCTATTTTTGTTCTAAACAAAATTGAAAACATACTGTTAAGTATGGGTGTTCCTGTTCTCCCACTATCATCTCTCTCTAATAGTTTTCAATAGTTACAGCAGAAATAATACAGAGATGCTTTGAATCAAAGTACTGAAAAGTGTTATTTGTGCATTTGTTTGTAATCATGCACAAAAAAACATTTTTATATTGTTTTTATATCCATATTTATAGATACAGATGTAGATATATAGACATAGCTAGAGATAGAGATATGGGTATGATTATGGATATAGATATAGATGTAGATATAGACATATGTAGGTATAGATGTATAAATGAGATTTAGATATATTCAAATTGTATATATTATACATTAAATATATATGTATACATATATATGACAAAATTGATTCAAATAAGTGCAAATCTACATATAGGACTCCAAATAAATTAGTTTTTTCAGAGTCTAAACCAATTTTCAATATTTTCCAAGATACCTGGCCTTTAAGTTATGACTGTAAAATTATGATATTGGACAGCAAGGTAGCAAAGGATATGAACTAATATGTTTTGAAAATTAAGAGCAAAGTTAATTTCTCATTTTTACCTCATATATATGCATACATATATGTATTTATGTATATAAATACATATATTGAGTGGATCAAAGGACAAGGGAGAGAGCATGAGGAAAGATTTTTTTAATTGGTTGAGGCATGAAAATGAAACCTGGAAACACTTGTTTGAATTTCCTTTCACTATAACAAAATATCCTGGTTTTCTTTTTTTTCATCTCTTAATATACTTTCCGAGACTCCTTTGGTTTTTCCTTCTCTGCCAAAAATATATTTACTTTTTTTTTCATTCCTCAGAGTTTAGTCCTAATCTTTCTTCTATTTTCACTCTATAGTATTTTTCTACATGATATACTTGATCTCAATAATTATATTATTATATACAGGTAATACTTAAAAAACTGTGACCAAAATGGTTAGTCTAAAATCAATTGTCACTTTCAAAATAACATAATCCCAGGAACTAATCACAATTTCAACACAAACTGAATTCACTTTTCTTTTTCACATATATAAAGAAATCCTTCTTCATTCACTGCACATCTCGCTGAGTATTTCCTTAGATAATAAATCCAACAATTTCACTTGCTTGCTTAGATTCATTTAATTGTGTTCCATTTTCTTGCAACTCGAAAGCCAGTTATGAAGACTTTCTATAGTGTGATTTCACTCATATGGAATGTCAGGAATAGGAAAACCTACAGAAACAGAAACTAGATTAGCAGTAGCCTACGGATACGGGAAAGGGCTTGGGTAAAGGGGAGTAGCTAATAATGGGGATGCAGTTATTTTTGGGGTGATAAAAGTGTTCTAAAATTGTGGTGATGGTTTCACAAAACTGTGACTATATAAAAATCTAAGTGTTTCCTTTTAAAGAGGTTTTTTTTTGTGTAAATAGATTATGTCTCAGTAAAACTTGTGTTTTTAATGTGTTTATGAACTGAATAAAGGCAAAGAATAAAAAATATCCAGAGCTTCTAAATTCAGGGATCCTTGGCTACGACAGAAACGCACTGTGTGTGTAGTATCTACATGGGCCCAAGTTACACTGACCCTATGAGACTTGGGGGAAGGAGGGATGGATGTGAATAGGAAGGGAAGCTGTCTGCTAGGTGTGAGCAATAGTGATTTTCCTTTGATGTAGCGGTCTCTTGTCTTCTGTCAGGATTCAGACAACTGTGGCAGGGTGACTCATTTGCTTGCAATTAGGGTAAAATCTAAGAGCCTTCATGAGTTTTGATATCTGTAATGTAATTAATTTTTGTTTATATGCTTTCATTTCTCTTTCCTAATTCACTTCTCTAGCCCTGTCCTCACACAGTGGGTGGCAAAGAGCAGACACAACAAATATTTGTTGACTGACTGACTCACAATGTAGAAGTGAGACAGAAAACATAAAAATTAAAAACAAGGAAAAACTGATATTGTGGTAGGTCTATTGAAAAATTATGAAAGTGATCCAATTTTTCTTCTTTGAATGTACAATTAGAACCATCTTTTAAATATCTTCAACATCCGTATCATGTGCTCTAATTAAAAAAAAACAAAACTTTTTTACTTAATGATGCAAAAACTCTCCATTAGTATTATATTATTCAATAAAAAATTCTGAGTATTAAAGGTGTCGTTATTACATTATACTTTTATATAATTCTTTCCTAGGGTGCAGTATAATCATTACAGTTTGTAAACTGTAAAGTTACAATACCATGGGATTTCATCTGTAGATGACTTTATAAAAAAGCCTGATAGAATTGAGCTGTGCTTCCAAGCAGAGAAAGAATTTTCATTCAGGATAGGAGCTAAGAAAGCAGGAAGTAGGCAGTCATAAAGAGTGGAGAGCTAAGGTCAATTTAGCTCAATTTGGCTTCAGCTTCGGACAAAGTACAACAATACAAGATGCGGAGCGTGACAAAAAGTAATATTAAACTATTGCTTAATTGTTGTCTTTCAGTGAAAGTTTTAGTGTTTCCATGTAAAGTCCACGTTTTCTTATCCACTCACATGCACTAATCATATATAAAGCAAAAACAAAAGAGAAAGAAAAATAATTTCAAAGTGCCAAATATAACTGAAAGATATAAAAGGTCGTTACTCTGGTAAAGTCAGACTCTGCCGGGTTCTGAAGGCACATTTTCTTCCCACTCTGCTGCTTTGCAGATTTTTCCAGTGACATTACGGGACCATTAAAAAAATACCCGAGAAGATGAGCTTTGTCTTCTTGCTCACTATCAAGTTCAGACACAGGGAATGCCTGTGAATAGCTCCTAATGATCTTTTTTTTCCCCTGTGCTCCTCCTCGTAGGAAAACTGTGAAAGACTCAAGACGCGCCGTCAATCAGAAGCTATGGAATTCAATAGTCACTTTGTCTTGCAGCCTAGAGAAATATGGCTTCCATGCAAACTTAAAATGATATCTATCCAGATACCCATAATTATTAGTGGAAAATTTAATACTGCCATAGTAGTTTCATAATGAGAAGGAAGATGACAGTGTGTGATCCCATTACAAATCATAAAGGAGAGAAACCCATCACCTAATTAACCATTCTGAGGAGGAAATTAATGGTCTTGGAAACTAGAAAAAAAAAGTGATTTAAGGGAAAAATAGGTTTGTGTTCTTGATATGTAAAGTTATCTAAGAGATTTGAAAGTTTTTATCATTCTAATACGTGCAATGAGTAATAGTAAAATGAAGAAAAACATTACTTTTTTATTCTAAATTCAAATCTTTTCTATCATAGAAAAAATTATAATGAGTCTAAAACTCATTTAGTTTAAAAATCATCTGCTGAATCAAACCCCTTGTAGAAACCAATAATAATAATTTA
>NW_017732938.1:95045-100076 GCF_001890085.2 Hipposideros armiger | reverse complement strand
TGAAATACAATTGACATATAATGTTGTGTAAGTTTAAAGTATACAACAGCATTGATTCAATACATTTACATACTGCAATATGATTACCACCTTAGTGTTAGCTAACACCTCTGTCATACCACATAATTACCATTTCTTCCCCATGGTAGAAACAGTTATGATCTAATCTTGTAGCAATTTTAAAGTTTATAATCCAGCATTATTGACTATTTTCACTACACTGTTCATTAGCTCTCTAAGACTTATCTACTAGCTCCAGTTTTAACTTTAAACAACATAGCTTTTGTACTCCTGTTGTAATTTAATCCACACTTCTCTGTCAATCTCCTATGTTCATATACTGGGGGAGACAAAAAAAATGTATAGAAGTGGACAGTTTGATCACCGTTGTTCAAGCACTAGCTTGCTGTAATCAGAAGTGTCTAGACGCTGATGGTAACCACTTTGAGCACCTCTTGTAATTGCTGAAGTCAAACGTGATTTGTATTCATCTTTTGTTATTGGTATATATTGAGTATTACAGTTTCAATAGTTTTTTCTATTCTTAAAATGTGTATACATTTTTTGGCACCCTCTGTATTTATATTTTTAATGCTTAGCAGGAAATCTTGCTTAAGTATGACTCCAATAAATATTGTTCAAATCTCCACAATAAAACATACAGAGCCTTATATTTGATTGAAGTCTTTTTGTTAACATAAGCTGGATAAAAATGTATCAAGAACATAGTAAATCTCCAGGTCCTTAAATGGAATGGATAATACCCATGAATTGTCTAATCAGCTAAAGAAAAAAGAAACAGTGTTTTATCAATTGTGTTTAGAAAAACATATAACAGCCTGAGAACTCTGGGCCCATTCTTGTAAGAGAAAATAATATTGAAATTGCATAACTGAAAGACAACCAGTGACCCATTCTGAGCCTTAGTGTCTTCATCTGAAAATCAATTTTAAATAGATTTCCTCCCCATCTCAATATACTGCTCATTTCAATGAAGGGAAGCTGAGAACATAGGAGCATGCACGTTCCATAGTTGGGTACTAAGAAAAGTGTCAAGTAGAATATACTTGAAAAGTCTGATTTAAATTCATAATAATACCCCAGGAATGTTCTACCTTCCCATTTCAANTGAATACAGGTTCTTTTATTATGCTTTTATTACACTGTGCCTGAATTTTCTTTCTTCTGTACATCAATTTTGACTTACTCACCTTTAAATGTTTTTATTTCACTCATTACATTGATCTAAAAACCGGCTGAAGGACCATGTTGGTAAAAGACAGAGGAAGAGAGGTAGTCAGTTTGTGAATAAACCATGTTAGTTACCACGTCACCCAACAGAATGAATAGCAAGTGGTGATACAATATTTTGGTTGCTATTTTTGTTATCACAATTGTTTTAATTTCACAGAAGCACCACCCATAGTTTCTAATGATAACCAAAGTATACTGAAAATAAGAATCTACCATATTTTGCCGTGTATAATGCACTCCTGTGTATAATGTGCACCCACATTTTTGGGCCAAACTTTCAGGGAAAACATCTTTAATTTTAATTTTTTCATTCAAATTTTTGTTTACATTTAGGTACCTGGTTTTTGTATTGTAAAGGAATTTTTGGCATTTATTTTTTAACATATTATAGTACAAGTAATTTTATGTACCAGTAACAAATTTACAATATTTATGCACATAAAAGGCCAAGAACTCTTTGACGTTGTTATCATATTTCAGGGTATTATTTTGCATATGGATATCGTTATTTATTTCTAGAGTTACACTTTTAACTCACAGGCATAAATAAAAGAATTGAAAACATTTATATAGATATGGAATTAGTACTACCCATGTATAATGCACATCCTTATTTTTCCCTCACAAATTTGGACAAAAAAGTGCGCATTATACACGGCAAAATACAGTACGTTTATGCATTTGTAAACTCCCAAATATCATAAAAATTGGCATGACATAGGTACTAAATTAACTTAAAAAGTATATTTAAATAGCTTTTGTGATACCAGATGTTAGGAAACAATAAAATAAGGAAAAATAAAACCATATGGCAACTCATACTTAAGAAATGGGGCTTTCCATGACTGAGGAAGAGAAGTAAAACAATTCTTACCATTTGTGCATCAAGTGCCTTTTAATGTAAATTAAAGATGATATTATCTTCTTTAATCATTTCTCAGATTTTATTTGAGATTGTATCTAAGTTGTCCGGACTAAACATTTGAATAGCGTTCATTCACTCAGGTATCTGATAATATTGACTACCCACCATTTTCCAGGAACAGTACTGGATGTGATGCACACAATAGTGAGCAGATATAGATGAAGTCCCTCTTTTCACAAAGCTTTGTTATGTTTGAAAAACTTGGAAACATTTTCTGTGCTGACAAAACACCTGCGAATGACAAGGATACTTAAATCACCATGAAGATGTATCACTGAGAAGGAAGTAGATCTGTCAGGGAGCAGTGCCAAAAAAGGAAAGACTCTCAATAAGTATGTCATCAATAATAACAATAGTCCACATCCATTGAGGAGTTACAATGTAGCAAACACTATTCTAGGCTATATAACTATTAAATTATTTAATTTTTAAAAGTCAATGAATAGGTACTATAATTATCCCAAAATACTAGAGCTTAAACAACTTGCAGTTTAGTTCATTTTAATCATTTGTAATAATAATAATAAGTAATTGGTAAAGCCAGGATCTGAACCCAGACAATCTGCTTTGGTATATTCCCACCCAACAGCTTTTATACTTCAAATAAAAAATATCTCAGCCTAGATGAAATATGACAATAAGGCTGAATGAAGTAAAACTATTGGGACACATAATTTGAATATAGGCTATTAGTAAACACCTTCATAAGAGTGGAATGATGAAGAAAAATCAAATGGTAACAAATGGAGACATTAGAGGCCGGATATAGGCTATATATTCTAGAATGTTGGAGGTAAAAGGAAGAATATAGGAAAGATATTATCTTGTATACAATAATATGCCAAAAATAATATTATCTTATTGTAGTATGGAATGATTATTTATGCAGAATTATCATTGTTCTTTGTTTGAGCTAAAATTATCCCCATAAGAGTGGGAGTAATGAGAGGGAGAGAGGAGACAACCGTTAAAGATATGAAGTTTAGGAAATGGATAATGTTCAATTCTTCTCATCCTACAAACACAACACTCATGTCTTTCAACCTAACGGGTAAATATTGCAGATAAATGGAGATTTTAGTTCCCAGAAGAAGTAATAGGTTTTAGCCTTAAGAATGAGGGGGGGGGAAATGATTTCTCAAAAAAAGTAAAACAGGATGAAAGCTTGCTTTAAAACATAGTACTGTTTTGAGTCTATATTCATTCAAAAATTACCTTTTTCAATGAAAGCAAGGGAGGGGTCCTGGGCTGACAGTGATAACCTACTTGCGGGAGACCAGCTCAGGTGGAGGCAGCGGCGGCGGTGGTGGCGAGGAAAAAGGAAAAACCGTGCAGAGACACAGGAACGCTTTTTCAAGAAGAGAAGTGTTTCACTTTATTTTTACAGCATATCCCTTTTATATGGGGCAGTTGACGTTTTCCAGAGTTAAACTTTTGCCCTTTTGGAAGTTATTTTTCTCAGAGCTTTTCATCCTCCTGATGTTTCTGTTATAGGGTACAGCCTGACCTGTTCTATGCTAATGACTAACTTATCCTAACAATGTTTCAATTTCTACCTATTTTGTGGCCGGAGCTGAGTTCCTGCCCTGGCACCTAAAGAATGTTTACTACTTAGCAATTATTTCAAACACTACTGGCTAAACAGGATCTTAAGAATTATAAGGTGCATAACTTGTCTATTACTAAGAAACTAACAGCAAAACAGAATTATCGCAATATGTCTAAAACTCACTTATTTAGTTAAAGATAAACTAAATAACCAATATAAGAAGGGGTGTCAGATCTTCATCCTACTGGGGAGCATTCAAAGGGGAATTTAAAGTTTTTTTAAGATATAAAGCAGTATCTGTTTCTCAGTCAGAGCTTCAGCATTTGTCACAATTGCAGTGCGCTTGGCCATGTCAAACACTGAGGTGCAGCCGGCTCCCAACACCTACTGAGACAAGCATGTGAGTGTGGCTGTGAAGAATACTATAAGGAGTGAATAAATGAATTGGAGAACAGGATTGAAGAAGGCCTGAGTGTAGGGTACAGAACCATTTATTACAGCCAATATCAGAGTAGTATGAAATGTTCTAGAATTGTTGAGGCTTCTAGAAACAGGAGACATAATGCCAGATAATTTGGCCTTTTGATCAAAGACCTATAAGCCTATTAGCTAAGTTATAGTGAAGGTGGATGTCTAATTACATATAAAATACAGTTTCAGAGATGATAATAGCTATCATTTACTGGGAGGTATATGGGAGGTTTTATATATGTCCTTTGCATTTCGCCTAATAAGATTGTCACTGCCTCTCTCTTATCTGTTTCTACACAGCAGCTAGATTCATATTTTCATAATAAATCAAATAAAGAGACATGCCTAGTTGAAACTCCCTCTCTCTTTTCCTCTCATTTCTTTCTCTCCTCCCCAGCTAGGCAGTGACCTTCTTTCAGGTCCTCAAAAACTCAAAGCTCTTGATACCACAAGTGTTGATGCACACTCAATTTTATGAGGATTCCAATCTGCTTACCACTTCTGGGAAGCTGCTTCTATAATTATGTGTATTAATTACATACTTCTTATGTCTATAACTGTATGTTTATTAACATGGTTACTAGTCCACTGTATTTTACCCCACCATCCGATCTGTTCTTGAGAAGGCATCTTGCCTCTTTTTATTAATCACTGTTTCCCTGGGGCATGGTTATATGCCGAAGCATATTAGACACCTGTGTGTGTAACCGAAGGCAAACACTTAAACATATAACAGTCATCATGTTGAAGATGAGCATTAGTATTCCCATTTTATGGAAAACAAAATGAGATACAGGGATGTTCAGCAAGTTTGGCCAAAGCCAGGATCTTA
>NW_017732938.1:91083-91868 GCF_001890085.2 Hipposideros armiger | reverse complement strand
GGATGAATTGGGTATATTTTGTTATTTTACTATTTATTTTATTAAAGAACATTTGTGAACTAAAGTTTTACCCTCAGACAGCATATTTTTATATCCTGGAAATCAGATTTTATACTCACAGAAGCATAAATATGTATCTGAAATTTATAATCTGTAATTCTTAAAATTATTCCAGTGATTAGCTAAACTATTTTAGAGTCACTCAGAGGAAAATATTAGTGAGTTATTTAATAATTTTGCAAACACTGAAAGAAGATAAAATATTTTCCTTTTAATTCAGTTTAGTTAAACTTTAAGTACAAATATAAGCAAAAACACTTGCTGGGAACTGGGAAGGTAAAAGTATAACTATTACCCTACTTCCACAGACAATCAAGTTAATCAAGCAAATGTATACCTACTCCTCTATAAGACAGACATTTGATATGTGCCATATAAGTACATATTGTTATGGGAATATGGAAGAAAAATAGATTAATTCTTATTTGGGGCATAAATTGTGCCTTAATACATATGGTTTAAAAGTGATTGTTTTAGTTTATTTAGTTACCCATCTGAAAAGGAGTAAAACTTTTATAATTTTGAAATACATTTTTAAAGTTATCCATTTCTCCCATGTTCTATTATGGCCATTTAACACATTGGATTTAATTATTATTATTCTAATCCTGAAAGTAAATTTTCAATTGCCTATGTAAATCACTGTGTGGGTAACAATACAAAAGGAAAGCAAAATGATTAAAGAAAACAATGGATTTAAATTGTAGACAAAAGCAATTCAATAA
>NW_017732938.1:87589-88553 GCF_001890085.2 Hipposideros armiger | reverse complement strand
GCTGGTGAGACATGAGAAGTGCAGGCCACTCAATGAACACTTTCGGTTGACTAGAAAATAATAATAATAGCAACAATGATGCACTAGGATTTGTAATTTTGAGAACAAATTTGGACAAAAAAAAGGAAAACATAAATGTAGAAAAATGTACAGTTTATACCAGGGATATGAGACATAAATATTCTATCATGATTAGAACTGATAATTATGCTATTGCAATTATAAAGACAAATATGAAAGTTAATATATTTTTTCATGTAAGTACAAATTTATAATTGTCACAATTTATGAAAAATAGCAATCATCTACTACAGATACAATAAGCACATGGTTTTATTTATTTATTTATTATTTTGTATTTATTTTATCTCAGTTGCACAAAACAACATCATGATTAGACATTTACACACCTCAAAAAGTGATACCCCAAGACGTCTACTACCCACCTGGCACTGTACACAGCTATTAAAATATCATTGACTATATTCCCTACGCTGTACTTTACACCCCATAACTATATATATTTTTAAATATAGTTGACATTCAATACTGTTTTATATCAGTTTCAGGTTTACAGTGTAGTGATTAGGTTTTTATATAATTTATGAGGTGATCTCTATGATAAATCTAGTGCCATCTGACACTATATATAATTTTTACAATATTATTAACTATATTTCACATACTGTATTTCACATCCCTGTTACTATTTTGTAACTACCAATTTGTATTTTCTAATCCCTTCACCTTTTTCACCCATCCCTCTACCCCCTTCCATCCAGCAACCATCAGTTTGTTCTCTGTATCTGTGATTCTATTTCTGTTTTATTTGTTTGTTTATTCTGTTCTTTAGATTCCACATATAAGTGAGATCATATGGTATTTGTCTTTCTCTGCTTGACTTATTTCACTTAGCATAAGGTCCTCTAGGTGCATCCATGTTGTCGCAAATGATAAGATTCTA
>NW_017732938.1:36926-86269 GCF_001890085.2 Hipposideros armiger | reverse complement strand
ATAGAACAGGATAGAGAGCCCAGAAATAAATTCATGCCTATATGGTCATTTTACCTATGAAAAGGAAGCAAGAATATACATTGAGATAAAGACAGTCTATTCAATAAACGGTGCTGGGAAAACTGAATAGATACATGCAAAAAAAGTAAAACTGGGGACTGGCCGAGTGGCTCAGTTGGTTAATAGCTCGCTCAAGAGTTTGAGCTCTGAGCAACAGCGGTTCGAGTCCTGGCCCGAGCTGAGCAGCCACTGAGCTGCCAACAGGTGGCGGGATGGCTCAGCTAAAAAAAAAAAAAAAGTAAAACTGGACCATCTCTTTACACCATATACAAGAATAAACTCAAAGTGGATTAAAGACTTAAATGTAAGACCCAAAGCAAGCACATGATTTTAAAGTCAAGTACTTAATCTAATCTTTCTTCAGCTATTTTTTCTTTGCATTCTTTAATTATTCAAGATGTTGAGCAAATTGGTATAGTCATCCATTAAATGGAAAAATAACTTTTAAACTACAAAGCAGAACTTCTACCTCAGGATTCAATGGCTGTTAAATGTAGTTCTTGATGAAGGCTGATAACCCTGATAAGAATTCATGTTTTCAACAAGGTGAGCTTTCAGCAGCTTCACTAATGGTATACTCAAATCTCAAGTGACCATTCTCACATAAAATGCCTACTGATCCTATCCCTTCTGATCTTGCCAAATGTAAGGGTTTGTTCTTAAATCTATATTCCCTTTAGAGTTAATTTCGAACAACTAACTGTCAGTTATGCTTATGCTTTATGCTCTGTATCTCTACTATGGTATCAAATTAGTGGAAGAATAGTTTGTAAAATGCTTAATGACAATTCAAACACTGACACTAATAAACTAAAACCATTAATTTTCATGTCTTCCTAGTCCTAATTCTATTTTTTATCTCATGTCCGAAGTTCCTATCAAAGCTATAGCATGAGAATTTTTTGACATAATTACATTTTTAAGTATGTTTTCTAAAGGTAAGGAAGACTAAAGATATATTCATGCTACTTAAAGGTCATTCTTTATTTCAGATATATATATATAATTAGATATAAATACACATATATAAATATATACATTATGGGATAAAAAAATGACCTGTTGATGAAATATAAGTTGGAAATAAAGTAATGAGCAAAGTAATGTTACTAATTTAAAATGGGAAATGTTTATCCAAAGCCCTGTGTGCAATACTACATGAGTCCTCAATATGTTCCAGAGCATTCACAAGCATCATTCAATGAACACACTTCAAAAATCAATAGACTTAGGGACTTTGAAAAAAATTAAGGTATGTCATTATTTTTTATGCAAATATCTCTGGGTAGCTCTCTCTAAAAAAATCTGTTGTTTATAAGCTACCAAATCTGTGGTTTTTGTTATAGCAGCCTGAACAAACTAAAATATCCATTTATCTAGAATGTAAAGACAGCTATCTGTCAGTACCAATTTCATTTTCCATATAAGCTGTTTTCTTTCCCTCACCTGTAATCGGGCAATACATTGTTTGTAAAGCGGCAATGAACATGTATTGAAAGATATCGTCATTAGTGGTGCCATAAATAGATCCATTAAATGAAAACAGCTCTCACCCTGTTTGGGGGCTGTTTTCACACCTCAAATGAAATTCATTACAAAGCAAATGCAAGTCACCTTCATACTGTTTATGCATTTAGGCATCAAATTTGCTGAAAGCATAGAACTCTCAAGTTCAAGAGTCAATCATTAAACATATTATATGTTAGGGATATATTTTAAATCAACTGTGCCTATTTTTTGGCATTATTCTCACAGGTTATTTTACTTTTAACCCGATTATAAGTCTGTTTGTTATATAATCACATTAATGAAAAATATAGTGTAAAGCTACTCAAGTTAAACTGCTAGTGAGTTTTTAAGATAAAGGCTAATTTGACATCAATGTCACCATTATTACTTCTGCTTGGTCCTTTGAGTAATTAGCCTATCCCATTTTTCTTTCTTTTTAACTATTTTATATGATATTTATTTTTACCCAGTCTTGTTAAGTTCTCCTCCCCCCGCCCCCAACTAGGGCAAGCATGAAGGCCTGGAAATGTGATGAGTGTGTATATACTCTCTTCCTTGCTTGTTTCCACTCATTGACTTTCAATATAAGAAGCGAATTTATGTTGAAGTTCAGTACTAAATGCCATCTTAATAATCTGAAAGACAAAGTGCATTANTAGAACTCTCAAGTTCAAGAGTCAATCATTAAACATATTATATGTTAGGGATATATTTTAAATCAACTGTGCCTATTTTTTGGCATTATTCTCACAGGTTATTTTACTTTTAACCCGATTATAAGTCTGTTTGTTATATAATCACATTAATGAAAAATATAGTGTAAAGCTACTCAAGTTAAACTGCTAGTGAGTTTTTAAGATAAAGGCTAATTTGACATCAATGTCACCATTATTACTTCTGCTTGGTCCTTTGAGTAATTAGCCTATCCCATTTTTCTTTCTTTTTAACTATTTTATATGATATTTATTTTTACCCAGTCTTGTTAAGTTCTCCTCCCCCCGCCCCCAACTAGGGCAAGCATGAAGGCCTGGAAATGTGATGAGTGTGTATATACTCTCTTCCTTGCTTGTTTCCACTCATTGACTTTCAATATAAGAAGCGAATTTATGTTGAAGTTCAGTACTAAATGCCATCTTAATAATCTGAAAGACAAAGTGCATTAAAATTCCAAAATAAATAGAAGGAAAATGTTATTTTAAATCCTTGTTTCAATTAACATCTAATGGAGAAGATGTGAATTTGCCCTTAAAAACTTACACAGGTTTTAAATAAGTAATCCAACAATGTCATTCAACACTTACTAACACAATACCACAAGATAGAACAACATCTGTGTTTAAAAAAAAAGGACAAAAAATAAATAAATAAAAGAGAAAGAAGAAAGGAGGGGAAGAAGGAAAAAAGGGGGAGAGAAGGAGAGAGGAAAAGAATTTAAGACTGTTCTGTGGGTTCCAGAGAGGAACACTATCGATCAGGACATGTTTCATTAAGAACTTAGCTTTTGGAATTGCCCTTGAACCATCCTTAGGACTTTAACAGAGCGGGAGCAGGAGTCTGTGATAGATGGAAGGGAGAGCAAGAGCTCAGGAAAAGGTTTGCAAGCCTCGGACATATTCAGGAGGATAAACAACATATAGTCAAATATATTGAGAAATTAGCCTGAAAAGGATTTTTAAAGGCAAAGTTGAGGATTTTAGTCATGATTGCCCAGGCAACAAGTCATGTTTGGGTATATATTATTGGTCTTCAGACTCAGATTTTTAGAATATCTCAAAATTACCATAAACTAATATCTTTATTTTTAACTAAAAAGTCATCTGAGTTCAATTTTACTTTTCTTATTTGGATATTTATGTACTTTATAATTTTATAAATACTATAGACTAGAATTAAAAATTATTATCCCCCTTTACAATTTCTTATCTAGGCTAAAAAGTGTATTTTATTCAGCATTTTTCATGGAATTTTTTCTACAATACTTACACAGACAAGTTTATCTCCATTTTGGTTCAATTTTAACAATGTGGGGATCAAACAAAGGTATAACAACAGCTGATGGCTAATACTGATGGATTTTGAACTGCGGCGCTTTTCATCCATCCCAGACTACGGGTGCCACTAGGGTGCTAAAGAATATGTCATCCTCTCCTAGAAATGCAGATCCGATTCTGTTAGACCTCATTCCATTTATTGACTGACAAAGATTAAGTTCCTGTTGTGCTCCAGGGAATTTGAAACTTCTGTGTCTTAAACAACGAGCCCAAGAGACTTGGTCCTTGGCCTGTGAGAGGGTGCTCTAGTCCGTGAGAAATTCAGACTTAATGACAGTGTCGCCCGTTACACGGCTCTCCATAGCGCTGTCTTTTGTTTCTGCATGTTTTTTTTATCAGCTTTAGCTCTTTTCATGGATGTTAGCAGCAAACAGCCTTGAAAGATAGACAAGTGTCTCCCTCAGGGCAGAGGGAGAATTTGTTTCCTGACCAGAGCAGCAAGGATACTGTCTTCCTCCCAGACAAAGGTTTAACAGGTTAACCTAACTAACTGCTAGTTAGTAAAACTAATGGCCCTCTTTAGAAGACGGGGTTTTCCAAGCTCGTGGTTTCTCAGCTGTGACACAAACCCACTATTTGCACCACATCCACCTGAGCCCACCTCTGCGTCTCTGCGGTGGGACTTGGGGGATTAGAACATGAAGCTCAGATGCCTCCTGTGCTTTGAGCAATAAAGATCTTCATCTCTAGGATTAAAAAAAAGAAAAAGAAAAAGGAATATTAACTAATAAAACATGGGCGGGGGGAGGGGAAAGGGGAGGAGAAGGAATGGAACTAACATGACCTTGTAGGAGGAAGCCCTTGGGCCATTTAATGTATTGCTGTTGCTTGTACACCTGAATGTATAGTAGGGATTGATGTGCTATATGATTGGAAATCCCATCCCATAAGTGCCAGAGGATATTAGCCTGAACCAGGAAGAGCTACAGGCAGAGAAGTGCTGATGGGACACACTCTTTAATGTTTTCTGCTAATTAGTGGATCGACATTTAATGCAACGCAATGTGCCTCTGCCCTCTGATGTCAAAGCTTTCACAGGTAAGTGAAGTATTCTTAGTTGGCAAGTGCTGTGTCTAAGTGTCAATGGCCTGACTGCTGTGCTATCACTTCTCCGTAACGTGTAACTGATAAACCCCGAAAAAATTCTGGGGCCCACTTGATGAGTAAATTTTCTTGGGATTATGTGGGTGGAGTCACAGGGACTTCTCAAAGAAAAACTGCTGTCACTTTATTGTCCTACTACTATCTCCACTACTAAAAAGGAGTCCCAGCATCTGTTGGACACTGGTATTGGAGACGACAAGTGTCTTTGATAATTTTTTGACTAGACTCTGGCAAAGGGAAGCAGTCTCCAGCTAGAGACTCCTCCTGGAATATCTCCTGTATCCTCTCGGACAAGACCACCAGGTCCACACCATTACAAAAGCACTTACTAGCTTGGTGCTATGCCGTTGTTAATACTGAACACCTACCCATGGAGAGCTTATGACTCTGTAGCCTGATATTCCCATTGGGGGACAGGTGAATTCCAAATACAACCACCACCAAGGTGGGAGGAACCCCTGAAGCCTCACCTATTAAATTTAAGTGGTAAGCATACTCAACAGCTCAGCGGTCCTGCCACCAGTGGCGTCTCAGTTTTACATGAAACTGTGGAACTCTTAACTTCTGAGCCTGCAGGCAGGATCGAATCTCTCACTCAACACAACAGGTGAAAGTGTAATATTGGGATTTTTTTCCCCTTCTGAAAATAAACATGATTTACTTATTTATTTTACAAATGACTTTTTATTAATGTGATTATTCAAATTTAGGTTAAATCCAGTTTTTCTGTCCTTTGCTATAAATAGTTTACTTCTATCTAGTGTTGATTATAATTTTACCTATGGTACACAAGTCATCAATATTCATTTAGGTTGCCTATTTCTCATTGTGGTAAAGTATTTTCATAATCTTAACATGGCCACGGTTTGACAAACTTTGAATACTATTATTAATCATCAATATTAAGTTAAATATGACATCTCCAGGTTGTAGTGGAGATGAAATGGAAAAACTCATGTAAAGAATTTGACATACTGCATGGCAAACTTTACTATTTTTTTAGTTATGATTATTGCTAGTTGTGAATAAAACTTAAATCAATAAAAAATATTTCAGACATGATGTTCTAATTTAGAATTCAAGAACATTTTGGTTATTTCTAATGAGCAATATCTTCTTTCAGTACATTGCTATTCAAGAAATATGTACAGGTAATTTTGTAACATCAATAGATGGTGTTTTACATTTATAACCATCGTTTTTATTTTATTGCAGCACTAACTAGACTGTATTATAATTTATCTTCTTTTTCATGCCTTCCTGTTTTCCCTCACTCGAACTTTGAGCATCTCAAGGACAAGAACTATGTTTTGCTTATGTTTGTTTATCTCCTGTGTCTAACAAGGTAATTAGGACAGAGTGAATTCTTATTTGTTGAAAGAATACAGGAAGATATGAATGTATGAAAAGTTTCTTATATGTATTCTATATGAAAATCATTTAAATTATATTTAAACGTTATGTTAACACTCAGTAAAATACATGTGTTCTGTATTTTGAAAACAGTTTAGGTGCTTTTTAATTTTAAAAAGTGTGGCATACAGCACTATACAAATAGAGTCCTTCATAATGAAGAATGTTACATTAGAACAAAGATACATTGTCAGAGTAGCACAGTCTTAAAGTCCATGATATTTGGGGGAAATTTATATAGTATTTGGATAGAAAAATTTTATTCATTATTTTAAATCACAGATCACAGCACCATTCAGACTTTTTTCAGGAGTGGCCGTAATCACCATGCTAAGCCTGAGGAACAAAGTAGATTAGAACATATGTTTAATATAAGGAAGGATTAAGACAATTCAGAGAATGTGAGTTTTTAAAAAAATATATGACTTTTATATCAAAAATAAACTATTCAAGATAAAAAGCATTAAAATAGAAATAGAATTCCAAGTGTGCAACTATGGATTCAAATCAATTATTTATGATGGTTTAGGCTGTGTGAATCGATATCTGTACAGTATGAGGTAGCAAAAGAAAGATGCATAGTGTGAATCCTCCCAGATATTGAATTAAATAAATTAGCGCCCATTTGAAACAACATTAATTTTAGTCTAGATTTATATGGTAAAGTCTGATTATTGAGTAAACATTGAATCTAGCTGAAATAATATTCATGGAGGAATATACACTAGGAAGTTTATTTAATTTAAAGATTTCAATACTAATATATATTTAGGTTGTAAATCTAATCTTCAGCAACATTGTATTCTTTCTAATCATGAAGATTCTGGACATTGTTTAAAAGAACATTTACTAGAAATAATGGATTAATTGATCTTTACAAGTATGTATGTTGAACATTTCTGGAATTTAAATGTATGATTATTTAATCAAAATATTTCAAAAGGAGATATGCATAGAAATATGCTATATGATAATTTTCAGAAAGATGACTAGCTGCTGATATTTTCCCTACCCCAACTCCAGCCAACCCTAGTGACTTCCTGACAAGAGTAAAAATTGAGAAGTTTCTACTGCCATGTTATCTAAAGTCTGCAAGTTAGTAAGGCTCATCTCTTCAGCTACCTCCATCTGGTTGCTATGGAAAGAACTTCAGACAGAATTCTCTATTGCAGAAGCTGTCAGGTTTGTGTGCCTTCTTTCTTCTTTGCTTCTGCTCGTTAATGATTTGTTTTGATGCTTGATTGTTCACCAGAGCCTAATTAGTGGAGTCTTTCTACTTATTATTTCCTAAATCATCTATTTTACTGTGATGTAGCTATATGATGAACCATATTTATATTCTTCAGCATGCAACAAATAAATAAATGACATAATAAACTTTTTTCTTCTCTATGTGTTGTCTGTATCAGAAGTATGAGCACTGGGCATCTGAGGTGGATACACACTTAGGGACCAGTGTTACTTGTGAAACAAACAGTTAGTAATCTTGGATAGAGGTTGAACCTTGTACTATATTTATTGAGAAATGATCAGGAAGAAGACAGTTGAGGTATGAAATTAAAAATCTCAATATGGGATGCATATAAGTAGACATAAATGAATAACTGTGGATTGTAGATTATATACTCAGAAGTTTGAGTTTTGAAGTGATATCCTTCCTAGAAACTTTTGTTTACACTGCTCCCTCCTGCAGACCATGTTAACATTGTGGATTTATCTATTTCCCCAGGGCCTAGCAAGTATTTTGGGAACATGATTATGGTATAATGCTATGAGCTGTATGGATGATAAAATAGTATGGTAAGGGAGTTTATTCTTCTTATTTCTTGTGGATAGGTATAATTTAAAATCATTAGCAAAGTTGGTTAAAATGTAACTGCAATTTTTATAATTCTTATGTTTGCTTCCTTTTTAGAACCCTATATACTTAAAGTGGGGTAATATAGTGATAATGGTAGTGGGACCCCTTTTTATCCACTCTGATCATGATGTGTAGGATCCTTTCTGTTATCACAGTGTATAGCATGGTTCTATTAAAAAATGTTATTCATTATAAGGCCCATAGTCTAACTTACCCTTCCTCCCTACCACCGTCCCTCTGTCCTTCCTTTCTTTTGGTAAGAAACTTATTTGTTATCTAGTCTTGAGTTCTCTTAACTAAACAAAACAATCAAATTGAGTGCTCTTGATATGTAAATCCTAAAACACTGATCCTTGTATTGGGGCACCACAACAACAACAACAAAAAGTAGGAGATAAGAGATAATATAGAGATCCTTCTATCCAATTTCATTGTCAAGAGCTTATCTGGAAAGAGATAAGCTGCCCGGTGTTATGGTGGTCAATTTAGACAACAAGCCAAAATGAAAGTATCAGTGAAGCTTTATTTGCTTGCTGTAACAGTATAAGGAAGAGGCCAGAAAGAAGGTAAGGCACCCCCAGTGTTCTAATTTTCCCAAGAATGACAGGAGGCAACGTTCAGATGTGTCAGCACAGATTGGGGGGATTATCTCACAGCTGAGGGAGCCCCTGATAATTGGTTTCTGGCATTTTATGGACCGTGGGACTGGGCGAAAAGAGAGAGAAGAGGGCTAGGACAGCAAACGTTCAGCAGGTCCTCCAATAGTGTTTTGTTATAATGTTGATGAGATGCTATAAGAACTTAACTCTTACTTATCAATTAGCCTGTGGTAAAATTGGTTCCGTGATGCGTCTTTTGCTTAAAGTTGCAGAACCTATTGATGACATTGAGGACTTACTGCACTGAGTTCTTAGTGGAGGAAATGTCTTTAAGGCTACCTTCTCCTCCAGTGAGAGATCTCTGCAGGTGCACCTGGGATGACCTCAAGCCAGGGCCCCAGTAAGGAGGCCTCTGATTGGCAGGGCTTGGGCTAGGAATGCAGTTATGTGTAAGAGCAGTTCCTACAAGGGAGGCCTGAGTCCCCCACTGCGACTCACTTTAGGGACTGCAGCGCACTGTCTGTACACCAGATCGGGGTGGGGAGGGCAGTTTTCCACTGTGAGGCCTGACAAGAAGGGCTTTGGTCATTGCCTATGGTGGAGCCTGAGAGATCACTCATAGGATTTTGACCAGGAACTGCCAGACTTTTACATTCCATCCCTCGGTTTTTCAGCACCTGAGTGAAAAGCATCGGCTACCCCATATGATGCAAATAAGTCAGACTTTGAAGAGCTGTGACAAGAACCTTGGCAATAGGCTGAGGGCACAGAAGACTGATTATCAGTTATCTGCACTTAGCATTGCAGTTCCTGCAAGTTCCATTCCTGTATTGAGAGCTACAGTGTATAAGGCACAGTTCTTTTCTAGTTGGGCAAGACAAAAATAAATAATGTGCATTAAATAAGCATGTTATATATTACATTAGAAGGTGTAAGAGTTATGAGATAAAAGAAAAAGCAGAGTAAGTTCAGGGTAACAGGATTGTGGGTATTAATTTTAAATAGGGTAGATAGGTCAGGTCAGTGGCATTTGAAGAAGGACATTATGTAGCAGAGGGAGTAGTCACGTGGCTGTGGAAGAGCATTCTAAACCAAGGAAATAAAGTGCTAAGGCCATCATGATTGAACGTGCCTAGGCTATTTGAAGAACAACAGAGGCTAATTTGAGAAGGGTAATAAGAAAGAAACTCACCATGTAGCTGAGGGACAGATGCTGATTTTTGCATGACTTTGTAAAAACTTTGGCTTTACACTGGGTCAACTAAGGACCAACAGAGGATTTTTGGAAGAAAAGTAATATGGTCTACATTTCTGAGGCACACTTATGTTATCCATGTTGAGAAAAGAAAAAAAGATTGTAAAATGGCAAGTGCGTTAGCAGAGAGATGAATTAAGAAGTTATTGCTCTAATCCCATCGACAGATGGTGGTTGCTAAACCAGGATGTTGGTGATGGAGGTGGAGGGCGAGGGAGTGCTCTGATTATGAATATATTTTGTATATAATGTCAGCTGAATGTCTGGATGGACTCAACATGGGATTTGATAGAAAGAAAAAGGGGTGGCTTCAATATTTTTGGCCTGAGCATTTAAAAAGATGGAGATGTCATCATGTGAGATGGGAAAGACTGTGGATGGAATGTGTTTGGAGAGGATGAGGTCAGCAGTTCATTTTGTACAATTTGAGTTGAGATCTGTAATATCAATTCAAGAGGAGATGTCAAGAAGTATGTTATATGTAACATAAAGGCTATGTTGAGGAGAGGATTTGAGGCTGGATAAATAATGATGAGACTCTCTAGTGTATAGATGGTATTTAAAGTTTAGAGAATGGATAATATCATGAGAAAACAAACATAAAGAATTTGGGGCTCTCCACATTAAAGTGAAGGAACAAGCAAAGGGAAAAACAAAAGACTGGTCAGATCCTGTGTCCTGCAAGCCAAGTAAAAACAATGTATCAAGTAAATATTCTTTAAAATAAACTGATATTTTGTCGTTTTCCAAAATCACTCTATAGTTACTATATTTACTACACTTGTGTGCAAGATCTTATAAAGCCAATTCTTTTGTAATTCAATTTAATATTTCGTTCATCTGTTCTATGTTTTGTGGGAAAAGTTCATTTGCCTTACATCCACTGAGATTCTATCATGAATATTTCTATTTATTTATCTTTAAATGATTAAACTTTAGATATAGAAGTGAATATTGAAACAGCATTATTCTCTGGATTATATCTCTGAATATGTTGACTTATTTTTGAAAAATTAAAATTTTCTTAAATGCAAACATAGAACAAAATCAGGACAGCACCTGAAAATGTGATAAACCTGATACTGTAGTGGCATAAATAGAACAATAAGACCAAGTACTAAACAAAAGGTAGACCCTGATTCTTATAAATACTGACCTTCAAACATGTAGGACATGTCACACCATAAGTTTTCCTTCCTTTCTAAAATCAGAGAACAGTTGTTATTAGTAGATAGTATAAAATAATTTTGAATGCATCAAGAATCTACTGAACTCCTGAACTACAACAGCCACAAAATAAAGAAAAAAGGTCTTATTTTTTGTTCATATTTTAAAAAGCAGATTTTAGAATTTTCTGACATACATTTGTTTTTTCTGTTAAGTTTAAGTAAAAGGGGTCTTACTGACTGAGTCTGCAGAGTTCTTTTTTAAGAAAAGGTAAATTTAGGGCATTGGGTGGAAAAAACAACAACAGTAAGTTCACCCTAGGTATATTAGAAATTCCCTACTTAGTAAAGTAAGACGTAACAGGTCTATTAACTCTATTAATGCTACGTTCAGATAGGGAATTGAGCATGCTTTAGTATAATTAGATCTAAACTAGTTCTGAGGAGATGGAGTTTAAGTTGTTATTAACTTGAAATTCCCCAAGGCATGATAAGTCAAAGTTAGGTGTCTAAAACGGCACCAAATACCCTGCAATTTGTTTAATGTACACCAAGCTAGTAAGGCTTTATGCATACACAGACAATTTATGAAATCAAAATTACATCTATTCCATGTGCCTCATGCTCACTCTTAAATCAATATATTCTCTTCTGGTTTTCAAAGTAGTTAAACTATCAAGAGGGGGTTTTAAAAAAATAAAGTATGCCTTTTTTTAGTTGGAATTCAAAACTGAACAAGAAGGCACCTTCAAATAAATGGTGTTAGGATTAAGCCTGAGAGAGAGCAAATAAAAGTTAATATACTAAAAGGAAATATTAAAGTGAGAGCCAAATATGAAACCACCATTATCCTTCAAAAGCCGACTTACATGAGACTTATATAATAAGATATTCTGATGTGTTACAACATTTAAAATAGAAAAAGGTTCTAAGACCTACAGTATAAAAGATCTGTACATCAAATGGCAATTAGCTATAAACGGTGAAAGCTGAAGAATGATCCATTTTACTTACAATACAAGGTAAAACTGGGTCAGATTAAATTGCAGGCTATTTCATCTGAGAGTTTACTGAGGATAGTTTGGCTTTTCTTAAGAAAAAAAAAGTTTAGTACTATTGTGAAATGAAAATCTATCATTTAAAATGCTTCCTAATTAGTATACTAACAAACTAAACTGGGATAAAGGATGTCCGATGACCCAAGCACTAGTCTAGGTGTCTGTAAGTCTAATATTTCATAACTGTTCTAATGTAATGACCTGTAGTTCAGGAAACACCTTATCCTTATTTAGATACAAATTTATTTGTTTTTTCCTGTTTATCTAAGGCAGGAGTCAGTAAACTATGGTTCATGGCCAAAATAGCCCAAATGTCTGATTTTGCATACAAGTATACCAGAATAGATTGACTTAGCACTTTTTCAAGTCAAAAGAATGTTTCCTGAAACATGAAATTGAAATTTCATTATCCATAAATAAAGTTTTATTAGAACATAGCCTTGCTCATTCATTTATGTAGTATCCATGACCACTTTCACGTAACAACGGCAGAGGTAGTCAGACCAGGCACCATATGGGCCACAGAGCCTACATTATTTCCTACGTAACCTTTTACAAAAAAACAGTTTGATGAATCCTGATCTAAGGAATGGAGAAATTATTTTAATGGATAATCTATTTCAAATTTGGTAGTTATTATTTGACATACATTAGAGAATCAAAATGGTGATAAAACTAGTGATTGCTAAAAACTGACTTGATAAATAGTGGTTTGGCCCTGGAGCCATGCCTAAAATGTAGCTATGAACAGGAAAGCCAAAACCAAAACAAAATAAAAACACAAACCTTAAATTACGTACTATTTTAAATAATTATGGCTGGCACTATATCTTAAACTAGATTATTTTAAACCTTTAAGCAGCAGTAATTTTATCCTTGAGACATTTTAAGTATTTGATGTCACAGTATTTTAATTACATTACCAAAGTTTGCTGTTCTAATGAAAAAAATGTATATAATTACAAACTTCAAAATTATTATATTTTAAAATGTTGTTTCTTTTAATGTAAGCAATTTGTCTATTTTGCATTTATTTAAATTTTTATGCACTACTAAGCAAATTTTTTTTTTTTTTAAGATTTTACTGGGGAATTAGAGGAGGGGAACAGCGCTGGGAAATCAGGCAAGGGGAACAGACAAGTTGCTATTCTTTTGTTCTTCAGTTTAGTTGTGGAGGTTGTTGCTTCACTGGCCCATGTTGGTATTATCATTGTGCTCTTCCCGGGTGAGGCAGTTGCTCGCTGGCCATTGAATGACCACTCACAGTGGCTCATGGCAGGGCTGCCGGCCACTCACGGTAGCTCACAGCAGCCCACTGCAGCAGGTTCTGCAGCCTATGCCTTCGCCTGCGACTCACGGCAGCCCAGCTCCAGGTTGAGCTGTTGTTCACCATCTTAGCTGTAGAGGGCGCAGTGTCACTGGCCCTCAGGTAGGATCTGAACCAGGGCCCTGGTGCTCAGAGCTGGCATCCCAAGACTACTCTTAAACAACGCATCACTCGGTCTGCCCATTGCTAAGCAAATTTAACAAGAATAAAACTATGTGTTCTTATCAATGTTAAATACATTTTTTAAGAAAAAAATGCTTAATTTTAAGTTGTTGTTTGTTTCTCTTTTAAGTGGGAAAAGGCAATCATTGGTGTCTTCTAATAAACGGACTGAAAAAGAGTCTTGGAAAATAACTGTGGCGAACTCTCAAAGCAATATAAACATGCTTTTAAATATTTTAATATAATATTTCCAATACATTGAATAAAGAGATAAATGATCACAAATAATCAGAGCAATATCTTAATAAAATGGAAAAGGTAAAAGGAAAGTAAAAATATCCAAAAATCATAAACAAAGCAGAACTAATTAATAGTACAAATATGAGAAAACAGATAAGTTTAAAAAGAAAAAGAAGAAACTAGATTGACAGTCTAGTAGTAACAGAAATCTTTAGTTACATTGTAAAAATATGTATTTTATCTATAGTCAAACAACACCAAAATGATGGGTGGTAAGAAGAAAGCGTCAGCCTGAGGGTTTTATTATATTGTTGTGTCAAGAATGATTATTAGTAGGCAATTTGCCAAATCATTAAAAGAATGATTTTTGAAGCAAAACACTTTTTAAAATGATATTCCTGATATTTACTAGATATAATACCTGAGGGAGTTAGTTAATGCATGCCTTACTCAATTTCTGGATCTATAAGATGGAATACTGATGACTGGATAAAGAAGATGTGGTACATATATAGAGAGAATGGAGTACAACTCAGCCACAGAAAAGATGAAATATTGCCATTTGCGACATGGGTGGATGTTGAGAGTATTATATTAAGTGAAATAAGTCAATTAGAAAGGGAGAAGGACCATATGGTGTCATTCATATGTGGTATATAAAATAAAAATCAATCAGTAAGCAAACAGAGCAAACTCATAGTTATGGACAACAGAATAGTGGTTAGCAGAGGGCAGAAGTGGGTAGGAGGAAGACGAAAAGAAAGAAGGGGGTCAAATATATGGTGATGGAAGGAGACTAGACCTTGGGTGGTGAGCACACAGTGGAGTATACAAATGTTGTATCATAAAGTTGTGCACCTGAAACTTACATAATATTAACCAATGATACTTTAGTAAATTTAATTAAAATAAAAAGAATCATATAGGGCCGGCCGAGTGGCGCGATGGTTAAGAACTGGCTTGGGACGCCAGAGGGCCCCGGTTCGGATCCCACATATGAGGGCCAGTGACACTGCCCTCCACAGCTAAGATGCTGAACAACAGCTCAACCTGGAGCTGGGCTGCAACCCCTGCTGCAGTGGGTTGCCATGGGCTACCGTGTGTAGCCAGCAGCCAGCGTGAGCGGCCAGCAGCCGCAGTGAGCGGCCGTCCAGAAGCCGGCGACTGATCTGCCTCTCCCGGGAAGAGCGCAATGATGGTGCCAACTTGGGCCAGTGAAGCAATGTCCTCCACAACTAGACTGAAGAACAAAAACAACAGCAACTTGTCTGTTCCCCTTCACCCAATTCCACAGCACTGTTCCCATCCCCCCAATTCCCCAATAAAAATCTTAAAAAAAAAAAAAAGAATCATATATTACTCAAACTGTTGTTGGGTTTATGTAAGAGAAAAATATTAATAAGTACTCAGCATATTGCTTCATATTGAATGTTTATTAAATGATATCTATTTTTATAAACCTTGGCAAAAAAAGGTTCATACATTTAGTTAACATCTGAGATTGTCCAGCATTTTCAGTGCTTTTTAAAATATTTGTTCTGTACAAAAAACACCCAACATAAGTGAAAATACATCTAGAGATCTGAGAGCTTAATCCAAATGAAAAATTTCTCATTGTATTTGATTGTAAACTAGCCTGAATTTTACATTATAATGCATTACTATTAAGTAATGTTACATTTCTTTATATCTCCCATGTTATTCTAAGATAATACTCTATATCTTTTAAAATAATTTACTAAATTATCTGACAGGCAGATAGTCTACCAGAAATATTGATAATATTGTTTGAAACTGCTATGGTTAAATGGATTTATTTAAAAATATTTATTGAGCTTGTACTATGTGCTAGGCACCATTATAGGTATTGGGAAAATAATAATGAAAAAAAGAAAATGTTCCCAAACTCTTTTAGACAAGTAATATTTTTGCTCTTTATATATTCTTAGTGATTATTTTTGTCTAAAGTTGATATTGAGAATAAAGTTTGTCTTTTTCATTTATTAAATATAATTATGACTGAGAAATTAAATCCTTTCAAGAGAGGCTCCTTCTTTGACTTTTATAATAGTAATTTCATAATTAGTCACCTTTACTCAGGTCACTGCATGACAGGAAAGATTATATTTTAGCAACATTCTTTAATGACAGTGGCAAGAATAAAATATGATAATCATAAATAAAATAAAATGTAAATCAATACTCTTTTAAAAAAGGCTATGAATGATAATGTTTATAAAAGTGATATGTTTTTCAGCTAAATAAGGTATAGAAGAAACATGTTTCTTTTTCAATACTGAATTTGAAAATATTTCTTGAACTTATTAATTCTGGTAATGAATTTGATAAATTAAAGTAATAATGACTTCATTTGTGTATAAAACTGTTTCTTTAATGATTCTAAATGTAATATGAGTGAAAAAGTAAAGAATGAAACTTGACTAGCTCATTCTTGTGACCATTGTAAGAATGTAAGAATGAAAGTTATATATCACTATAAATTTAGAAGATAAAAACAGGTTTGGCTTACATCTGCTCCAATCAGAATATAAATAAAAATTTATTATTTTAGACAATCTTTTAAAACGCCATCGTGTTTTTAAAAATATTTTACTTCATTGCCAAATTAACAAGTACAGGAAAACAAAAAAGAAAAACTCTTAGAGTTTTCTATTTAAATGTGTTTAAATATAGAGACCCAAATCATCATGAGGCTAGTCAAATTTACTGGAGAAAAGTTTCTTCAAGTTCCTAAGGATTTTGAAATCGAATTTTGTTTCTAGTGTCTTACTATTATAAGAAGCAAACAAAAGCTATTTTCTTACATGTTGATATTTTTGTTATCTCTTATCACTATTTCACTATATGATTTATATGAATACATATAATGAAGACAAAATTTACCATGCTTATTTTTAGTCATTATCCACCTATGTTTTCACTTTATTACCTGTTCTATAAACAACCATTTATAATTGCCCTATAAAATTTAAGTTGATGAGTCACTGAATATTTTGTTATTTTTAAGTTTAGTTTAAAATATATGCACGTCTTAATTTAAGCATAACAAGCTGAATCGTTTGTTGTATGTGATTTTTACGGATACTTTAGATCTCTACACATATCAAAGTGAGCTTGAACTTTCAAAGCAAAGTTTTGATGTTCCTTCTAAAAAATTCTTTTTAAACATTTTGTCAGACCTTCAAATGATCAAAAAGAAGAGATATGGGGCATCTATGTTGGGTTTTTTGTGCACTTGACTATTTATAGAAACAAAATAAAAATGTGAAATGTAGAAGAGAAAGATTTCAATAAAATTATAAGGAATAGGTAAATAATATCAAAATTTCTTACATTACAGTGATAAGAATACCAAGAAGGAAAAAGAAAAAGTGATAAGCTTAATCTAACATTCCTTTCCTGAAACTGAAGCGAATGTTTTCTGATGGGATATTGTCACAATGGTTTAATATGAAGAATTACACCATTTCAAATGTTGGCACAACAGTGCTAGGATTAATATAGATAGCTAACATTCATTTTCTCCACAATTTAGTCAGTACACATATGGTCATGATTTCTAGCCTTTCCATTTGACGGTCAATTCATTCAGTACTGCCTGGTACACTTATCTATTTATTTAATAAACTTCTAAGTGCTTGTTCAGATGGAAGGTGTGTGTTTGAATATGTTTTTAAGAGTGTGGCCGACAAGAATAGGAAGAGTACAGGTAGGGCTGTAGCTCAAGTTCATATCTTTTTATATAACTCATTAAACATCAGACTATACTAGACTAAATGAGTTTTATTTTCTCTCTTTCCATTTCATGCAATTATCAATTTGGTATTTCATAACTTCCCTTTACGCTCGTCCTGTGGTGGTAAAATCATTAAATAAACTAATATCAATTTTAAGCACAATTCTAAACTAAAAGTAAATTTCTGTTTAAAAAAATATTAGGTATACAGTTTCAAATATAATACTTGAACGAGAATAAACAGATGCATATAAAATAAATGAATAAAATTACAATGACCTATCACAATTCAAAAGGGACAAATTTTGCTGAACCTCCTCTGGACATTTTTCCCTATGCAAATAAATTTTATTTTCATATATGAACATACTTTGCACTCTTCTTTTTCATTTCTTCCTTCACTTATTCCTTGCTTTCCCTTCCCAACCTACTTTTCCCTCCTTCCTGTACCATTTGTCATATGGTATCACTAGATGGGTAGCAAAACGGCAGAAACTTAGAGAAAGAGAGAGAAGCAAAATGTAGGTTCACTGTATAATTTATCATGAAAGCATGATACTTCTGTGAATGTATGATGGTGTGAAACAGAAGGAATGCCAGTTATAAAATGTAACTGAGGTAGAGGAGGAACAGCTGGGACATAATGCCACTCACCTGGAAAACTTGGTGGTAAGAGCTAAATCAACCAACAAGCCCAGAGAAGGGCTGAGACCAAGAGGGAAACTTCGAGCCCTGAGGCAGCATGTGGATGTACAATAAACAACTCTGTGAATTATAGGCTTTCCTATTATGAGAAAGTGTTTCATGGCACTCCAGAGCTAGGGATTTGGTGTAAAAACCTGTATATCTCCTGCAGAGACTTACAAAGCACACTGTTCAAAAAAGTATAGTTTTCTAACCAATCCAATAAGATACTTCATAAAATGGTTATACATTAAAAAGTTTACTATACTATATTCACTTCTCAGTAAGTGAAGGCTCTTAAACAGCTTACATATAGCTTATCAAAAAAATTGATAGAAAACATTTATTTCAGATTAAATATCAGAATTCTCTTCTAAATACTTTTGTCAATTCTAAAATAAAATATTGTTTTATCACTAGATTATAGACAAAAAATTATACTTAGTGTCAGTCTGAATTGTGCAACAACATAATTTGCATCAACAAAAAAACGAATCAATCATATTTGTTTAGAGTAGAACCATTGATTTCCAAAACAAAATAAAACCATTTTAAGAAAAAATACAGTAATACTTTAAGTTATATTTAGTGTAACAAATACTATGTTTTTAATATAAGTAATTTTAAAAATTAAATTATAAATGGAAAAGAAAAACAAATAAATGGCCTTTCCTCCAGTTTTAGGGAAGTCTAAGAAATTGACCCTTAGCCAAATCCCCCTTGAACCATTGATGTTTTAATTGTTAAGAGTTTATTAACAACTCTAAGATGATGTACCAGAGGAAGCTCCTATACTGACAGCTGAGGTGACTTTATTTATTTTTATTTTATTTTATTTTTAATTTTATCTATTTATTTATTTTTAATTAGTTTCAGGTGTACAACACAGTGCAATAGTTATGCTTTTTACCCCTCAAAGTGACAACCTCCCTACCCCAATCTGCCACCCCACTCCCTCCCACATCATACATATCTATTACAATTTCATTGACTCCACTCCCACACTATACTCCACATCCCGTGACCATATATATATATATATATATATATATTCACTTATAGTTGACATACAATATTATAAAACATCAGCTTCAGGTGTACAGTACAGTGATCAAGCCTCTACCCCATCCATGAAGTGGTCTACCTAACAAGACATGTGACCATCTGACACCCTACAAAATATTTACATTATTAATTATGTTCCCCGAACTGTCTTTCATGTCCCTGTGGCAATATTGTAGTTAACTATCTATGCTGTCTAATCCCTTCCCCTTCTCCCTCATCCCCACCATCCTCCCAACTAGCAACCAACAGTTTTTCCTCTGTATCTCTGAGACTACTGTTTACTTTGCTCGCTCATTCAGTTTTTTAGATTCCACCTATAAGTGAGATCATATGGTATTTGACTTTCTCTGACTGACTTACACAAAACAACAAAAACTGGCGAGGTTGTGAAGAAAAGGGAACCCTGGTGCACTGTTGGTGGGACTGCAGATTGGTGCAGCCACTATGGAAATCAGCATGGGGATATCTCAAAAAACTGGAAATGGAACTACCTTATGACCCAGCAATTCCACTCTTGGGTATCTATGCAGAGAAACCCAACATGCTAATTCGAAAAAATATATGTACCCCTATGTTTATTACGGCGCTATTTTCAATAGCCAAGACTTGGAAACAACAGAAATGACCATTGGTATACAACTGGATTAAGAAACTGTGGTACATTTATACAATGTAGTATTACTCCACTGTAAAGAAGAATGAAATTGTACCGTTTGCAACGATATGGATGGACCTGGAGACTATTATGTTAAGTGAAATAAGTCAGTTGGAGAAAGACAAATACCATATGAGGTGATTTTAGATAGTAGTAGCTGGCATTGGTTGAATGCAGCTGAGCCAAAGAATGCCTGCTAGTCCCATATCTGTGAGGGGATTATAAAAGTAGATGGTAACACCCACATGCGAAGGCTCAGACTCAGTAGAAATGGGAAGAAATCCCAGTTCTGAGGGATTCTCCAAGCTCAGCTGGTCTGAACACTCTCGGCCATGTTTCTTGTCATCGTTCACATCCCAAGTGATGAGTGACCGGTACATGGCTGTGTTGTTGTTATTCATTGTATGGTGTTTCCTGTATCCATCTTAAATGTAGGTGAGCTTTTTACTCCCGTGTAAATATTACCTAGGAAATGGAAGTTATCAGCCCAGATCTCTCCTGGGCTGAGAAGTCCTCTCTAGTCCGTAACTGTCTCTTTTATCTAAAGATTAACGCTACCTAGGTTCTATGAAATTTGAATTGTTTGGTCTGGTTTTATTCATTCTATAAGTGCATTTTCAGTAGGCACACTCTGTCTAGTTTATTTTGCTCAATGCTTTGTTTGTGAGACTCATTTATGTTATGTGGTAGGTAGCAGTATTTTGTAGATTTTTATTGTGCAGTATCCATTCTACTGTTGTAGAAATGGTAGCATTTCTCCATTCTACTGTTATTTGGGGCTGTTACAAATAGTCGCGCTTTGAACTTTTCTCATCAATGTTTTTGTTGTTTGTTATACATATATAGAGATTTATGTTTGATACATACTCAGGAATAGAAATGCTTCTTCATAAAGTCTGTATATGTTCAGCTTTTAAAAGATAACACAAATAGTTCTTCCCTAGTAAAGCATTAATTTTCCAGCTGTTTCACGTCCTTGCCAGCATTTAGCATTCTCTGTCTTTTATAGTTTAATGATTAATGTAGAAATACATGGTTATCTTATTGTAGATTTTATTTTCATAATCCTGATGACACATGAATATGTTAATATAAAATTTCCTCATTCTAACTTGCCTCTAAAATCCCCTAATAACATTACTTTTTGAAAAATGAACTCTTAATAGAAATGTGGATGAAATTACTAATCATTCTTTTTAGGGTTTTTTTTCTATTCTATTTAAAAACTTTTGCTAATCCCAATCTATGAAGATTTTCACTATATTATCCTTTAGAAACTATCAGTACATACAATATTAAGCTCTTTAATCCACCTGTTATTATTGATTGTGATGTATTGTGTGAGTTTAGATAAAGTTTTATTTTTTCTGGTTTTACTTCATTGGTTTAATTATTTTTCTTGCTGCAATACTATACTCCCTTAATTGTAATTTTATAATAAGTCTGGATACGTGGTCCTATAAATCCTAAAAAGGTATTGTTTTTCCGGATTATCTTGGCCGTTTGTCTTCTTGCTCTTAAAGCTATAAAATTAGAACTTGACAATTACTTAAACTCTGATAAGATTTTAACTGAGATTGCATTGGATTCATCCTCTTTTTTATATCTTCTTTAATTTCTCTAAATAATATGTGATATTGTTTTTAATCTTTCAACTCTTATTTGATTAAGAAATTACTGCTATTTTTCAGGGCTCTTTCACTGTTGGTTAGTGTTTTTTGGGGGGCAGGGGGGTTCATTTTGTTTTGTTTCTCAGATGCTTATAGTTATCTGTGGTAGTGGTAAGAAATTATTCCTATCACAAATACATTGAGATTATTAAAGTTTCTGAGATTACATGGTAAAAAATCATCCATGAAATCTTTTTATTTTTTCCAATATGACATCAGGGTATCACATTTCTTTAAAATAATCTTTCTTTACTTTTAGCATGCACTGAACAAAGTTTTCTGACTTACGATCGTTGTAAATTGGGTAAAATTTGTTAATTTTCTTGATGAACCCAAGAAGAATCTGCATAGTCTCCTGATGTTTTTTTTTGCTTTATTAATCAAATTTATATATTACTGATATATAATCAGGTTTGCTTTGCTGTTGGTTTTGCAAGTAATTAAATAATGATATGATATATACAGATTACACTGTGGTCAATTTTTCATAACTAAGTTTTATAACAATTTGGATCCAGATTACTGCATTAATACTAGTAATCTTATATGCCACAATTCATCCTGTTTTACTTAGTGTCCCAAGCAAAATCAGACAACCAGAAGCTTTGAATTAAGTGATAAAGATGTAGGCATAGGTCTTGCTCCAGAGATATAATGATGTGATAGCCATATTTTCTCCTTAGTAGTTAATTTATTAGAATGTCCTTGCCTCTCTTTTAGTAGCTTGAAGTATGGTTCATTGTTCAATCTTTTGTGTCAGAGTGAGAGATTTTCCTGCTACCAGGTTCCCTCCACAGACTAAGCTAATTAAATACAAAGCAAGAGAGATTTCCACCCTAATAAATCTGCCTGTGGGTTAAGACACTATGTCACGTTGGTAGTTCTTTCAATAAAGCCAGAAGGGATTAAACCTAGAGCTTTTTTTAATCATTGCCCATGACAATAGTAATAGTCTTCCAATCCTACCCTATCACAATGAATGCTTAGACTGGAAAACTTCCCCACACTGCTCTCAGCAATTTAAGTGAGATGGTCAGCACTTAGGACAACTGACAGATCCTATGATAAAAATTCTTACACATTTTTCTTAGTAGCAGAAATAAAGGAAACGGATTTCCATCTCTATAAATCCTAATTGATCAAACATAGTTATACTTTGAACATAAAACAGCTTCCTCTTTTAAGTTTTCTGATTTTTGAGAGTAGTTACAAAGCTTTGTGACTGCTAAAGTGGATGTTTATATTTTGAATGTCCTGCTTTCTTTGAACCTGTCCCTTTGTAAATAAAATGAGTGAAAATCCATGTGGTATTCTATATTTAATTTCTCAAATATGGCAGATCACATAAGATTGATTTGAGTTTACTTTTCTTTATATCAAATCACATTTTTTCTTTAAAGCTCACTTCCTTTTTTTGCGTATTTGATAGTCATCAGCCAACTTTTTAATGCTGCTACCTTCAGAGAGCATAGCTATAATTTATTTTGAGTATACAGTGCTAGGCCTAGGAAACCGCTCTCCTTATCTGACAATGAAAACACTGTCTTAGAAGCTTCTTTTAGTTAAGGCAGAAAGCTGAACCATGTTAATAAGTTGATGACTTCATCATTCAGATCAACTTTTCCACTGGATAAGTTTAATTGGATAATTCACAGAGTTTACATTGTACGTTCTCTCTTAGGCAGAACAAGACATTTCTCCAGAACTTTTCTGGTGACTTCTTTATCTTTCTCTTCTAATTCCCCTTTATACCATTATTAAGATTATATAACACATTAACTGTTGACAGGCTATTCTATCTCTTGCACCACCACAGGATTCTCATAGCCACTCCCTTTCTTCCCACAATAAAACCTGGGTTTCTAGGGGAACACTAGTGTTTGAATGTGTAGAAAAGATAACCACACAATCGTATGTGGGCTCGAGAAACTTGCCCCAATGATTCTGTTTTAAGTAATAAGCGGCATATTCTTCAGTTTCCTTACCAATTGTGATTTGTGTTATTGAAAGAAAAACTTTATTTTTAATTAAATTTATTGGGGTGACAATGGTTAGTAAAATTACATAGGTTTTAAGGGTGCATTCCTATAATACGTCATCTCTATATCATATTGTGTGCTCACCACCCAGAGTCAGTTCCCTTTCCATCACCATATGTTTGACCCCCTTTACCCTCATCTACCACCTCCCTCCCCCATTACCCTCTGGTAACCACTGAACTGTTGTCTGTGTCTATGAGTTTTTGTTTCTTTGTTCCTTTGTTGCTTTCAGTTTTATATCCCACATATGAGTGATCATATGGTTCTTGACTTGTTCTGTCTGATTTATTTCACTTAGCATAATGATCTCAAGATCGATCCATCCATACTGCAAATGGCAGTATTTCATCTTTTTTTTTAATGGTAGTATTCCATAGTGTATATATAGAGGATGCCAAAAAAAAAGTATACACATTTTAAGAAAGGAAAAACTGGTTGTTTCTATGTCTTGGCCACCATAAATAATGCTACAGTGAACACCGGAGTACATGTATCTTTACAGATACATGTTTCCCAATTATGGGGGTGAATACCCAGGAGAGGAATTGCTGAGTAATATGCTAATATTATTGTTAATTTATTAAGGAAACTTTATACTGTTTTCCATAGTGGTGTCCAAATTTACATTCCCACCAATAGCATATGTGGGTTCCATTTTGTCCACAGCCTCTCCAACACTTGTTATTATTTGTCTTGTTGATGGTAGCCATTCTAACAGGTGTGAGGTCGTATCTCACTGTGCTTTTGATTTGCATTTCCCTAATAGCTAGTGAAGTTGAGTATTTTTTCATATATCTGCTGGCCATTTGTATGTCTTGTTGGGAGAAGTTTCTGTTCATGTCTTCTGCCCATGTTTTAATTGGATTGTTTGGTTTTTTTGTTGGTGAGTTATATGAGTTCCTTATATATTTTGGATATCAGCCCCTTATAAGAGGCATTGTTTGCAAATATCTTCTCCCATTTGGTAGGTTGCCTCTTTGTTTTGTCGATGGTTTCTTTTGCTGCGCAGAAGCTTTTTAGTTTGATATAGTCCCATTCATTTATTTTAGCTTTTACTTCCCTTGCCTTTGAGGTCAAATTCATAAAATCCTCTTTGAACCCAAGGTCCATCAGTTTAGTACCAAGGCTTGCTTCTATGCAGTTTATTGTTTCGTGTCTTATGTTTAGGTCTTGGATCCACTTTGAGCTAATTTTGGTACATGGTGACAGATAGCAGTCTAGTTTTATTCTTTTGCACATGGCAAAAGAAAATAAAACCCTGTATTCATTGAACTTGTGTTGATCTAGGAACTAGGGATATACCAGTGAAACAAAAATCTGTATGCTTAAGGAGCTGTCATTTAGTTATATTATAGCCCCTAGTGGCTAGCATATATTGTATAAGAGAAAAATCATTAATGCTGGTTGCCATGCGAGTTGGGGCCATGGGCTCTACTGATTGGGCTAAGGCAGGGGGCAGCTGATCATGGCTGCAGGTCCTGGTGTCAGTCACAGCATCGTTCTGTCTGGTTTCCAAGATACATGATGCATGGGGCCCTTCCACTTTCCTGAGTCTCGAACTGAAACATAACTGAGGCCAAGGTGTTATCATTGACTACAGCCTTATTCTAATGTGAGGTTTGGTTATTGTATCTTGGTCATGGTTGATAGACCTGAAGCTTTATTCTTAAGTGAGCTTGACACTGACCAGAATCTAATGTTGTAAGGATTAAAAGGAGAGGACATACAATATATGAACACGTAGAAGGATCTGGGGGTAAAGAATGCAAGTGAGTTGTAGTTCTATCCAGCTAAACAAAGCGAGCTTGGATTAAAGCAGCATGCATGCTAAGGAAATAAAATTGATGTGTGGTTATAGTACCAATTCTCTATCCTGCTTCATTTCTTACATTATTGCTTCATAGAATTAAAGTGTGATGGCCATATTCAAATGCAAATGTTTTTTACACGGTAAGTACTTACACTGTATACCATTTTGGTCTAAAGATAATGTTACAGTCTGCAAGGCAGCCATTAAGGGGGTACTTTCTTTTTTTCCTCTTTTCTACTTGTGTTTTGTAGTTTATTAAATCAAGGTCCAGAAAAGTTGGTAGGATTACTCAAGGTCTCATAGCTATGGAAAGATAGGACTAGAATCCAAGTAAGATTAAATTACATAATATGCTATTAGAAAAATAGAACTACTGGATTCGGTTAAGGTGGTGAACTCACAGTGTGATATATAGATGATGTATTACAGAATTGTACACCTGAAACCTATGTAACTTTACTAACAATTGTCACCCCAAAAAACTTTAATAATTAAAAAAAAGAAGCAGAAAACACAATTAGCAAGATTGTACACAAGACAAAAAGCTTTTTTAGATGTAGAAAAAACCAAGGGCTATCATTTATATAAGAAGTTTTCACTAATGACAGACGATTCTGCTCATCAAACACAGGAAAGGATGCCAGCCAGCAGCTGTAGTCTGGTGTTCACACCTTAACCTGACCCAGGTGGGGGCTCTTTATAGTCAGAGGACTTTTTCATTGGGGAGAGGGATGTTTTTGACAAAAAGCACTTTAGGAAGGTGGCTAGCAGCTAATAAATAAATAGCATGAGTTCTCGGAAGCTGAACAGGAAAAATGTATAAATGGAAATAAGAGATGTTTCTGAAGATATTTCTGGAATATATCATATCTTTTCATGTCCTTCGCAAATAATCACTATCACTACAATTCACTTGACTCAAAAACTTCAAATGTTCAAAAGGGCCCTTGTGATGATCATTAATTCTGTATTTTACTAGAAGTTCATCTTCATCTGTTATATTTCTCATTAATTTCAAAGATGCTAGAAGATTTGGCAGACATAGAGTTGCTAAAAGATACACAAATTGTTTTACCCAACATGATTGAATGTGTCAGGTTGGGTGTGATCAACATTTACGATTATTTGAATGGTGGTTCACCAAAGCGGAGGGGAGCATGTGTGGAATTGCTGAAGGCTGTTCCCAGGAGGCATAGATAAAAGTAGAGGGAAATCAAGCAAAGCAAAATTATGCTTATTATCATTATAATAATTCCCAGCAGCAAGGTCTTTTAGAGTGTGGTAAAGTCTTCCAAGTTTTCATTTGAGCTATGTAAAACTAGACTAGACAAAGCACTAGAGAATTTACTCAAGTATAAAAGTGTGCCCAGACGGAAAGATAGGGAAGATCGCCAAACAGTCCTTTTCCATCTCTAATTGCTATGACTCCAGGAAACCTGTGATGGGTTTAAACACACAGCAGTTGCCCTTATAATTTTCTAAGATGAAAGCATGTTATTCATCTTTATAGCCAAAGTAGTCATTAAAGAAAGCGGGTCTATGTCACTGGTGAATGACTAGATTTTTGTTCAATACAGGATCTGAACAGTTTCTCCACAGTTCTAATCAACTTGGCATGTAATAATTGTGTGCTTTCTGTGGAACCACAGATGATTGTGTCAGTCATTTACCATGCAAGTCACCCTGTTTTTAACTTGAAGTTGCTTTTATTTATTTGCCATGAAAAGTGCAAAAATTTGAGACCAATAAAACAAACAAAAAAACCTCAGAAATATACTGATACACATGGTTGTTAGGTTTCAGATATGGGAAGTATTCCAAATATTCATCTCAAATTGATGCATTTGGCTTCTTTGAGGAGAACTTAGAGTGAAATAGAATTTATTAAGAGTTAAATGGGGGGCGGCCAAGTGGCGTGTTGGTTAAGAGTTGGCTTGGGAGCACCAGCTCTGAGCAGCAGGGCCCCGGTTCAGATTCCACATGAGGGCCAGTGATGCTGCACCCTCTACAGCTAAGATGGTGAACAACAGCTCGACCTGGAGCTGGGCTGCCATGAGTTGCCAGCAATGGAGTAGGCTTCAGTCCCTGTTGCAGTGGGCTGCGGTAAGCTACCATGTGTGGTCGGCAGCCAGCGTGACCAGCCGTCTAATGGCCAGCAAGCAACTGCCTCACCTGGGAAGAGCGCAATGATAATACCAATATGCGCCAGTGAAGCGACGTCCTCCACAACTAGACTGAAGAACAAAAGGACAGCAACTTGTCTGTTCCCCTCCCTCAATTCCCCAATAAAAAAAAAAAAGAGTTAAATGGAATGAGCATTTAGTACTTATGAGTGGACACAGTTAGAGTGATCATAAGTTAAAAAAACAAAACAAAACAAAACAAAACAAAAAACAGTTGACTCTACTGGCTAAAGGCATTAGGACCAAGAATAAGATTGGTTTCTATACCAGAAACTCTAGTTTAAAATCTAAGCATTTTATTATTCTGTTCAGGTCAGTTTCTTTAACTATTCTTCGATTTATAATGTAAGGAATCTCTGAACATGAGTAGGGCATTGAAATATCAAGATTTCCACATAGACAAAGATCACAAGAAGAAGGTACATTTTATTTCTCTTCTAGAAGAAGAATAAGGAAAATAATTTATATAAAACAACTGAAGCAAAGTCCTGGGTGTGGAAAATTGAGTTGAGTTTGAAAAATACCAATCTAAAGAACTTCCTTCCCTTGCCCCAGAGAGTCAGGTAAAGTTTTATATTCCCAATTTGAGATGCCTTTAACTGGAAAAGGGGAGAAGAGGGTTTTCATAGCCTCTTTTTGTTTCTTTCCCATTTATTCATTTTTTAGGGAAGACTACTGTTTTAGCAGGAGTTTTCAACCTCCTCCCCTTGTCACAGTTCAGGATGCTCTAAATGTTCAGTTTAAACCCAAAAACAGATGAATGGACTATTTTTTGTCTCTACTTCACAAATAATTTATTTTGATTTGCCTTGGTCTCTGGGCACTATGAGAACATGTCCTTTCAAGTTAAGATAGCTATATTTGGAAAATAAAAATACGGTATAGTCATTTAAATGTGAATTTCAAATACAGCAGATTCTTTTAAGTATACATATGTCCTGTGCCATATCTGAGACATTTATATTACAAAATTGTTTGTAGTTTATCTGAACTGCAAATATAACTGGACCCCCTATATTTTATCCAAGAGCCCTATTTCTAATCTTTGTTCTTTCCAGGTGGTATTAGTGGGAGGATTTGTGGTATGACTCCAGCAGGCTGCAAAGGTACTAGCACATATGCCATGAAGTCCTCATCCATGAAACTGATTCTCTGTGAGCCCACAGTTCTCTGGCACTAAAACTTATAATGGGCCTTCCCTGGTTCCTCTCAGCTAGTCTGTCATTCGTGGCACATTACTCCTTACTTGGGCCTCAGAACACACTTGCTTGGACAAGCTTCACTGGCTCTCTAGTTAAAATAAATGCAGCCTTCCCTCTTTCAACACACACAGATTGGCCTTCATTGCAGTCTTTTTGCTTATAATCTTTCTATTAAAAAAAAAGATAATGATCTCTTCTTTTCCTCATAATCTTATTCAATTGATAAGAATAACATTGACTATATTTAGAATAACGTCATTAACAGAATAACTAATGACACTTCCTTTGAGTTATCGAGGGTCAAGGTGGAGGAAACGGTTACCTTTCATCCTAAGGAAAGTAGCCATCTTTTATGTTTTTTATGTCGCTTCCTTGCCTTTTCAGTCCCTCCACCTTTTAAAACGACTCTTTCTAAAACAGCAAAAACAAAAGTATAGTTTCATGTGAAGAGTGTTTTAATGTTTAAATGATGGAGACTTGAAAAACTTTCTTTCCTCTGAGATCACTTAAAATTCCAAATAAGTGCTCTCAGTAAATAAGTAAACATTACAGAAATGTAAAACATATGTTAAATAACAATTTATTAAATACAAATATTTTTATTTGGTCAATATTCTACAACTAAGTATTGCATTTCTATGTTTAAATAACACTTGCAGAAAAAAAAATCACTGAATCTTTATTTGTACATATGAAAAGTTAGAATATTACTTATCTTTCCTGAAGCAAAATAGGATCAAAAGTGTTCTGAAAAACATTGGCATAAATAACATAGATTTTTTTTTTTTAGTGTACAAATAAGTACATTTAAATAAAGTGGTTCATGGATTATTTTAGTTTGGGCAATGACTTGAAAAATATCACATGTATGTGTGTAGCCACATGTTCTATTAATATATCTTGGGATTATGATTGAGGATGACTATCAGTGTCCACTCTCCATGTCTCCTGTCTACTATTTTAACACTTCTCTTATTAGTTGGCATGCATTTACATAATAAGAGAAAGCTATGATAGAAGGTAATTTTGACGACCTTGCCCCAGGAAGATGTATTTAATGTATATAAATCTGTGTAAAATATTATATTCCTTAGGGCCTGAATTTAGACTTGACTCTGACATGTTGTATTGCCTATTTTAGTATTACTCCTTTGCATAAACAGCTTCAATGGTGCTCTATATACTTTGGGGAGGGGGGAGGTAATGGAATTAAAGTCCTTTCATGGCCTATTTACCTGTCCAGGTTTATCCCACAGCATCACTCATATGAGTAATCTCTTATCGTCAATATTATTAAGTTATATTGAATTTTTCAAAGGTGCTGTTCTCTTTCTAAACTTCTAGATTTATCTATGCAATTCATTTTTCCTGGATCACTCGTTTCTCCTCTGCTGTTCTTACACTCTGTCATCATTCAACATTTGCCTTCTGTATCTCCCACTGGGAAAGCTTGAACAGTGAACTCCCCCACCGTTTCTATAAACTCACACAGTACCCATTGATTTGTCCATATGGACATTTTGTCATATTTACTGCAATTCTGGTTTAAGGCCCTCCATTGTGGCAAAGACTATTGTTTTCATCTGTGTCAAACCATTTCCTTTCTCAGTGAGTAGTTGGTTAGTTGTATAAGTGATTCTGTCCCTGCCTCTGTGGCCTTGAGTGCGGCAATCTTTAGGCCATAGATTCCTCATCTGCAGATAAAAATGATGGGGCTAGATAATCCCTGTGGTGTCTAAAAGCTCTTAAATGCCATAATTTTATGGCTTAGTATACAATATGCCAGGGTATTTATTGACTTCTGATGACTAGTTTGGAATTCTAAAAGAACATAAATGAATTAATATATTTATTATGCAGAATTTTAAATGATATAGATAGCAACACTTTTGTCATTTTTGGTATTATCTCATCCTAAAATGTCTTTTACTTATAGAAACAATCACAGCTATAAATTAAAAATAACTTCACTTGGGATAATAAAAAACTGTTATGAAAATTTGTAAGCCATCTAGATATTCCTATGTATCATAACATTTCAAATAAAAAAAGTTGAAGAAACTTGAAGAATAATGTCCTTGTCCGTTTTTAGCACTGAATTATTTTTTTTCCTTTAATTGGCTTAATTTTGACATTTGAGTAAGTGATACTTACATCCCAATTTATCTTGAACTTTCAGAAAGCCAATAGAATGGCATAACAAATCATCAGTGTGGTTGGATAGAAATTGAACCTCCAAAACAAGTTGAACACTTTCAGTAAAGAAATACATTTTAAAAAGCAAAATGCCTAGAATTAAAATGAAAACATTTCAATACTGATGAAATATTCCCTAATAAGCAGACATGTGATTGTACTTCAATTCATTAAATATTTCAAGATAGTCTAAACAGTAAATCATATTACTTTAGACTAATTCATTCTTCAAATAAATAGGTAAGATAACTTTGAGTTCATATTGGACCTTATTGTTATTTTTTAATTGCATTAATAAATAGAACAAAGAATGTCTACATCTAGCCAAGATGAAAAAACACGTAATTATGACATTCAATGTATATGGTCCAAATACCCCAGACTGGATAAAAATTCATTGCTTACAAGAAACTGATTTTAAAGATAAAAACACAAACCAATTGAAGATAAAGGGATAGAAAAATACACTGTTAATACTAATCAAAAGAAAGCAGAAAGTTTAGAAAATACCATGCTAACACAAAAGAAAGCTAGAAAGGTTATATTAATATTAAAGTAGGTTTCAGAGCAGATAATTTTAACAGGGATCAAGAAAGTTACTTTACAGATAAGAGTTAATTTGTGAAAAACACAATGATCCTAAATATTTTTATACCTAATATCAGAACAGAACACAGAAATAGGTCCACATATCAATGGACAACTGACTTTTTTCAGAAAGTTTACAATGTAACTGAGTGGGAAAAAGATGGTCTTTTTAGTAAATGATGCTGGAGTCATAACTTATCAATATGTGAAAAAAGAACTTGGATCCATGACATACAACTTAAACTAAAATTAATTCAAATGAATCATAGATCAAAATATGAAACCTGAAACCATTAAACCTGTCAGAAAACATAGAAGACAATTTTTATGACTTTGAGTTATATAAAGATTTAAAATATGACACCAAAGCTGGGTTCATCAAAAAATTGACAAATTAGAATTCATAATAATTAAAAATTATTGTTCTTTTAAGAGGGTAATAGAATTAAAATACAGGCCACAGAATGGGAAAAATTATTCGCAAAATTAATATCTAATATACTTATTTGTAGAATATTTTTAAAAACTTAAAATTCAAAAATATGACAACTGAACTTAAAAAAATATATAAGGTATTTAAGCAGGTAACATGTTTATCAAGGAAAATATAAGGATAGCAAATAAACACATAACAGGATGTTCAACATTATTATGAAAATGCATATTGAAACTAAATTAAGATTATATATATATATATTTATTTATATATGTATTAGAATGGTTAAAATTTAAAAGGCTAATCATACCAAATTTCAGTGAGGATTTGGAGGTAAAAAATCTTGCACTCTTGGTTAGGCATAGAAACAGTACAACCATTTTGGAAAACAGTTTGCTAGGCTCTTGAAAATGAAATGTGCTTGCCATGTGATCCAACCATTCTGGATCCAGCCTATGTATTTGCCCAAGAGAAATAAAAGAATACGTCCATTCAAAGACTTGCACTCCAATGACCATGGTACTTTTTTTTTTCTTTTGTAATCCTCCAACCTGGAAACAACTTAAATACCCATCAATTGAAGAATGTGTAATAATTAAATAATTGTAGGATATCCATACAATAAAATACAACTCAAAAAACAAGCCAAAAACTATTGGTAAACCCACAAAAATCAATCTCAAAGTAATTAAACCAAATAAAAGAAGTCAATCATTAAATATATATATATATATATATATATATATACATATATATATATATAATATTATATTATTTTATTTATGCAAGACTCAAGAAAAGGCAAACTAATAATCTACAGTGACAGTGTTTGCCTGGGGGAAGAGCAAAGGAAAGTTGGGTGGGAGAGATTACAAAAGGACAAAAGAATACCTGAGGGATGATAAATCACTATCTTGCTTGGGGTGACAGTTTCATGAATCAACACTTATCAATTATACATTTTATGTATGTGCAGCTTATTGTATGCATGCATTTCTTAATGAAGCTGCTTAAAGACAAATGCATTTATTATAATACGTCATAGAGCAAAAATTACCCCTCCTTACCCACAAATGCATTCAGTTCAGTAACTGAGCAAAATGCATGAGTAGAAAGCCAGGCAGTTTCTAACAATTTTGCTTAGCAAAATCAAGTGACTCAACACACACCAAGGCAGAATAACAGAACTGAAGGCATCATAGATAAGACCTTCATTTTACATATAACAAACTGAGATCAAAATAGTATATATCTTGACACGTGCACCTTTACTTCTCTGTTCCACTTATTGAACTGTGGTATTTGACAAGGCCACTCAGCAGTTAACGTCACAGCAAAACCACAAACCTATGTTTCTAAATACTAAATGTGATTTAATACCCCATACCAGTGCTTTGAGTCAGCCATGTATACCTCTTATTGTGGAACCATTAAAAATGATGCAAAGTCCAGCTGGAAATTAATATTCATCGCCTTTTTCTTTTTTTTTCTTTTTTTTTTCCATCGCCTTTTTCTTACTGTCTTCATTCAAAACCTGACATATACACAGAGAATAGAATGGTGGTTGTGAAGCACTGAGGAGTTGGGGAATTGGGGAGATATTTGTTAATTTGTAACTTTCAGTTACCAGATGAATAAGTTCTGGGGATCTAATGTACAGAATGGTGACTATAGTTAATAATACTATATTGTATACTTGAAATCTGCTAAGGGAGTAGATCTTCAGTGTTTTCACCAAAAAAAAAAAAAAAAGTAACTATGTGAGATGATGGATGTGTTAATCAACTTGAATAGAGGAATTTTTCACAATATGAGTACATATGTATATTATTGTAATAAATCATCACATTGTACACCTTAAAATCACATTGTACTGCCTTAAAAATCATGTTGCACAGCATAAAGATATACACTTTTTATTTGACAACCATACCTCAATAAAGCAGAAAAAATGGACTTAGATATTAGCTCCTCTAGGAAGACTTTTGTGACCCATCCTTCAGTCTGTTTAACCAGTTTTTCTATGCCTCATCATGAACATACCCATGAAATGGATTCCTATTGGGTGAAAGTGAAATTATACTAAATGTTTCCAGACTGAAAATAATGTTAAGAAATGCTGTGAACATTCTTCATAACTCTAGTTAAAGAATCCAAGATAAATGTTTGACTAACCTAATCATAAATGTCAACAATGAAATAAGATGTATTGTTCACCAGAACTTATTTCTATAATCAACCTTATTCTACCTCATTAAAATTACAATGGAGATACTAAAAATTTCATCTTACTCATAAATTTTTGACATATTACTCTTAAAATTTAATGGAAATTGTTTGCATTTTAAAAAATTTATTATTTTTTTATATAGCCACCTTTTATAGGCAGGGTACTACTTGAAAACATGGTATACATATAGTGGAGGAACCAGTGTTCCATTTTAAAAGTAATAATAGCAACAACATATCGGCCTCAAGCCAACAACTATCAATCATGGGCTTTCAGAACCAGAGCTTTAATTTTAGTTATTTATGTTGCCCTTATGTCCATTTCAAATACCCACATTACAATTCACCTAATCGGATATTTAAACTTTACTTAAGACACCAGTTGAACCTGAGAGCAGTTTTCAGCAAGATGATTTAAATATTTTGAAAAGCCATGGCCTACTGGCTCAGAAGCTCTGCAGGTGTGTCACCTTCTCTGATGTTGAGCCCGGAGTGAATTCCCATCATCTTATGTATTAACCTAGACATACAGTATCTTCAAGGAAATAGTCTCTTACATGTAGTGCAAATATCTTCTATGTTAGTTCTCTCAACTCTCTTTTCTCCATCAATGAAACACCTTATAATGACTGTTTCTTAGAAATCTTTCAAAATTCTTGGACTTTAATGGGAGAAATTTATGATTTCTATTGTAGTTAATTCTTTTCTCTAATATTTTTATGTCATTTAACAGGATTTTTATTAATGAAAATTGGTTAATTTTGATATTCTCATGTTGAAAGTTTATATCTAAGACTTTAATATTTATTTAAAGATTTTTTAAACATTTTACTATTTTAACATAATTTTTTACTTTATATTATGTGATTTAAAAGTAAAACATTCACTTATTTTTCTGGGTGATATGGGGGTACATGCAGAAAAGGAACTTCCTTCTGTGATAGACATTTTTTTTCATCTTTTTCACATTTTTAAATGTTCCTTTTATGGAAAAATGCTAATGAAATACTCCTAAAAGAGAAAAGCTCACACACATGCACACACACAAATCAGTGATGTTGACTTATTTCATTAATGCGAAAGAGTGCTACAGATACAGTCCAGATGTTTCCAAAATTTGGTTTGACCAATCTATTTTGTTGCTTATATTGTGTTAACAATATTTCCATATATCTACTTCATAACATAAAAATCAGTTTGGATTATTTTGCCTTTTCTATTTCCCTATTCTCCTTTATATGCCTCCACTGGGTTTTTTTAAACTAGTTCTTTTTCCTTTAAAGATATTCTCCTTTTGTAGTGATTTATTTAGTAGTCTCATAAAATAAACTGCAAAGTAGAGTGATGCTTGTATATTAGTTTATAAAAAACAGTTTATATAAAGTGCTGCACATCATAGAGATATAATTTGATAGCAAATCAATATGTGCCAACTATCAAAATACATCAATTTAATTTAGATGAAAAAAATCAAAAGCATAGCATAGAGAAACTTATTTTTTCAATAGAAAGCCACCTGTCCTTGCTAGAAATGATCACAGAGAATTTCATAGTTAGGGAACATAAAAAGCTCTTTGCTTGAATAGTTATGAAACAATTTGAATTTTGATTGTTCAGACAGCGTAGTGAGACTGATTAAAAGTGAGGCAGTAGAAACATATTGCAGTAAGTAAAGAAAGATGAGGCTACATAAAGCACTAAAAAATCAATCTTGCTGCAATCTGGAAACCAGTGAGCCTCTGACAGATCGGGTCATGATGTGATTTTTTTCTTGTATTAGAACATTACTATAATGTGTTGAACAACTTTTTGTAGTATTATTTTCTTCCCCCCTCCCAAGGCCCAGAGCAAATTTACAATGTTGTATTTCAAAAGATAAGTCTTTGGATTTCATTATCATTATTGTGAATATGTCTCTCTAGTATTCTGTGTGATAAAGAACAATATGTAAAGTGGTGACAAGAAAATACTTATTTTGATGCCGTAAGCAACTTTCAAGTATTAATTCATAGTTATAATAGAAGGCATTAAAGAAGCACTTAATTATCAATGTAAACAGTATACTTATATAACTCTGTAGTACTCATAAGACTAATTCCAAAATCATTGTCACCACAGGAAAATACATTTTTATGCTCCATAGACCACTTTCAGTTTATGTAATTGGAATGAGGTTTTTCTACTAATCAATGGAAAGGGATTGTATTGTTGGAGCTAATATCTGCAAATCATACATTTTTGTAGGGTTAGACATTTTCAGTGGGTGTTAATAATTCAATCTGTGATAAGTTACCTCTATACTTTAAACCCATAGTAGATTTTTAAAATATCAGAATTTCTCACAACTATAATGTAATTATTTGTCTTTAGGAATCTCTGATTGCTTGAAGGTGAACTTCTTAATTCAAAATTCAAAATCTGATTGTATATTCACACCAAGATCCCCTAGAATAGTGTGGAGTCCTAATAAATGTCCTCTTGTTCCTTTAAATGTCCTCATGTTCCTTTTCCAGCAAAAATGTGAGCATGTATATATACTGAAAAAATTCAATTTAATCACAAATTTAATATTTTTACTCAGTAACTGTGTTGTGGATCTTTAGATCTTTTTCTTCTTTGTGCTATCTGTTTTGGGTTTATTTTTCTCAGTGAACGCTTTAATTTTCAAGATTAATGAGGTTAAAAAATAATGTTTAAGGTACAAAAGAAACACAAATGATACGTAATATATAAATGGTAAATATTCATACACAAAAATAAAATACTGAATTTGAAATAACTTGTAAAAATGGATAAATAGGCTTTAGGCAGCTTCCTCTATTCTAAAATGGCCTCTGCATTCCCGTCAGGCCCACATCATGCCTCACATGATAAGTGTGAGCATGTGGTCATTTTTAAGGATGATTTCAGGGCTTTCTTACCCAGGCCTAGTCAACTCTTGGGTAAAATGAATGTAGCCTATTTTTTTGAAGATAATCCCCAGCAGCCAGTTAAAACTAGCTTTTTAATGAGTAATAATAATAATAAAATACTGTTGAGGAAGATTTAGTTAACAGAATCATTGAATTTTGAGAAATACTTTTGCATGACAGTTACCTAAAAAGAAAAGATAATAGAATTTTTAATTAAAAAATTCTCAAAGTGTTATAAAATTTGTCAAGGAGAATTAATACATGATCTTTCTCACTCATATTAGCTTGGTTAGTTGTTAAGAATTGAATTGTGTCCCCTGCAAAAAAGACATGTTGTAGTCTTAACCCTCAGTACCTGAGAATGTGACCTTATTTGGAAATAGGGTTTCAGAGGTAATCAAGTTAGAGGGGGAGGGGAGGGGAGTCATTAGTGTGTGCGTTAGCCCAATAGGACTGGCACTGCTATGAAAAGGGAACATTTGGACAGAAAGAGAGATGTGCTCAGACAGAAGACTCTATGGAGATACAGAGGACGAAAGTGACCACTTGAATGGTTTGATGCATCTACAAGCCAAGGGACACCAACGATAGCCAGCGAACACTAGACAAGCTGAGGAATGATTCTCCCCTGAGAGGAAGGTGATAGAGCAAGGTCCTGCCAGTGCCTTGACTTCAGGCTTCTAGTCTCTAGAGCTGTGGAATGATTCGTTTGCATCATTTTATGTGACCCATGTTTTGGTACTATGTTATGGCAGCCCTAGAAAACGGCACTATAGCAGCTATGCAACATTTCTTATTTTCATAATTTTTAAAAAATATGGCATATAGAATTGTGAACTATCTACATGTAATTAGGTCAACTTGAAAAAAAATTCAATGGTCCTTGCCAATTGCTATCATAAGAAAATAACCTTTGAAATGTTGGAAGTTAATTAAAATATGGGATTCACTAAAATAACACACTGAGTTTTGAAATATTTATCACGTAATAAAACTGGAACTTGACTGATATGTTTTAAAGTGAAAATAACATGCTTTAAATTCAGATTTAGTGAATTTGGCTTATCCACATTTTAATACATGTAAGCTTCATAAATGATAGCACAAGGAAACTATGATATGCACACATAGTCCTATGAATCATAGATAATGTTAGCCATATATATATATATATATATATATATATATAAAAGATTTGAACATTAGTGTATTTCTTTGATGAAAATAAGCAGTTTGAAAATCTTATGACTAACATCCAAGGAAGGTTGCCATATGTTGTATTTTCCTAAGTCAGTTTAATACAGAAATTTCCTTTTCTTTGGTACCATCTTCAATCCCCAGGATGCCTGGCCAGTGGCAGTGTGGGTGAACCCACTTCTTATCATTCTTTAAATACATAATATCAAATTCTGCTTGACACATAATATGTTTTTGTATTTTTTTACATTTACAATATGAGGAAAAATTATTAAAAATAAAGAGAGTGAAAGATTGAGGTTTTAAAAAATATATGTTTCTTATCTATGTGAAGCAAATAAGTCAAACATTTAGTTTTATCTTCTAAACCTCAGGCTACAGAAGTTTTGTCATGAACAAAATATTGCATTAATTGGGGGTCTATGCTGAACTCCTTCCCTAGGCAGAAATTCCACTAAAATCAGAATTGGATATTTAATGATAGATGTGAGAGCTTCCATAAGATATTTGCTAAATGATGTTAAAGTTACACTAGGGGTAACATTTCTGGAGAGAGAATAGGGAATCTAGCTACCTGTCTCCCATTAATGTGAACAGAAATATAGAATCACATTTTAATATTTCATGTTGCAAAGGTACTCTGAAGTATATATACTTTCATTCACTTTTGAAAGCTGTTATATACTGTTAATCATATACTCAAAAAGCATTATGACAGTGAAATATGTGCCTCAAAATGCAATCCACTCATATGGAAACATTACAGGTTTGTTTTTTAATTTTTTTATTTTTCCAGAAATGGAAGTCAAATGTTCTTCCCACATCCTTTTCTGGTTGTCATATCATAACCATAATGCCAAAGATTGACACTTCACAGAAAATTTCCAAATCCTGTATCAGCTAACTTGAGACCATATGTATATTTCTCAAGGCCAATGTGGCATCTAGCAGGTGACTGATGCTACAGGCTATTGTTTTTAAATGCCCCTTTGCTCTCTGTAATAATGTACTGTAGGATTCAGGATTGGATTTTCACTTGAGTATAGAGAGTGTACCATTCTTATACTTTTAAGTGATTTTCTTCAAACTTGCTTCTCCAAGGTGATTATACTATTAATCTAATGTCTCTATACACGTTAAACTTTGAACAGGGGTTATATAAAGTAAAATTTAGAAAATTAATCAAAATAATGTCCTAGAACATAAATGTAGTGAAAGTTAACTTAGGGCTAGAGAACAGTACAAAAAGGCTAACAACAACAAAGTAAGACAAAATGAAACAAATGAGCAACCAAAATACCTCAAGCATGAAATAGGAGAAAGATTTTAAAGGAAAATTCATACTGAAGTAAAATTGCCATTGAAATCCAGAGGACCTTGACCATCTTTTGTTTAACTAAATACACTATTTTTCTAAGAGATAATTGTATGGAAAAAAAGTGAAGATGTAGATGGTATTTATTTTCTCAATAAGCTCTGAATTTTAAACAATGCCACAGAAATATAATCATTGTTTTAAGTGTTCTTAGTGATAATATTTAGTAACCCTCCTAAGCTTTCTTTGTTACAACTTTAGTAAATCTCCAAAGCTTGCACACAAAATACTGTTCACCTACGTATACCAAACTTACTTTGAATAAACTACAGACCCAGTGGAACTATTCTACTTTCCTCAAAAGAATCAGCCAATTCCATCCATATTGTTGCAAAGGGTGGAATTGGCTGATTCTTTTGAGGAAAGTAGAATAGTTCCACTGGGTCTGTAGTTTATTCAAAGTAAGTTTGGTATATGTAGGTGAACATTATGCTAAGTGAAATAAGTCAGTCAGAGAAAGACAAATATCATATGATCTCACTTACACATGGATTCTAAGGAACTGAATGGATGGGAGAAGTGGATGGAGATAGTCTCAGAGACACAGAGGAAGAACCGAGGGTTGTTAGTTGGGAGGGGGAGGGGATGAAGGAGAAGAGGAAGGGATGAGAAAATACAAATTAGTAATTGTAATATGGCCTCAGGGATAGAAAAAGACAGTCCGAGGAATATAATCTATAATGTTGTAAGTATTTATTAGGGGGCCAGATGGACCCATGTCCTTTTGGGGAGTCCACTTAATAGTCGATGTAGAGGCCTGACAACTGCACTGTATTTCTGAAACTGATGTTGAATAATACTGTATGTCAACTATAATTCTATATATACATATAGTCTCGGGACATGGAGTAGAGAGCGGGAACGGATTCAATGGAATTGTAATAGATAAGCATGATATCGGGGGTGGGAGGGCAGTGGATGGGGGGAGGGGGTTGATACCTGGTGAGGGTGAAAAAGGGTAACTCTTGTATTGTATTGTACACCTGAAACTAACAATAAAAAAAAAAGAAGAATCAGCCAAGATTTTCTTAGTGGCTTAAAGCTAATTCATGCAAGCACATTCAGGAAAGAATGAAACCACAGAATTAAAGAATAAGAGGAGTTAAACACTGAGATTTGCATTTCTAATATGCCTCAAAGCAAAAGCATATATGCAATTCTAGACCAAAGTGGTTGTAAAAACACGTAGAGGGGTAAAAACAATGCATTCTTGATAAAGAAAGGAAATGTTTTATTGGCTAGCAGTGGGATAGTAGGAAACTTGTAGTGGCCTTGGCACAATAGATTACCTGTCTTATATTTTTCTTGAAAAACTACAGTCTGGGCAAATGAGTACTCAAGGCCCTTATTTATGAGCACACTGTCCTACACAGCTCTGCGTTCTGTGGTTGATTGATTAGGCTGCTATTGCACGTTTTCCCCTAAGATTTCAAGACACTTTACAGAGCATTTTAAACATGGAGAAGCGGATGCTATAAAATTGAATGCAAGGAATTCATTTGAAAAATTGCAAAGAAAAATGAAGAGAGTAATGGAAATGCAAGGTAGAATAGAAAGAGCGGATGATTGAAAAGTCAAGAACCCCAAGTAATGATGACACAAGTTAATCATTTAAGGAGAATGTTACAGTTTTTGAACAACTGTTTTCTTTACCAAGCACAACCACTACCCCAGTAAAAATACCTGTCTCCTAGGGACACACATATCACCGCTCCCTTCATGACAAACACACTCTTTTTTGGTTCTCCTCTCCCACTAGTGACAGGGTTTTTAGCTGTGCGTTATACTTGAATATGTCCGTGTGGGTAAGAGGTGTGTTCCACATAATAGCATTTACTTTGCACCCCACCCCTGCCCCCACTGGCATTCATTCAGCCAGATTTATTGAAAATCTAACTGTTAGTACATTGCACTTTAAAACTGACTGTCAAATTAGAATTAGAAAATGTTTAATTGCTGTTTGTTTTTTTACTATCAATACTCTAGTTTTTCACTTCGAATCTATTTGATTAATCTGGGAGCGGGGCAGACAAGAGTAATTTTTTAAAGTTTACTGAATGATTCTAATCACCACCAAGGTTGAGAAATAATACAGTAGAGCTGTTCAACGTGGTGTCAAAAAATGGGGTTAAAACTCTTCAATTTCCAGGCTTATGGCCACTGACAAATCAAAATCTTTCTGACCATAGACTTATGTAAAATGAAAATTACAATATTAATTTCTATTCCACAGGTTTGCTGTCAGGGTTAAGTTAAATAAGATCAAATATAACTGTGGTATGTAAATTTTAAGATATGTTAGTTCATCTTACTACTACAGATTCTAGCTCTTCCTTGTACATTAGAGGAGTATATCAGTGTCTAATAATTCTATATTCAATATGTTTTCAGTAACCCCTTATTAAATTACATTATTTGTTTTCAATAGAAATTTCATATTAATATGTAGAGATGAATTGGATTGCTACCATTTTGCTAATACTACTTATTTTATAAAAGGCAATTCAAATTGTGATTAAAAGCATTTTCAGTTATTGCAATTGATGTTAAGGCCATACAGTTTGTGAATGGATTCCTGTTCTAGATAGAACAATGATTCACAGATACCCATAGATAAATGAGCTCTTTTGTCTCCTTGGGAGAATGCCTTATGAACCAAACATTATTACCATGGCATGCTACAGTGATAAGATGTGACCTTAAAGCAATGAAGTGGGCAGAGTTGAGAAAACAAAGACAAGGTTATTAAATTGTGATATATGATATTGAACAAAACTTTTGTGCTACACTATACATTCTCTTGAAGGAAAGAACACTAAGTAATAAAAAGCAGTTCATAAGAGCTGAAAATATAAGAATATATAAAATTATGAAATAATTTAAGAATAGCTGTTAGAGTCACTGAATCCTTGAATTTGCGATACAATTTAGGCAAAAAGAGCTTACTAATGTATATAAATTTAATGTAACAACACTTGTGATATTAAATGTATATGTCCCTCCCCAATAAATGGTAAGTCCAAGAGAGAAAGATCATATATTATATGTTAGCTAATTCTTTTTAAAACCTTACCATGTGACACAAGTGTTCAAAATACTTTCTATTCATTTTAACTGACTTAATGCTCACAATAACCCTGTGAGGTAGGTATTAGTATGACCCCTGCTTTAAGATGAGGAAACACAGTTACCTAATATTACACAATTCTTGAGAGCAGATTGGGAAGTGAACACAACCCACCTCCAAATCTGGGTTCCTAACGGCAACAGAAAGAAGACTTGAACCACTGTAAACATAAGAAAAATTTGGGCCCATCTGGGGACAAAGCCCGATAGCAGAGTTCCAAGAAGCCTTGAAATAGGGTTCCAACTTTAGGAAAACATATATGTTTATATAGGCATGAGGACAAACAAAAATACAGCTATGCATCACTAGCTTTAGGTAGTTACGTACATTTAAGTATTAGCCATTTTACATCAGCTGGAGAGAATACACAGATCAGGTAGAGTGTCAAGCACCTGGAATTAGGAGTCATGGAAACAGTTATGGAAGCAATTATTGTATCAGGATGTAGAAAGAACAGTCAGTATCTTCTGTAATCATTTATCTTTTCAATTGAAACGGTTGCAAAGTATGTATATATGTGTTTAGCCCAACCGAAGGCTTCCTCTAGGAATTTGCCGTGTTCCCTTGGTTACCAGTCACACTGGTGCAGCAGCTTAGACACCTTTTTGTTTTTCACTAACCATTACATTAGCCCCCGTCTCAAATGGGTTTGTAGTTTGCACATTCCAAATACTTGCTGTAATGCAAGTCTTTACTTGAGTATTAAAAACGTGTGCTAAATTAAATTGTACTGAACTGAACGATATATTCAATGATGCAGTGTTACTTAGTAGTGTCTTGTATGTTCCATCATTTCTCATCATGTTGGGATTTAAAAAAAAAATTCCTCAGAAATCCAAGCGTCACCTAGAATTTAATGTTATTCCTCAACATTATTCCCCACTCTTCCTCAGTTTTCCTAGTAACCTCTTGCTTTAGAACTGACTTACTCGATCTAATGAGATCACCACCTCACCTGTAGCATGCCCTATAGGTAAAACTGCTGTTGTTAATAATCCTCAAACATTAGCTCTCATGGAGAAGTTGGTAATTTAGTTTACAGTAAACTGTATGCTACATGTCAACTTTAAAACTTCACACACTTTTTATGGCTAAAGAAAGGCTATATCATTATGTCTCTAGGAAATCTGGTAAACTTTGTTATCTTAACTAATCACTGAAGTCATAAAATGTTTTAAAATAGGATATAGTAGCGTTAAGAAAATAACTGTCATCATCTATTAAACATAAGAGCCGGCTTAGACATTACCTGGTCTAACCTTTGCGTTTTACTAATAATACTGCAAATCAACTGCAAAGAAGTCTTGCCCCTGAATTGGCAACTAAATCTCTCTAGAGTCAGAATTAGGATTTAGAGATCATGTCTGCTATATTCCAGTCCATTGCTCTTTCACTCCTGGTATAACCTGATACACAATACTGACCTGGAGCACTTCATTTTTCATAAACTTTATCCATGATTTATTAGCGTTAAAGAAAGAAAGTGCAAACATACTGTTTTAATAGACACATACAAAAGATATTCATAGAATTCAAGGATATCAAAGAGTGGAAGTATGAAACTATTATATAAGAATATACAAATAATTAGGTTTTACTTATCAGTAATTATTTATACACATAAGCAATTTTTCCATAGATAGGGTATTTATTACTTGTGTAGTGGAACAAATGTAAGAAAAAATAACCATGATTTTAGTTGTAAAACACTGTAAATTCAGGAATAACAAGGATAGGGCAGTAGGTAAGCAGCCAATATAATTTGATAAACTATTATAACTAAGAACTTAGATATTGGTTTTATTAATGGCACATTTAGAGGAAGAAATATAGCAACTAAATATAAGAGAAATAGCTCTGATATTTATAGGATATAAAAATGAAGATGTCCACTTTTCCCCCTACACAAATATTCTAGAATACTAATTCCCTTTAATACCAAAGATATAATAGCAAAGTTTTTTGAGCAGAAAGTATATTTAAAAAATACAAGTTTTTAAAAAAAATTTTAAATGTATCTTTTACTGTACCGAAAAAACACTCAAACTTGTCTTCTTCTAAGTTTCATCTACAATCATAAAAGGAAGTTAGTGGAAATAATTCAGATTAATGAAGGGAAAAAAGGTTATGTTAGAAAAACAAAAAATATAGCCTATAAGAATAAGCAGTTTTTAAAATTTTTACAAATTTTGTTGATTGGAAAATATGTAGTATGGGGAACTTAAATATGCTTGATGATAGAATGGCTATATTAATATTTTAGGGAAAAGATAACATTCTCTTTTCTTAAATACGTTGACATACAACTTATATTAATTTCAGTGTACAACAGTAATTTTACATTTATAAATCCTATGATCTGATCACCATAAGTTTATTAACCATGGGTTACTGTAAAAGTTATTCCAGTATTATTGACTATATTCCCTGTGCTGTACATTATATCTTCATGAGTTATTTTATAACTAGAAGTTTGTATCTCATTACCATTCACATTTCTCATCCACACCTCTACTACCTTCCTCATTAGCAACCATCAGTTTGTTCTCTGTATCTATAAATATGTTTCTGTTCTGTTTATTTTTTATTTATTTATTTTTAGATACCACATGTAAGTGAAATCATATGGCATTTGTCTTTCTCTATCTGACTTATTTCACTTAGATAATACCGTCTAGGCCCATCCATGCTGTAACAAATGGCAAGATTTCATTCTTTTTTATTGCTGAGTAATATTCCATTGTATAATATACACCAGATCTTCTTTATCCATTTATGTATTTAGGGGCACCTAGGATGTTTCCATGTTAGCTATTGTATTTGAACATAGGGGTGTATATATCTTTTCAAGTGTTTTCATTTTCTTTGGATAAATGCCCAGAGGTGGAATTGCTGGGTCATGAGGTAGTTTTATTTTTATTTTTTGAGGAACTGTCATACTGTTTTCTGTAGGGCTGCACCAATTTATAATTCCACCAACAGTGCACAAGGGTTTCCATTTATCTATCTACAGTCTCACCATTTCTTGTTACTTGTTGAGGTTTTGATAATAGCAATTCTGCCAGGTGTGAGGTATCATTTTGCTTTTTATTTGCCTGGTGAATAGTGACTTGAGAAACTTTTCATGTGTCTATTGATCATCCATATGTCTTTGGGAAAATGTCTATTCAGGTCTTCTGATCATTTTTTAAAGTAGATCATTTTTTTTATGTTGAGTAGTATAAGTTCTTTATATATTTTAGATATTAATCTCATCATATATATCATTTATAAATACCTTCTCCCATTCAGAGGGTTGATTTTTTGTTTTCTTGATGATTTCCTTTGCTTTGCAAAAGTTTTTAGTTTGATATAACCCCATATGTTTATTTTTGTTTTTGTTGTCATTGCCTGGGGAAATATATCCAAAAAAATATTACTTAGGCTGATGTCAAAAAGTTTACTGCCTATATTTCCTTCTAAGAGTTTTATGGTTTCTGGTTTTATATTTGAGCATTTAGTACGCTTTTAGTTTATTTTTGTATATGGTGTAAGAAAGTGTCTGGTTTTCATTCCTTGCAGGAAGCTGTCTAGTTTCCCCAGCACCATTTATTGAAGAGATTGTCATTTCTCCATTGTATATTCTTGTCTTCCTTGTGATAGATTAATTGACCATAGAAGGATGGGTTTATTTCTGGTCTCTGTTCTGTTCCATTGATGTGTCTGTTTTTGTGGTTAGACCATGCTATTTTGATTACATGATGCATTTTTGCAACAAAAAACAGGAAAAATATGTCATTACTTCTCCGACAACTCAATATATCTTTATAATATTATTTGAAATCAAGGAGCATGGTACCTCCAAATGTATTTTTCTTTCTCAAGATTGCTTTGGCTTCAGTGACTCTTGTAGTTCCATATAAGTTTTAGGGTTATTATTTTTGTCTAGTTCTATGAAAAATGCCATTGGTATTTTGGTAAGGATTGTATTAAACCTGTAAGTATAGACATTTAAACAATATATATCTTTCAAATCCATGAGCACAGTATATCCTTCCATTTATTTGTGTGATGTTCAGTTTCTTTCATCAGTGTCTTACAGTTTTCAGAGTACAGGTCTTTTACTTCTTTGTTAAATTTATTCCTAGGTATTTTATTCTTTTAATATACAGTAAAACGTTGGATTGCAAGTAACATGGTTTGCGAGTGTTCTGCAAGACAAAAACATTTCTAATACATTTTAATGTGGTAAACAAGGAATATCTTGCAATACAAGTAGTTTGTTTCTGGAATGAATTACACTCACAAACCAAGGAATTACTGTACTTGTAAATGGGATTGTTTCCTTAATTTCTATTTTTGATAGTTTGTTAGTGTATAGCAATGCAACAGCTTTGTGATTATTAATTTTGTATCCTGCAACTGTACTGGATTTATTTATTAGTTTTAAGATTTATTTTTGGTGGAAACTTTAGGATTATCTATATATAGTATCGTGTCATCTGCAAATAGTGACAATTTTACTTCTTTTTCAATTTGGATGCCTTTTATTGTCTTACTGCTATGGCTATGACTTCCAATATCTTGTGTAATAAAAGTGGGAAGAGGGGGTATGCTTGTTGTGTTACCAATCTTAGAGGAAAAGCTTTTAGCTTTTTATTGTTGAGTATGACATTAGCTGTGAGTTTCTCATATGACCTTTATAATGTTGAGGTATGTTCCCTTAAACTGACTTGTTGAGAGTTTCTGTCACAAATGGATATTGAATTTTGTCAAATACTTTTTCTACCTCTACTGAAATCACCTAAAATTTTTATCTTTGTTTGTTAATGTGGTATATCACATTGATTAATTTATGGATGTTGAACCACCTTACATCCCTGGAATCAATTCTACTTGATCATAATGTGTGATCTGTTTAATCTGTCTTTGAATTTGTTTTGCTAATATTTTGTTAATTTTTGTATCTGTGTTTATCAGGGATATAGGCCTGTAATTTTTTTTTAATAGTGTCTTTGATTTTGGTATCAGGGTAATGCTGACTTCATAGAATGAATTTGGAAGTGTTTCTTCCTCTTGAATTTATTGGGATAGTTTGAGAAGGATAGGTATTAATTCTTATTTAAATGTTTGGTAGCATTCAACTTTGAATCCATCTGGTCCTTGGCTTTTGTTTGCTGGGAATTTATTGAATGCTGATTTAATATTGTTTCTAGTAATTGATCTGTTCAGATTTTCTGTTTTTTCCTGGTTCAGTCCTGGAAAGTATGTTCTTAGGAATTTATCCATTTCTTCCAGATTGTCAAATTTGTTGTCATATAATTGTTCATAGTATTCTTAGCTGATCCTTTGTATTTCTGTGGTATGTGTTGTAATTTCTCCTCTTTCATTTCTCATTTTATATATTTGGTACTGTCTATATTTGTCTTGATGAGTCTAACTGAAAATTCATGAATTTTCTTTATTCACAGAATCAACTCTTCATTTCATTGATCTTTCCTATTATTATTATTATTATTATTATTATTATTATTAGCCTCTATCTCTTTTATTTCTGCTCTGATGTTTATTGTCTCCTTCCTTCTACTTACTTTGGGTTTTGTGTTTCTTCTTCTAGTTCCTTTAGGTATACATCTATATTATTTATTTTGGATTTTTTTGTGTTTCTTAAGGTAGGCCTATATCTCTACGAACTTTCTTCTTAGAACTGCTTTTTGCTGCATCCCATAGATTTTTGGAGAGTTGTGTTTCCATTTTCATTTGTATCAAGGTATTTTTTGTTTATTTGTTTTGTTTTCCTCTTTAATTTCTTCTTTGACCCATTGATTGCTTAGTAGCATAGTGGTTAGTCTCCACCTGTTTTTTGTTTGTTTGTTTGTTTGTTTGTTCAGTTTTTTTTTCTTGTAATTGATATCTAGTTTCATATTGTTGTGATCAGAAGAGATACTTGGTATGATTTCAATCTTCTTGAATTTATATAGACTTTTTTTTTATGGCCTAACATGTGATCTAACCTGGAGAATGTTTACATATGCTCTTGAAAAGAATGTGTATTCTGTACTTTTGGGATGAAATGTTCTTTAAATATCCATTAAGTTCATCTGATCCAGTGTGTCATTTAAGGCCAATGTTTCATTATTGATTTTTCTGTCTGGATGATCTATCCATTGATGTAGTAAGCTATTAAAATCCTTTACTCTTATTGTTATACTGTGAATACCTCCCTCATGTCTGTTAATATTTATATATTTTGGTGCTCCTATGTTGAGTGTGTAAATATTTACAACTGTTATATCCTCTTCTTGGATTGACCCCCTTATCATTACGTTATGTCTTTGTCGCTTTTTCTTTTAATATATTTTTTAAGATTTTTATTGGGGATTTGGGGGATGGGAACAGCACTGGGGAATTGGGGGAAGGGGAACAGACAAGTT
>NW_017732938.1:19229-36626 GCF_001890085.2 Hipposideros armiger | reverse complement strand
GAGGGCAGTGTCACTGGCCCTCATATGTGGGATCCAAACCGGGGCCCTCTGGCGTCCCAAGCCAGCTCTTAACCAACATGCCACTCAGTCGGCCCTCTTTGTCTCTTTTTTTTTTTTTTCCAGCTGAGTCATCCTGCTACCTGTTGGCAGCTCAGCAGCTGCTCAGCTCGGGCTGGACTCGAACTGCTGTTGCTCAGAGCTCAAACTCTTGAGAGAGCTCTTAACCAACTGAGCCACTCGGCTGGCCCTTCTTTGTCTCTTTTTTATAGTCTTTGTTTTAATGTCTATTTTGTGTGATATGATTATTGCTACCTCAGCTTTTCTTTTGTTTGTATGGAATATCTTTTTCCATCCCTTCACTTTTAGCCTCTGTGTCTTTTATCCCAAGTGAAGCTCTTGTAAGTAGCATATAAAGGCGTGTTTTTGTTTTGTTTTGTTTTTTAAATTGATAGTATCTTTATTAGCAATTATCAAAAACTTTCAGGATGTTTAAATGAAAATTGCTATTTTCAAATAAATGATTGCATATCCCTGATAATAAAATGGAGAATAGAGAACTGAGTTTATATATGTATATTATACATTCTTATCACATATATTATTTTTCACCTTGAATGTTAATGAGGTTCAGTGAAAAAATTAATGCCTCCAAGGTGAAAATTGGTTGTTGTTCAGTTAGCTGTATGATTCAAGTAGCACAGCACCTGTACACATTGCATGGTACACTCAAATAAAAATCAAATCGAGAAAATATTCTCAGGGAAGTAAAAAATGGATACAAGAACTATAAGTGTGAACTGTGTAATCAACAGATGAGTATGAACTACATTTTATATTTTAAAAGTGTTTTAAAGCAGTATTATGGAAAAGGAATACAAGTAAATTGACATTTCATTCATATTTTTTAAATTTAACATATGGGTAGGAGAAAGGAGGAAAAGTATAATTTTGGCATGATGACTACAGTTTAAATATAGTTGTGAAAACAAGTAGCAAGACAGCATCATAGACAGTCCAAATTATAATGCAGAATTACAGAAGACCTTAATAAACAGAGATTTATAAAATAACATTACTAGATATAAAATTCATAGGATTAGGTAACAAAAAGTTAGAGATAAAAATATATAAGCAGTATGTTTGTCATATGGAGAAGTATATATAATCAATCAATTGACTTAGCCTCTTTTTTTTTCAAAATTTTTATCTCATTTTTGGAGGGCTTACTTCCCCACTGAGGGTAAGCTTTACTCTTCCATAAACATAGACATCATCTTCTAACTTTTGCTATTTGAATTATATCTGTGATAGGCAAGGATCAAAATAGAAGAGACTGAGACAATAGAAATAGTCACTGTCAGACAAAACTACTAATAAATACGTTTTGGTCCTTGTTTCTCATGAGTATTATTATTACTCTGTGATTAAACTGACTGTTTTTGTAACATTTGTAATAAAATTCTGCTGGACAGAAATTTGAATTCAGTATCTACATAAACTGCTTAACTAATACTAAATAATCATTTAGCAAATGATAGCCATAAAAACTGTGCAATTAAATTTTAAAAATGTGGAGATTTATGATAGCAATGATCTAGGCAAATTGAGGTGTCAAACAACAGTATATCAATAGTATCCTGGTTTCAATCCGGCCTCTAATTTCAAATCCTCTCTTTTTAGACCATATACTAATGATGAGTAATTCCATAGTTTAGATCTGATCTCCTTAAAGGTCAACAAGAATTATAAGTTTATCTAAGACTTCTGTGGTAACTTACCACTTTTGTGGTAAGCTACTTAACAATTTAGCCAATTACTGAATTTGGTACAAAGTATTCTCCAAACTCTTTAATATTTTAAATAATATACTATAAGCCATTAACATATAATTTAACCATGATTAAATGTCATCGCGAGGGGGGGGGGCTACTGAGGGGGGGCTGTCAGCGGTGAGATGCCCAGGGAAAAGAAAGCACGTGGAGCCCACATGAGGAGGAACCAGCAGCTTTAATCAGCAATAGCAACCATTATATAGAGGTTTTGGGGGAGGAGACCGCCAGGAAGTGCGCATGCTCCGTCCTGAGGCTCTGAATCATGTTTACGTAAAGAGCTTACATCACTGGAGCCTGGTGCCTGCATAGCAGGCCCCGGAGTCAAGGTTTGTTATGTCTCGGGCTAGGGTTCCTGCATCAGCGGTCGCCTCTTGTGTGGGCCCGATGCTCGTCCGGGGTCAGGGTCCAAACGTCAGCCTGCACACAACTGACTCAGTCCAGGTCCTGTCAAAATGTACACCTTTTAAAAATAGTTACTAAAATGTCCGTTTATGAAACAGGAAAATTAAAATGGACATATAAAAGCAACATAGTTGAAATATTGTGATGTTACTTTAGTAACTAAAAATATGGATTACTTTATAGTATTTTAGAAACGTCTGCTAATAAATCTCCATAAAATTCAGAGTATTAGTTTTAAAAAATAGTCCCCTGATAGAATGAAATGTTATGTTCTGTGACTTGTTTTTAGACATTGGATTTTATAATAATTGTTTTAAAGTATTATATCTTAATTGATAACATCTGCTATTAAAAAAAAAGTATGTACACTTCAAAAAATTGTTGAAAATCCAACAGTTTTGAGGAGCTGGCAAGAAATAATACAACATGGTATAACAGAAATTAGTCAATTTAAAATAAAACTTAATTCTTAAGCTTTTAGAGATCATAGTAACAACAGAATATAATAGATAACTATAAAAAGAGAAAGAATACTTGAAAATATGATGAAATATATAAGATTCTCTTTCTCATATATTTTTTAAAAGTTAATAAACATTGCTATGATTGATTAGATTAATATTACTCTGTTCATAGACTCCGTTAAAGCCCAGTAACTCTTGACACTTTGTGGACGATGTTTGGGAGACAGGTAAAATTTGAAATTCCAGAGGCTAGTAGTTTTGTTTTCCTTCTAAGATTATCAGATGTGGTCTAAGCTACGAGAAATGTGGCAAGTAATAAATATTTGGAAAAATACATGAAATAAAAAAAGAGAGATTGTGACAAGATGCATAAATGTATGGATTCGACAGCATTTAATTGTCATGCCTGTGATTCCTACTATTTCAAACAAAATCCGCATTTTTGTTGCTTGGTGAACTTGAAAAAGGTAGTTAATACAGGAGAAATTACCCCCATACATAAATACACACAGCTCAATAATTATTTTTCTATAAGTGGAGTAATTAGGACAGATCAAAAGTTTACAAAAGTATCATTTCCATTGTTAATATTTCCCTGTTCTCTGGTTCTTTCATAGAATTGTTCAGTTCTCATTATTCTCATAAGTGTACTCCCTGTGGTTCTCACATTCATATTTTAAGAGGCAGTAGCTCTCACATTATTATACAAAGACCTCAAATGCTCATCAGAAACTGTAACATTCTTCCAAGTAATGCTGGGAGATATTGTTTTAATGGAATTATATCAGAGGCAGTTTGGTCAAGTGTTATACTCACTGAAGATTCCATGGATTGGAAAATTTGTCAACCACTTTTTCAGGGAACTGAATTATAGGATATCCTAGAAACAGTTAAAATTCTGTTGGTCCAAATGTTGAGTACAATAATAGAAAAATAATGTTTGTGGAATTTTAATTTGTGAATAAGTTAACAAGCAAACAAGTGAAATACTGTTTTGCCATGTTCCTCAAATCTAGAGTGACTCAGTCATAATTCCAGTCAATTATGTGCTTGAAATTAAATAAAAAATTTGTAAAACATCCTTTGCATGTCATATTCTTGAGTTATACTAAATGATTTTAATGTTCAAACTGAAGAACAATCTATTTAATGAAATGTTCCTTCCTGGAGAAAGTAAGACAAACATTTGTGTGTGTGTCTGGTTCCTTTGTCTTGAAAAGTTTTATAAGTACCAAAAGTATAAAATGTGTCATTGCATAAAAATGTACACTTTCCAACACTTGACATAAAAGAGACTCTTCATCCACCATCAACAAACTTTTACATCTTTTTTTTTTCTTTCCTGGTAGAATTCTATTTTTTTTAATCTATTTTATGGTTTCCCCAGTGAACACTAGTGGATCTTTAAAAAATCAGAACATGTTTTGAAAGAGTGCTATATGATTAAGAAAATGAAAAAGCTAGCTGACAACATAGATCCATAGATCCTTGAGATACATAATCTTATTGTCATTAGCACTACTCGTATATTCCAACCAACTGAGCCAACCAGGCACAGACATTGATAACATTAATGACTTATACATATTTTCCTGAAATTGAGTAAGGCATAGTACCTCCATTATTAATTAACAAATCTTAGAAATAAAACATTTTTTAAAAAAAATTGGAAATAAACTTTGGAAAAAAAGTTTATTCCCTGGAAAAGATGGGATATATAAAAAATAACATGTTTTAAAACTATTTCCCCATTAGTGATAATGGAAGACTGGAAGTCCTCACTGTGATTTTGGATTTATTTAACACAGCTATCAGCCTTACAGCCTTATATAAATAGCTTAAATCTTATATTACAGGTATTGAAAACATTTTGTCACTCAGTATTGACTGAAATTACCTGATGGGATGCTTACTACTCGTGCAATTATGGAAATGTTATCGCTAACTTGTTATACTTAATTTCTTCCATTATATCCTTCTACTAATATGCCTGTGATTCATTCTCATCATGTTCTTAGTTGGCTTTTCACCTTATACTTCTACAAAAGGGACTCATTAAAAGATCTTCGAGTAACATCTGTCAGGAAATGAGGCTCAGAACTGCAGGCAGGACCAGATAGATTTTTCATTGCCTGTTGTTTCCTTGGCAGGCAATTTGTTTCCCATTGTTACATTTAGAAGTTCCAGTTTATGCCAGAACTTAGTGAAAATAAGGGGCAATTAAAATGAATACTTATTCAATAAAAAAGTGTAGTAATTTTACTTTTCTGAAATATTGGAGTAAGAATGGAGATTGTTATATATGCTTTAAAAACTAAATCAGTTAATTAATGATTCTATCCCACTTTTTTTTTTAATGATTCTATTGGGGAATTGGGGGAGGGGAACAGCGCTGGGGAATCGGGAAAGGGAACAGACAAGCTATTGTCTCTTTGTTCTTCAGTCCAGTTGTGGAGGATGTCGCTTCACTGGCCCATGTTGGTATTATCATTGTGCTCTTCCTGGGTGAGGTAGTTGCTCGCTGGCCACTGGAAGGCTGCCTATGGCAGCTCATGGAAGCTCATGCTGGCTGCCAGTCACTCATGGCAGCTCATGGCAGCCCACTGCAGCATGGGCTGCAGACTATGCTGTCACTGGTGACTCACGCTCGGCAGTCCAGCTCCAGGTTGAGCTGTTGTTCAGCATCTTAGCTGTAGAGGGTGCAGAGTCTCATATGGCCCTCATATGGGATGTGAACCGGGGCCCTGCTGCTTAAAGTTGGCGTCCCAAGCCAACTCTCAACCAACGCACCACTCAGCTGGCCCTTCCACATAATTTTTTTAAGTCCTGTAGTTAGACGGCAGGAATAGGAAACTTAAAAAGCATAATGCAAATTTTCTATCTTTAATTAATGCATAACTCTAATTTGATGGAATTTAATCATATTTTATATTGATTTTAAAATTTTCTCTAAGTGTTTGGTATATTTAAGGAAATTTGATCAATTATATAAATACCAAAATAAAACTCATGATTCAGCCTATCACTGTAAAACAAAAAGGAAATTAGGACAGTTTTTTTTCATATGGTTATATATGTTTGATAGATTTTCATCAAGTGCAAGAAACAGATTACAAGGAGAAAATTAGAGAATTATGTATATAAACATGCATTTTTCCAAATACACTTTAGTAAATCCATCGTTGAATCAAGTAAACAGTACATTTTACACAAATAGAACTTATCCAAGAATACAGGGTAATTTGAGATGAATAACTGTAAGTGTGATTCACTATAGTATTAGAGAAAGCTACAGGGAAAAATCGCATTATCATCTAGAAGCATGCTGGGGGTTATTGAAAATATTTAAATATCTACTTTTTTGTAAAACTTTAAATAGAAATGAAAATAAGCATATTTTCTAAATTGAGTAACAGGTATCTAAAAGAAACTTCTGATACAAATCAAGCTTAAATAAGAAATATTTGTCATTTCCACTGAAGTCATTAGCACACTAGAAATGTCACCATTACTGTTTTTATAAGCAACATCTATGATATTAGTTCATGAGTAAGGATGAAAATAAATAAATAGTTCATGTGATTTTACAGTCCATGTAGAAACATGAAAGACATGGAGGTACATCACATATTACTGAATATGTTCACCCATATAAAGTTGACACCTACATATTAAGCTATAAATAAACTTTAGTCTAATAAAAATTACCACAAAGGTGAAAAATTATTGAGAAGTTGATTTTTTACTTTCATATGAAGAATACATTTAAAAGCAAAGCAAAGAAACATGTGCATCATATAGCTTTATCTAATATAATTGAACAGTATAACATTACAGCTTTGAAGCAATATGGAATTAGCCTTTAGATAGAAAATTAGGTGAATAAGTAGAAAATTTGAAACTCTGACTAACATATATAAGGGGATTAATACACTTTAGAGGCATCAAGTGATTAGAAGGAAGACAAAGGATTACTTAATACCTGTGATTTACGCAAGTTTATTTCAATTTAAGCAAGTTTTCTTTTAATCATATTTATAAACCTACAAATATCATTTATACATTACAGATGAAATTAAAATCTAACAATAATAACAATAGCAATGCATGCACTGGTAGAAACAATGGGACATTTTTCAAAATTAGAAAATTAAGGTCTTAAGTAAGAAAAGCAAAATATATAAAATAAAATTAGACAAATATGTATGCCCACATGTAATACTTGAAATTTTTCATAATTCAATAGGTACTATGATGTTAATTGTAAACTTCTCCAGAAATTTTCTTAATCCCTTCACTTTTTCACATATGCACCCTAATTTTTCTACATTTGTTTATCTGTCTCATTCCTTCATCAATTTTTGCAAAGGTTTAACTAGGATTCTTTTCAAGGAATCAGCATTTTGTTTTATTGATAAATCATAGTGTAAATGTTTCAGGTTAATATTTTTGGCACTTATGACTATTATCTTTTATACTTCAACATTACTATTATTTTTGGCTTCGTTAGTTTTAATATCTAGTTCGTTTTTCAGTCCTAAGATATATTTTTAGAAAGCAATTGAGATGAATTTATTTATCTAAATATCATATATAACACATAGTATAGGATTTCATGATAGATCATGCCCAAATAGTATATCAATTCAATGCATTTCCCTGTGGAAAGAATTGAAATAGTTATAGGATTGAATCTTTCCATTCAAGACTGTCTCAGTGTGTAGGTTCCAGTTACAAGGGATCTGTATTATGTGTGTGTTTGTGTACATTTATAAATATGTGAGTGGATTTACTTGTGTGCATGTATGTATTTAAGATTGGATTACATGTGCTTACACATTTAAATATGCTCTTGTATTGGTATGGGTGCACATGGAGATGTATATGCATGCATGTTTGTGTGTAGTTGAGTGTATGCATGTATGAAAGTATATATCTGTGCTTATATATATATTGAAGTGTATTACAGTTGGTAAAGCATATTACAATTTATAGGTAAATTGGCTTTTATGTTTTCTTTAAAGCACATGTTCATTTTACTGTGATTTGCTTTTCTGAATTACTTGGAGTTGTACCTATTATTTTATCCAGGTAAGCAAACATTACCTTTGAAAGCTGATGTATTAGTAATTATTACATCATTTTTTATGTGTAATTAGTTCAGATTACTACTAGGTATCCATTTTGCAGTTAGCAGTATTCTTTTTCATATGGTGCATGTTATGAAGCTCTATTAAGAAAACCTACTTTCTAGAAGTTGCCTCTTTCAACCCTATGGATTTCAAACTGTCTATGACTATTTTAATTTTCTTAGTGTATTCCAGAAAGTTCTCAATGCTTGAGTCATCTTGTGGCATTCATTCTGGATTTTATATTTATTGCTACATTTCCTCCACTTTTTCCAATGATATTTAGGGATTGAGAACTAAACACATACATTTAGTCAGCCATCTCAAACACAAAGGTCAACTGAATTTAAAAATTTTATATATTTGGTTTTAAAAGTATATTTAATATGTGAGAAAAATACAAAAATAATCATAAGTTTATGTATAAATAAATGTGGTAAAATTTAAATGTTTCCTTTACTTACATAGAATGCATTTGAAAGTAGATTCCAAATATTTTATATATTTAACAGAAGCAATTTCTTATTGCATTGTTGATTTTGTTACAAATAAAATTATTATTCTTGATATAGCAATGTTATCAAAATCCATAAGGAGTTTGCTTTTATGAGTATGAATCACTCCCTTCTGTTATCAATGAATCTTCATATAATTATTGGCCCACATTTCTATGTTTTATAGAAAAGGTGCAGAAAGGCTTAAACCAAAGTCTTAAAAGTAGAGTTACTTGAAACGTTGGTGCTGCAGTCACTCCTCAGTATCAGCAGGGATTGGCTCCAGGAACTCCCAAAATCTCAAAATCCGTGGGTACTAAGTCCATTATATAATATGGCATACTATTTGCGTATAATGTATGCACATCCTCCCATATAATTCAATCATCTCTAGATTACTTATAATACCTAATATAATATAAATGCAATGTAAATAGTTGGTACATGGTATAGTTTAGGGAATAAGGGCAAGAAAATAATCTATGCATGTTTAGTAGCAATGCAAGCATCATACGCCTAACTGTACAAGTATACAGTACTGCAGGTCCTCAAATAAGGTCATTTTGTTTAATGCCATTTTGTTACAAAGTAGATGAGATGCTGTGGAAATTTAATACTTATTTATATCAATTAGTCTATGGTGAAATTGGTTTTGTTATACATCATTTTGCTTAAGGTTGCAGAACCTTTTGCCAATGTTAAGTGAAGACTTACTGTCCATGTCAGCAACAATGTAACTTTTTTTCAAATAGTTTTGATCTGTGGTTAATTGAATCTGTGGATGTGGAACCCATAGATACGAAATGCCAAATGTATTAACATTGATGCCAGGCATGTTACTTTGATGTGAAACTGGAAACTAAGATATATTTAATTTCAGATTTGATGTATGCTCAACAAATGTGTTCGGTCAAACTGTTGCTTATTTCCTGTGATCTATGCCAATGAATTGGTCTAGGGATGGAAAATAAGTAAGGCTTTCCTTGTTACCACATCCCTACTCCTGTGCTCCTAACCGACAATGGTAGTTGATGACCAATCATGGCATTTTTTTACTGCTGAGCCTGCATTCTATCCTGTACCCCATGTTGACACTGATAATGCATTGTTGTCATTTTCACCATTGCTACATGCCTTCTATGTCCAAGACTATCTATTGAAGTCTTATCGAAAGCCATTCCCATTGCCCTTTTTAATTCTTTTCTATATATCTGCACACACACAATAGATCCATAGTTACCATTCAGTGCACAGATCAATTGCCGTGTATGTTCTATTGGACTCTATGCACATATAAATGATTCAGCACTTACGATTATTAAATTGTAAGTTAAAAGATATGGCTTCTATCTTTTTACCTAGTTCCTACTTATCAAGTTAACTCTTAGATGCCTTTGATTGCTCAAATATAAATGAACTTTCTATTGCTTAAAACATATGACTTCATTTTTCTCAAATAACTTCTAAATTTAATATTAAATCATTTAATTAAGATAATAATTAATTTCATTGTATAAGAAAATATGAATTCCTCATTTGCTAACATATTTATTTATTATTTTATTAGTTTCAGGTGTACAAAGCAATATACTATTGTAGTGAAACATTTGCACCCCTCACAAAATGATAGCCCCCTCCCCCAAGCTACCCAGCCCTTGGACATGTTACAATGCCACTGACTATCTTCCTTATGCTGTACTTCACCTCCCGTGACTGTCTGTCTATCTATCTATCTATCTATCTATCTATCTATCTATCTATCATCTATCTATCTATCTATCTATCTATCTTTCTATCTATCTATCTATCTACCTACCTATCTTTTTTTTTCTTATAGTTGACATACAATATTATTCTACTCCAGCTTCAGTTGTACAGCTAATTGGTCATACATCTACATAGTCTATGAAGTCATCTCCTTGATAAGTCCAGTGCCCATCTGGCACCTTACATAATCTTTACAACATTGTTGATTATAGTCCTCACTTTGTATTTCACATCCCCATGACTATATTGTGTCCACTAATTTGCTCTTTCTAATCCCTTCACCTTTTCCCTCATCCCCTTCCCCAATACCATCTAGCAACCAACAGTTTTTTTCTTTTTCTATGTCTCTGAATCTATTTGTTTTGTTTGTTCATTTATTCTATTCTTTAGATACCATATATAGTGAGATCATATGGTATTTATCTTTCTCAGTCTGACTTATTTCACTTAGCATAATATTCTCAAGGTCCATCCATGTTATTACAAATGGTAAGATTGCATTCTTTTTATAGCCCAGTAGTACTCCATTGTATAAATATACCACAGTTTCTTTATCCCATCATCTACTGATGGGCATTTTGGTTGTTTTCATATCTTGGCTATTGTGAATAGAACTGCAATAAACTCACTGTTGGTGGGATTGCAGATTGGTGTAGCCACTGTAGGAAACAGTATGGAGGTACCTCAAAAAATTGAAAATAAAACTACCTTATGACCCAGCAATTTCACTCCTGGGTATCTATCTAAAGAAATCCAAAACACTAATTCAAAAAAAAATGTGCTAACATATATTTACATAATCTCTTCTTCCACCCCAATTTTTCATATTATTCTGCTTTGACTGTGTATATTTATAAATAATGTGCTGTTGTTTTTGTCTTATGTAATTCTCTTTCTCAATGCCAATTAATTAATGATAACCAATATTCAAAATTATTAAGATTACATTTCCTTCTGGTTATGTTTATTCCTAAATTTGCAAACATCAAATCTGTGTACTTTTCTTCCTAAATTATAGAAGTCTTTCTTATATGTCTACTTTTTTTCTGTACTTTTTCTTTCCCTGAAGACTTAACTATTAAAGTGTACGTTCATTCAGTATTTACATTTTTCTTTTGAAAAGAAAGTTATTTTATTTCCACCTTTGAAATCAGTCTGTGGAAGGATATAATACCCACATCCAGTGATTTTTTAAATGTCTTCTTTTATAGAGAAATAACTCTGCTTTAATTATAATACTCCTTGGGATATCTCAACCCTCTTATACAGGAATTAATTCTAAGACTCTTGCTAGTACATCAATGTACTTTCTAAAGTGGTTAAACCCACAAAATATACTTCCTTGAAGTTTAATACAATGGTAGCACTGTGGGCCATTATTGCTCTAATTTAATTCAATATGCAGGTTGCCAACTATCTTCAAAGTGTTCTTACATTGGGTTTACAGAATATCAAGACAGCTTTCTCTCATAAGAAACAATTTTCTGAAGCTAATGAAATTTTTGTGGCTTAAATCAACACATAATTTAAAATAGCCTCTTACTAGGAATTCCCAAATTTTAAATCTGGTTTATCGAACTATTTTTGTTTAGAACTAGAAGTACTTTTAGTATTACATAATCTCTAAAGAAAATGTTTTAGTTGTATCTAGAGTTTGCCCAGAATAGCTCTTATTAGGAATTTCTAAAAACTTCTGTGTTGACAAGCAATGGAATTATTATTTTTTTTCCTTTCTCTAATCTTTATGGACCTACTCCTGATTTTTTATTTTTATAAATGTAAATAATATTTACTCAGTAACTCCTGCATGCTTAAACACTGTGCTCTACCTTTGGGAAATGAGCATTAATCAAATAACCACACAACAGTTAACAGGGAAGGAACATATATTTTTCTATGAAATGTAAAACTAAGAGACATGCTTTCGTTTAGGAGAATGGTTAAAAAGCAAAAATAGCTTGGCATCGTTGTGAGGAAGTGAAACATGAAGACTTCCACTGGCAACAGGATGAATAGAGGTCTATTGTACATTATGGTTCATACTTATCTCATAGAAAAAGTCATTTAACTAAGGTTCCTCACAAGTAAGCCTCCCACTGAAGCAACTTCAGGATGAAGAGTTGCAAAAGGCATAGATGGTCAGCTAGAGATTGCAATGTACCAGCGAGCTTGAGTTGGTGGTGCCTCATAAGGGCATTGCGAAGGAACCCATGGAATTGTTTCAGGAATGGGTGAAGAATTCACTCAGTTTTTATGGGACAACCCAGTTTATGTTGCTGTCAATCAATTAATACCTCTTAATGACTTTTAGAGCCCTTGTAACTCTAAATTATCCCAGTTGAAATGATAATTTAATGGTTACTCTATGTGTGTGAGACACAAAGAAAGGAAGCATTTTGAGACTTGCCACACAAGAGAGGGCATTAGTTGTATGATTTCTTGTTATCATGTCAAGGAAGGTTTTTGCTGGAATTTACTTCTTTCAAACCAACACTGGAAGAACCAGAGACACATAGTGAATGGAGGACAAAAATAATTCCGTTAGAAGGAAGTGGTAAAAACTAATCTAACCATGACCTGCCAAAATGAGGTTGGATTGTTTAAGGTAGACTCTGTAGACAATAGAGAGAAATGTTAAACTAGCTGAGAGACTGAAGTTTTGTGTAAGACAAACAATATTTCAATACCTATAATCAGGCTCTGTCAATATCTGACAAAAACCAGAAAACTATATGTGATCCATTCAAAGTAATTATGGAGATGGGGGATAGGAATAAAGGAGATTTGCTGAAAGGCTTGATTATAAAAATAATAACTGCTTTCTGCTTTTACCCTTTGGAATCCAACTCAACTCTAAATTGATTAAATAATAATTGCTGTTTGGAGTTCACACTGTGTGCTAAATACTCTGCTAAGTGCTTTACATAGAATATTTCATTTAATCACCTTATCAAGGTGGTATTATTATGCCCATCTAAAGTATGAATTACCTGAGCAATATTACATTGCCCAACTTTACAGAGCTAGTGAAGATAACTAACAGAATGGAAACCCAACCCTGTCTTTAAAATAAATGCTTGTTACTACTTCAATGTGACTATGCCTCTGTTTCTGATACATAGCTATTTCTGGACATTTTTTCATGATTTTATACTATTTTGTGTAGTAGATTGAGATACATGGACACTATATTTTGTAGCGTGTCCTGAATGAGATAGAGCCTATTTCTCCATCCTGCGACTTCCTTTGAGTAAGAGAATTGGGTAGCATCAGAAGTACTTCCAGCTTTTACTCTTGGGTCTCGTGGAATACTAATGCCATCATGTGAATTGGTCTTCATGAAAGACCACATACAGAGAGAAGCTTACCAATTCCAAAGAGATTCCAGACATGCTAGTGAGGCCGTGAGAGGCCCCGGGTGCTAATGAAGTTACTAGCTGAGTGCAGATACATAGTGGGTCCAGACAAGACCAGAAGAACAAAACAGTCAACTCACCGAATCAAGCAATGTCTTAAGTTCTTGTATTTTTATTTATTTTTAATGTGGATAATAATAACTGTTCAATACAATGCTGCAATTATGCAAATACAAATTATTTCTGAAAATGTATTCATTTCATAACTTTAGAAGTCTCTCTGTGTGTGTGTGTGTGTGTGTGTGTGTGTGTGTAATGAATGAACTTTGATACTTCTGATTCCTATACCTGTAAAAATCAGACTCTACCAGAGTGATGCCACATAGTAACATAGTAGATCTGCCTGAAATTTGGGGATTCTGCTAGATTTAATCCTTGAGCCACTTAACTATCTTATTCTTGGTTCCCACACATACAGCTCATTCATTCCACAACGATTTCATGTAAAGGAAGTCCCCGTAACCCAGTTTTTTGTTGTTTAAATGAAACTCCTTCCCTTTTCTTAAGTAATAATTTTATTAATTTTTATTTTTATATTCTGACTTTCTTTAAAATAGGTATCTGACATTTTCAGAATAGTGACTCTATGCGGCACTTGTCTTTCCTTGTTATCACTTTCTTCTGGTCTGTCAAAAGATAAATGATTTGATTATTGCAGGTTTCTAATTTTTCAGCTGTTAGCATACAGCTTGACAACACAAGACTACAAAAACAAATTTATGACAGCTTTCAGCTTGTTTTCCCCCCAAACTAATTTGTTTTCCATAGTTTTTTGATACAGGCTCATAACTTACATTGGTCATCCTGAAGCTGCTAATTTATAACACAGTCAAACAGGCACTAAATCATGATATCATGGGTTACATGCTTCCTCTTATCAGTTCAATTTTAGACTCCTAAGAGTCTGAAGAGGTTTTCAAAAATTTTTTGATTTTCAAAAGTTTATAACATGTTAAATTGAAAATTATTCAAGAAAAATGATGTTTACCCAATTGTTTTCTCCATATATCTCATGTTTGTTTATGATTATATACAATAGATGACAAGCATATCATTTAACTCAAAAATGTTTTCTTAAATGATATTATAATCTTGTAAAAAGATAAAAATTATTAAATAAAACCTAGCAAAATTATTGCTTATAAAAAGCAGAAGTTTCTTCTGGGTATCAGCAGAGATTAAATCCATCATGAATAGATCCCGGACTGTAGTAAACAACTTTAAATACAGACATTTAGTGCTTGTCTTAAGCTTTTAAGTTTTGGTTAGCTTAGTATAAAACATTTACTGATCACATTACAATAATGTAAATCTAGGATAGTTTATCCTCTGAACTTAACTCCTTTTTGCAAACATTGCAAAGAAAAGTTTATTAACTAAATCAGGCCATGTACTTTTTAAAACATAGTTGCTACACTTTTTCAGTTAAAGTTGTTTCAAAATATCCTTAGGCCATACACATTCTCCCACAAATTTTGAACTTTTAAATATAAAAATAAACTGTTTAAAATTAAGTATATTGTTAGGAATATTTTTCATTCTTATATGTCTTGAACTTTAATATTATATCTTCCAGTAATAAAATCTCAAATGAATACGTATTTGGATAAGGAATTATATTTTATACTTTTTCCTGGAAATGTAGTGCAATTAAAATAATTGCAAAGGTAATTCTGGACAATTGTCATTTATAATCAAAGCCAATTCAAATTTAATGGTGGCCCAGTGTCAAGAATCCCTATAATAGCAACTGCAATTGCACAATTGTCTCCCTGCTTCTATCAACAGTTGGAACGATTTCTTCCCTTTCAGATTTGTATTTAAAACCCAGTAGAAACGTGCTTTTCAAAGGCTTTCCAGTAAATGACTTTCATTTTTAAATGTAAAGAGCTTTCTCTTATTTGGAAAGACAGAGTAGTCTTCTTTTTCAAGTCAATAGCCACCTCCCTGACAGATATCAAGATAATGGTGTCAGTTCATATTCCTTTTTCAAACTTCCTGCTATAGAAACGAATTTCAAAGGCACACTTTAAATAAAATTTTACCAACTTTTCTATAATTTAGTACTGAGAAGGAGAGTCAAGAAATAATTTTGCTACTACATATAAATAGTATTTATAAGCCACCTCTTTAACGACTCTAAATGAGAAGTCAGTATAAGAAATTCTTATCATTTAAAATATTCAAACTTTCTGTTCTGTCAGAAACTGTAAAGTACTCAGATCATCTTTCATTTGGAAAAGAGTTCATACCACTCGATGAGAAAAAAAAAAATTAGAAGGTAAGGACTCAACATTTGAAAAATGAGATTTTGCCCTGAAAAGCAGTTTTGACTCAAGTAATAATGATTATTTTTAATGAGTATTTTTTAGTGACTAGAAGATAAAATTGGTAGGCACTATGTGGATAATAGTTACTGTCATTTAATTTTTAAGTTACCCAATATGTGGCTCTGTGTAGCTTTTCCATAATTTGGTTTCAACTCGTTCTTTTAAAAATAAAGCAATTCCAGATTTCATTGCTATACTCACATACCTATAGGAAAATGGAATGTAAGCCTATAAAACACATATGGTGAGGGAAATTAAGATCATTTGATGATGGAGGAAATAATGAAACATGAAAAGTTAAGCCATAATAACTGTAAAAACTTAGATGTTTTAAGTGATATGCATAAAGTTGAGACATACAGCTAACGATTAAATCCAGATTAAAAAAAAATGTTATCAGCTGCATGGCCAGTTTTAATAATGGAGGAAAGAAAATACAATCACCGAGATTGAAGAACATTTAAAAACACCTGATACCTTTTCGGAAAGACACAGAAATGTTTCTAACTCTTAATATAAAAATGAAATGAGTTGATACTAGTTTTATAGTATAGCCTGTTAGATATGTTCAAGTGAAACAGCACTTAGGAGGATCTTTGGTTGCTTGGAAACGATGGTTTCACTTATGTTTGTAGTACTGAGATACACATAAAAATGGCACGATTCAGTAAAAGGGAGAGTGCTTATTTAAATTCAAGAATATTTAATGACAGAGCATTCATTAATGTTGTATTCATGTGTAATGCTAGTGTTTGGAAAATTTTACACAAGAATATTAAATAATAATGAAAATCGTCTTGAAAAATATGAGAGCATAATATAGCTTTCAAAAGAATTGTGAATACAATTCATATAAAAACATAGCTCATATATCTCACATGAATTAGAATTGTATATCACTAAGTATCAATGGAACCTATTCAACTTCCATTCAGCTGAAAATTTTTTACATATAGGTGCATTAATGAGACATTTTCACAATACATACAGTGTGTGCTCCTTCACCAGTGCCTTCATTATCTGAATTATTGTGGCTATACAAACTCAGCCAACACAGCACTGCACTTTTCAGTTGTGTTAAAAAAAAATTCTGTGACTGTCCTCTCATTGCAAGAAGACTCGATTGTTAACATTTTTGCTGAGTTCAGAGTCCATTTATTTTTAGATCCCTGTATAAGAAAGCTTTTTTTAAACCAACAAAATGCAGAATTGTGACCTAAGTGTTATGATTTCAAGGTTGTATGAGGTCTGACAATTAAGCTGCAAACTTTGTTGCAACAATGCTGCTAACCTTTTTTGATGTCAGAGGGATTATTCATTATGAATTTGTACCAACTGGACAAACAGTTAAGCAAGTTTACTATTTGGAAATTCTGAAAAGGCTGTGTGAAAAAGTTAGATTACCTGAACTTTTTGCCAACAATTCATGGCTCTTGCATCACGACAATGTACCAGCTCACACGGCACTGTCTGTGAGAGAGTTTTAGCCAGTAAACAAATAACTGTATTGGAACACCCTCCCTACTCACCTGATCTGGCCCCCAATGACTTCTTTCTTTACCC
>NW_017732938.1:10148-19193 GCF_001890085.2 Hipposideros armiger | reverse complement strand
CAAGGGTAATATGACGATAGTTCTGATGGCCATTCCATAAAAAGAGTTCCAAAATTGCTTTGAAGGGTGGACTAAGCACTGGTGTCAGTGCATAGCTTCCCAAGGGGAGGACTTAGAAGGTGGCCATAGTGATATTCAACAATGAATTATATAGCACTTTTTCTAGGATGAGTTCACGAACTTAAGTGTCAGATCTTGTATGTCAAGAAACTGCAAGTTGGAAATCTTGAAAGAAAAGACTCAAACAAATGGCTCCAAAACTATCATAAAGATAATCAATCCGATAATGTGTGCCTCTTCCTGTAAATACTTAAGACCATGAAGAAGACTTTCCAGAAAACTCAAACCTAAACTTGATGAAGGCTTCTTGCTCTATTGACCAGTTTTCAGATATATAAAAATATACTGTGTATGTTAAACGATATCATAAAGTGCATCAGTAATAGTCATACTAGGAGAAGGTATAAATTAAACATAAATCAAGCAAACAACATCCCTCCAGTATAAGTTGGAAAGAAATGAAAGGGGGAGGGGGCATTCTATATTAGTGATGTATCAGCAATTGTGTATGTGAAACTTATTTTAAATTTGATTCAACAAATTAAACTATAAAAACTCATTCATGTAATAATTTGAAAATTTTTAATAATGAATAAATATTTTTAAATATATTTTTAAATGTTAGTAACTTCAAGTTGCAAAATTCATATTATGGTTATTTAAAAAAAAACAACCCTTATCTTTTAGAGACTCATTCTGAAATATCTACAAGTGAAGTAATGTGATGTCTGAAATTTTCTTACAAATATTACAAATAATCCTGGAGAGGGTTAGACTTGAATAGGACCATAAACTGATAATATTTTAATCTGGGTAATAGGGGTTTATTATACTATTATATTTTTATACATGTCTAGAGTTTTGCAAAATCAAAAGTTAAAGATTAATCTCAGTTGAACAATAGCATTAAAACTTGTGAATGTCACAACTTCACAAAGATCCAATTTTTTCATCTGCATATTGGAGATAACAGTATTCATGTGAGATTTAAATATAATTTATACAAAGTATTTAAAGTTTCAAGAAAATAAAAATAAATGAGTTAGAAAAAGTTATTATTTTTAGCAAATACCTGTTAATACAGCTATATACAGTACCTGGCAGATTTTGCAGATGATATAATGAGGTCTGAGGAGCCTGTCTAAATTATAAAATTATGATGGCTTGCTTTCCCCTCTTTCATACACTTTGTTTTTTAAAAACTCCTATGGATTCAACTCAAGTTGCGTTTGAAAAATAACTTACAAATTTGTATTTAATGACATTTAAACCTATTTGAGAGTACAGCTATAAAAGCAATTGATTCTAACGAAGATATTTGAGTAGGAAAGGAGAGTTCATATTTTTCACAGCATTTTCCCGTGTTCTCTGTCTCCACTACCCTCCTTGCCCTGCCACTTTCGTTCTGCTCATGGATTCACCAAACAACGTTTAAAAACAGAGATCCGATCATATAATATTCCTATTTAAAAACCTTCCCTGTCTTCCCAGGTTAAGTAGAAAGAGTCTTCTCTCCTTTCTCACACAGCCTGACAGGTGCTTCCTGTGTTTACAGTATCTCATTATACTGGACAGTTATCATGCCCGGGTCTCCGCATCCTCAGGGAGCTTGTCCTGCTTTCCCGTCTCTCACTTCATTCCGTATTTGCCACAGATAATTCCTACTCATTCTTTAGCTTTCAAGCATCATAAGACCCTGAGAGAGGATTAATTCTTTTTGCTATAAACATCCATTAATTTTCTGTGCCCTCTCCTTCATCATATTCATCACACTTACAGGAAGTTGTTTAATGTTTTTTACATCAATTACAAGCTCCGTGAATGTAAGAGTCCTTATCGTTTCCCTCATCATTTTATCTGAGTTGTATCAATAGGTGTTCCTTGACCAACGGGATGTTCTTTATTTTCATAAAGTCTTGAACATGTTGGACAAATTAGGAATTTTATCTGGTGGAAAAGAAAAACAAAAAGCAATGTTTTCTTTTCAAGCTTTGCCAGACAAACAGACACTTAACAATTACCGTATTTCCACATGTATAAGATGCACCATTTTTCGAAAAATTTGGGGTCTAAAAACTGGGTGCGTCTTATATAGTGGTTGTAGATTTCAAATGCCACAGATGGAACTGAGGACGAGGCAATATATGAAGACAGTCATTCGTCATCAGACACAGATGAGGAGAAGTTAATGGTTGGGAGTTTTGACAGTGATGAGGAGTTGTATGAATTTTATGATGAATAAAACTTTAGTTCAATAGCTTTATGTAATACATTTTTTTTTCAAATTTCGGGCCCCAACCTTAAGGTGTGTATTATACATGGGAGCATCTTATACATGGGGAAATGCGGTCCTTTAGGGTCCTCAAATAACATAAATTTATGGTGATGGAGAGAAATCAGAAGAATATACACTATTCAACTTCCAAATAATCCTTGATAAAGACTTCTGTATAACTTTTAGATTAAAACTTATCAATAATATAATTTGCATTTAGATGAGGACAATTCTGAATAAATCAATGCAGGAGGCCAATTTATTTCCAAACTCGGTGTATAGAAAAAAATATATATATATATACACACACATACATACACATACACATATATATAGAATATAGAGGAAGAGAACAAGAAAGGGCGCAAACGTGAGAGATCATTTTCAGTGGTACAATTTCTATAATTTTAAATAAAGTGGTAATAATATCAATATAGAATAAAGAAGAGCAAAAAATATAGCACTAACCAGTGCAGAAATACAGACTGAGAAGGAGGAGACATGATTTAGCCTATCAGGCAATATAGAAGTTTGTTTGAAGAGTAATATAGTACAGTGGCAGTCATAAGGAAAATGTATAATTTAGAAAGATTCAAGATGTGTTCCTAACTCAGCAGAAGCAGCAGGGTTATTTGTAATTCAATTGTGCAGAAATATAATTAAAACACACAGAGACACAAATTAAAATTAAACTCTTTTGTGTACGACTTTTTGTTGCACATTTGATGGTATGATTTGTTCTCGAATTCAGTGATATGTATCTGATGCACATAAACGACCAAATTCCATTTTCTTTTTTATAAGTAGGGTACAATTAATTTTTACTCCCACTTTAAGTCTTAACATCTATGTTTCAAATAACTTTAGGGAATTACATTTACATAAATTAAGAAAATATTGCTAAATAACTGTGTAGAGTGCTGTTGTTTATAGTCATTTGTGCAAAAATATCACCAGGTTTCAAATCTACAATTTGCAAGTGATCAAAATGTAGATTTGTGTTTAGAGGCAAAATAGAATGAGATTTACATTAATGTTGAAGGTCTCTTAAAATTATGTTAATTAATTTGGATATGTAGAATTGATCAAGCATAAAATTTTAAATGATTTTTTTACTTTATTAATTTACATATTTATATTGTCTTCCTAATAGAGATTCAATGATTTATGAATACATCATCAATATATTTTTATTTATGATAGAAGAATATAAACTACCTTCAAGTCATAAATTAGGAATATATATTTATCACTGTATGTAGCTCGTATGTTATTGGCTGTTGATAATGAGTAGTGCAGCAATAATCTATTGTGGATACCAGAATGTTTGGTAGTGTATTCTAAAACAGTGATACATTTTCTGTTTGGAATCCCGTTTGGAACTGATGGTTTCCATCAAGTGGTTCAAAACTCCCTACTCAGTGAAACTGTCAAAGACTGATGAAATCAGATAAAAGACAATTGCCAGAAAGGATATAGATACAGATTGGTTATAGATACAGGTACATAGAACATGAAAATTTAATTATCAAAATGGCAAAATCATCACTCAGGCAAATATAAAATGAAAATGTGCTAAAGGTTTTAAGACATCACTTAATGAGGGAACCTCAGAATCTAGGTGTATTTAAAGAAAGATTAAGTTCCTGAGTTAGCTTGCAAACTGGATAATGCCACACATGCCATTAAGGTTTGGTATTGTTTGTTCCTCTGACAGAAATTATCTCTGTCAAACTAAAATCAACAGTTAACAAGTGATGTTAACTGGAGTATAGGGAGAGGTTGGTGAAAGGGTACAAACTTTCAGCTGTAAGATAAACAAGATCTGAGGATCTACGGTAAAACAAGGTGACTTTAGTTAAAAACAGTTTTGTATAATTGAAATTTGCTGAGAGTAGAACTTAAATGTTCTTGTGTGTGTGTGTGTGTGTGTGTGGTGATGGATGTGTTAATTAGGTGGGGGAATCGTATCACTATATATATATATATATATATATATATATATATATATATATATATATACATAAAATCACCAGGATGCACACTTTATCTTACAACTTTATGTCAATTAATTATACCTCAATAAAGCTTAAATTTAAAAAAATAAGATTCCTAGACATAAAAAAAGCATATCTCTAAGTCTTAGACCTTTAATCAATAGTAAACTAGATATTAACGAAATGCATTTCCCTATACAATGCATATGGAGGCAAAGGCCCCACATGATAATGCAAGGGAGTGCCGCCCATCTTTTTTGTCTTACTTGCAATAGTCAAATTTTTTTTTATGATAAGAGAACTGGAAATAGTGGAAGTATGTTGCCTTTCAAGGAAGAAAGAAATATATAAAATATTCTTGAAAACATAACAATACACTATATTGTGGATGGGAGGAGAGAAGTCATAGACAGAGTCAGCTATGACGGTTGACTCTGCGGTGGCTCCGAAAAGCTGAGCTGGAAGCACTGTACATAAGCCTCAGAAAACCATTTTGCAATTTGAAATTAAAGCAAACATGCTTAGTATTTGAGTTTTCTTATGATGAGACAAGCTGTTCCTGTCCAAGTCGTAAAATCACTGTTAATGGAGGCTGAAAAGATATTCATTTTGGGAGCTTGATCAAATGATTTTCTAATTTCTAGGTAACAGCTCACATTCTGTGAATCTCTTTGTCTGCCTTTCATCTAACTCCAAAGAAAAATTGAATGATTTCAACTTGTCTCTCTCTTATATAATTTTCACTGTCTCAAATTACTCTTTCTGTATTTGAATTAATGAGCATAATTCTTAGGTTACTTTTCTTTCCTTGTTAAGATTCCATTCATTTCCTCTGCACACTGGTTCTTGGGCTGTTTTTGTTAAGTGAGTATGTGTGCTAATCATGATAATTTGGTGCCTGGATAATTGTCCCAAAGCATATGGGATTATGTCATAAATATTTCAGAAATAGATGCAATCTAATTAAAAAAAAACTCTATGGAAAGTAAATCTTGTGTCGAAAAATGCACTTAGAAGAGTACGATAGATATATGTATTTTGGGGCTTATAATTTTGGTAAGGCCACATAGCCTGGTCTTCATGGCTGTTCAGATGAAAAGGAAGGTGCGCGTGAAGTGGGAAAGCCTGAGATTCGTAGGACAGTCAACATTAAGCTGAGGAAATTACATTTGACTCAAAAGGCAATAAAATACTGAATGATAATACACACCACATAATATCCTGGTGCCTCAGGCTGCAGATAAGATTACAATTGCCTGATAAAGTAAACAATTATACTGATGTAATACATTCTATATAATGTATAATTCCATTAACCTGGCATATAGTCCCTAAAATCACTTTTTTATGGTATGAACTTCTTGACATTGTGCCTTTAGCTTCTTTAATATTTTATATGTGACCTATAATGAGGCTGTAAAGTCATCATCATTTTTATCCTCTAGAGCATTTAAGACTTTGACTTACATGTTGGAAATGTTTATAGGTTCTAGTAAATAACTCAGAAACTCTGAGGAAATAAGGGCTATTGCATTTTATATTTCAGGCTGTAAAGATTTGTAAGGCTTTTGACCAAACATGGGTCAGCCACACTGAATGTTAATGAAACTTGTGTGAAAAGTCCTCCCTAGCGACTGATAATCAGAAATCTTTGCCCCTTCACACAATTCGACATCTTGTTTTTAATATCATAACTGGGCTTCTGCCTGATTAGATATTTTCTATATAAACCGGTATTTTCATTATATTTAGTCACATGGATATTTTCCTGGAGGATTTGTTTGTTTGTTTTTAATTTAATTTATTGATTCTTTCTTCTTCACTGAAACAAAATAATCTGGAAGACTTGTCACTGTGTGTAATGCCCTCTGTGATTCAAACCTTTTCTCCTTGTTGCTTTTAATTAACTAACATGTCAATCAGATTTGCACTGCTTGTGTTTTTACCCATTATCACAGTTTGTATAGACTTTTAGTTTAATCTGTATGTATATTACATTCACTCGATTCTTTGATAAGCATGGGGTTTTGTAAGAGAGTATTTAGAAAACCTATGTTTTCCTCATGTAGCCTTTTTAAAACTTTTAAAATTGTAAGAAGAGCAATGCTGCCATCTTAAGGCAAAACAAATTAATTTTTAAGAAATACCATAAACTTTTGATACACATTTTAGGCAGTCCATGTTTTCATATTCTATTTATAATCCTACCTAATTTGAAAAAAAAATAACCTAATATGTAACAGGCATGACAAAATTTAGAGATTACTCTCGCAACTTCTGCAAAAAAGTATAATTTCATGTATACAATAAAGAATCGTGTATTTTATCTACAATACATACATTGATTTCAGAATTTCAGCCCTTCTATCAAAATTGCAAATGACACTTTGAAGGTAATCTGGATAACCTTTGAGGGGATTTTAAGCCCTAGAATTTCACTAGTAATACTTGAAAATGTCTGTACATAGTCACATGATATACAGTATCGGGACTAATGTTCTGACTCTGGAGTAGAAAATGGTAAAGATATCTAGAGAAGGGTGGCAAGATAACTAACAGTAAGACATGATGGCCTAGGAAAGCCACTAGTATAATAGGAGAAGGAACGTTGGAAGGAGATAAAGGAATATCATGCTATCTGCTTAGGAAATTACTGTGACAAACATTTGAGGCTTGATGAATGAAAGATGAGTGTATGTTTGTGGTACTTCAAAAGGCAAAACTAGGAGCATCCAATGGGTATCATAGTCAGACAACCTTCAGTTAAATATTAATACTCCTTTACAGTGTTTCTTGGTGATCACTATATTCAGGGAACTTTTTTACCTTACTTGAAAGTTGACAGTTTGAGGATATCTGATGGGAATCACCCCAACTTCTGCCGTTTCCTCAATATCTGTCTATATTTTTCATTTGCTATCTCCTAATTTCCAACAATCTCAGAGGACAATGGATATGAGTATGTACATTTGCTTTTCTAAGTCTAAGCTCCATATCCCATGTTTTTAGGCCCACGTCTGTTTCCCATGGCTCTTAGAATATAAACACCTTGAAGTCCTAAACCTTTCACACTCAGATATACCTACAAACATGTCACCATTTCTTTCACAATCAATCAATATCATCTCCACAATAACAATTATCATCCTAATTCACATTTCTGCTCATGGCACACACTAATTGAGAAATACTGAAGAGCTGCGTCATTACCAGATAGCATAACCTGAGCTGCGTATCATGGCACCGAGTTGTCTGAAGAGTTTGTACCAATGTTTTATGGTCTTTATCTCATTGGTGTGTAAATATTCTATTCTTTCTTCATAAAATACACTCAGTTTTCACTGAATACATCTTCACTGTTTCCCTTTTCCTTCCTTCATTTGTACATATTCCTTCAAGGTACGTATTTCTTGTACTTTGAAGAACCTCTTCTATCTTTGCTGGTAGAAATCCAGGTAATCTTTCATAATTCAGGATAATTGCCATTTCCTCTCTATATTCTTTTATGTAGTCAAACTAGTTAAAGTCAATTCCACTTGCTTTTCCTATTTGCTTATTATACTTTGAATCTGCATTACATCATCTCATAATTGATAATAAATAGCATAATTAGATTTGTTAGGAAAGGCAATGAGTCTTATTCTCGTGCTCTACATTTTCTAATATGGAGCTCTACATATTTTCATGGGTAGAATGCTGAATTTGAAATATATATGTATATATATATATATACATATATATATGAATTGAAACTTAATTTTTTCCTCTTTATTAACTTAGTGACCCTGGGGAAACACACAGTTGGTAAAATATTCACTTTAAACATACATTATGTTGATTGCCTGCTTTCCTGTCTCACTCTTTAAGCACACATCTTCACTATTCCTCATCTGCACAAACATCTTCAGGAAATTTTGTGCATCATGTGCCCTCTCTTCTCTCGAGTCTTTTCTTCTCCACTAGATATTTGTCAATCTGTATGTGTGTCATCTCTATTCTAAAGGACCTTCAAGAGTTCTCACCACTCTTACAAACACTGTTGATGAAATAAATTATTTTTCTTGAAACATCAGTCTTGCAGTCTCAATTTTCTGTTAAAAAATTTTGTCATGGCTTCCAAATTATGCAGTTAACTATAAAAACTTTAGATTCACAGCCCCAAACTTCAAAATATAAATTTAAGTTGAATGACTGTTCATAAATTACACAAACTTCCTAATTTTTAAAATTTTATTATTGCAATTTTCTTTCTGGAAAGCCTATCTCTATATCTCATATGTTCAGTGCTTAACTAAAATAGAGTTTCCTACATAATATTGGGTTGTCGGAAAAGTCATGACACATTTTTTGCAATGAAACACAGAAAAATTATGTCCTGACTTTTCCGACAACCCAATATTATTTCCTTTAGAAAGTAACTTTTTTTCCTCTTCTCTGAATTTCTAGAATGCACGTCCTTTGTATATAAGAACTGCTCAATGAATCTGTTTCAAAGAATTGAAAAAATGAAGTTAGTTTAAAATGAAATAAACCTTATTGCAATAAAATACATTTAGGATCTTCATAATTTCAAGTAAAAGATAGAAAAATGAGTTCAGAAGTATATTAAATATGAGTCCTGTTTTGGATGTGAATTTTCTCTCTCTCTCTGTCTCTATCTCTATCTCTATTCTCTCTCTCTCTCTCTCTCTCTCTCTCTCTCTCTCTCTCTCT
>NW_017732938.1:3622-10133 GCF_001890085.2 Hipposideros armiger | reverse complement strand
TATCTATCTATCTATCTATCTATCTATCTATCTCTATGTCTAATCTATCATCTATCTAAAATTAGGGACAGATAGTAAAAGTTCTTGTTTGCAAAAATGTTTGAACATTTTCCTTCCCTCTCCTCTCCTCCCCACATTCTTCATCTCCTCCTGCTTTCCTTTTCCTCTTCTTTCTCTTCCATCTCCTTTCCTTTTCTTGCACCTCTTTCTCCTCTTCTTCTATTGCTGTGTTGTCCACTATTGTACACCTATCCCCAAGAATTGTGCCAAGTGTATAGTAGATACCAATAAACCTTTGTTGAATGAACTCTTTTCTGAAAGTTATGGGTTTTGAATGTCCCCCAAAATACAAAACTCTGAGAACGACATTATGAAATGTCTATTTTCAGAAAACTTTGGCAATAGATAAGACATGGGTAAATTAAGAACCAGGAGGACATGTTAGGTACTGTTTCATAATCATGGCAAAAAATAATAAGGACCTGAATAAAATATGACTGAGCATGGGAATGACCATTTTTATAGGTAACAAGAAAATAGAAACATGATTACATGAAAGATTACATAAGATTTGATGGATGAAAAACTAAAGTCCATATCTGTCTGGTCTTAGGCTTGAGCAACCAAATAGATGTCGGTGTTGATTCTTAAGGTAAGCAAAGAAAGAGGAATATGCTGGGTCAATAGATGTTAAATTTAGTTTGGGATATACATATCTAGGTATAAAACTTGTAAAATCACCCAGTGACACTTTGAAAGCAGACTTACGTTGGTATGTGGAATGGGTTCACAGACCTACCAGGAAGTTTTAGAATCTCTCCCTTGTTAAATAATAATAATTTAATAATTTATTAGTTAACAGTTAACAATTTAGTTAACAATTGATTCTTCCAGGGACAGAGTAAATAAAACGAGTTTCCTAATTGTTTTAATGATTTCAGAGTTATCATGTTTATTTCTCTGTGAAATTGGACTTTTTACAGTATGTAAGATGTTTCCTAAATGCCTGCATAGAGTAGGTTGTATTTGTAGATATTTTTTTCTGTGCCCATTTTATACTGCTCCTTTATGGTAGAATTCATTTCTTTGATTTATTCATATCTACAAAAACATCTTATACAGAAAATATGTATTTTTGTCTCATACTAAAGCTAAAAAAAATAGCAGCTACCAAAAGACTCTGAAGTTGTAAAATTTTAAAAAGTTTTTTTCTTCCCATATGTTAAACAAAGGACATCTCTTTTTCTAATATTTTAGAAAATGAACTAAAGTAACTCATCAGCCTATTCAGGTGTATAGGCTTGTAAGATATTCAGAAATACAAACTATGGCTTAATAAACAACAAAAATATTTAAACATTAGGATCTAGGACTTTGTAAAGACATCATGGGAGAGAAGAAGTATTTTTTAAGCACTTCTTTGAAGGTAATACCCAGTCTCAAAGTTCTATGTGACTGTATTTTAAATAGGAATTTAAAAAATTGTAGTCATTGATAAATTTATCAGAAAGACCAGGATTATTCAGAATAAAAAAAGTTTCTGAAGACAGTATTTGTTAGATGTTGTAACCTTGAAAATGCCTACAGTTTCAATTTTATTTTGACCAAAATATTAAATGTTGCTTTTTTTGAATTTTTAGAATACAGAACCTCTTTTATTTTTGCTGTCACTCTGAGACTTAAGATATCAGTGTATAAATATTCATTATTATCATTAGATAATATTCTCCTTTTGTGAAGACTACCCCCAAATTTTAAAGATTGCAAATTGGCAGAAATAAGTTTCTACTTGACTAAAACTTGGTGTTAAAAGCTATGTCCCAGGTATGAAAGTGTTTAGACTCCTTAAGTGCTTAAAAGAATAATTCATCAAATTCTAATCAGTAAGAGTTTATGATAAATAATCAAAGTTGAGTAAGTCAGATTCACTATGATTCTCTGACACTTTGTGCTGAAGTACTGAGAAAGCAAAATTCATACATCGCTCAGATTCTTAGTAGGACCAAGGGTAGGGATTGCCTCATCTCACCAATTATCTCTCAACATCTTTTCATTTCTTCAGCAGAAAACGTTTCAGTTTCCTATGGTTCCAAGTAAGGCATTTAAAGCAGAACTTTCCATAAAATGTAGGTCTTATTTTCTTTAATATTCTTGTACCTAAAGTGTAACAATCAGGCTTATGGTCTATTTGTTTGTTCTCCAAGCTATACCTCCAATTTGTGGACAAAGGTATGCCAACATAAATTTTTTTAGGGAATGGGTTTATGTTGATGATGACAGTTGGTTGAAGCTGTCATATAGGCAGGACGTTGTGAGGAAGGACCCTTAGTTGTATTACTGCCTTGCCTTGGGAGGGACTTGGAAGACGGTTAAATGCCTCACAGTGATCTGCAGAGTCCACATAATGAATTACTTGTAATTCATTCCTAGGGATAGATGCATACTTGAGGTTTAATACTGATAGCCAAGCTTGAAAAACAGCAGAAAGAATAAATTAGGCTCAGCATACAATTAATGGTTCCTCAGCAAAAGCCTATGAGTACATAATGATTTCTCTTCTCCTTTGTTGTAAATGGATTTTGTGCCAGTTAAATAACTCCACTGTAACACCAGGGCTATAAAAACTTTGACTTTTGAACCAAATATTTTAAATATGATAAGAAAAGAACACCCATGAGATCTTGTTTAAAAAAAACAAAAAAGATTTTCTTCTGGTAGAGGCTTTAAGAAATAAATTAGAGAATAACTTGGTCACTAAATTAAAGATAACATTTTCTGGACAGTAAATTCTATCTACAGCCATAATCCATAAAACTCCTCTAGCAGTTTGAGTATTACAAATGGAATTTATAATCATTCTAGCAGGCTCACCTGCAAGATGAAGATCAGTACCAAATCATTCAAAATTATATTCTCGTGTAGGAAGCAGGAAGTGGGAACATAGAAACAACATTTTGCTGTCTATTTGATTTTTCTGGAGTCGGAACTAACTATTGGAAAATATTATTTAAAACATATCCTATAGGACACAGTAGTGGGATGTTGGTAACCGTGTCAATTAATGAGAATTTATAGTCAAAATAGCATTGCCATAATTCTCATTATCTTTTTCATTCTATTCCATTGCTTGCCAATCTGTCTGACTGCCATATCTATATAGGAGTATTTTTAGGGTGTGCAGAGTTTCTGAATTCAGAAGTGAATTCAGGCTGTCTAAAGATATTTCTTCTCACACATCCTATGCCACTGCTTCTTCCTCTTTTTGTATGCATTTGCCTACATTGAGGGCACCACTGTCAGAAACAATGAAGGCAACTTCAACTCCTATATGACACTCCAATAACTGTTTAAAATATAAGGTAACTGAGTGGTCGTTACTGCCAGAAATTGCTAATTGATCTGTACCTCTAGTATTATCAAATATTTGAAACCCATGTCTTGTAAGCAAATATTAGGATTGACTGTATCTGAGGGGTCGTTTTCAGGGCATTCTGGTATCATGTAGCTTAATTTTTTAGACTCACTGGATCCAACTGTTCATCAGTAGTATTTTCAAGGTCATAGCATAAATTTCCCCTGTGAAACAATAAAGATTAATCTATTTGTGAAAAGAGCATTAAGAAATAATACTAAAAATCAGTAGGCCATCTCTGTGCTTTTGTGCAGTCTCTCACCTCAGAGCAATCAGGTAACTCTGCTTTTCCAGGATGAAAGCTAAGTGGTTTTCTTTTAAAATAATATTTACCAGAACATCTGAGGATACAATCAAGGGATAGAGCATTTCATTTCAAAGAGGAACTGTTATGTCTGTACTACTGGAGATGATGTCTTACGTCATCCATTAGGTTACAATAAAAGAACTTGAAGTTAGCACTCTACTGACAAAATTATGAAATAACTGTATTCTTATTTTTATCTCTTCCCTAACTTTATTCCTTCTTCCAAATACATTATTCTTTTATGCCAAAAAGATATGTTAAATATTTTCTGTAACTACAGCTTATTTTTAATAACATGGATAGAATTCCTTAATATGAGCTAAATATTTAATTCAATATTTTTGTGATTATATTAAAATTCTTAGATTGACCAGCAAACATCAATTTCCAATTCCTGGATATTAGAAAATTATTAAATATAGCCAGATATTTGGACAAGTTTTGCCTGGATCTACATTCTTCTAGTCAATCATTAGTTCTACCTCTGTAGTCCTTGAAACTAGATAAATGGCTTATTTGGGGAAAAATATATTTACTATATAAAAGCCAAATGCTGCCTTCTTGTCCTTCTTCTCATACCTTCTTATTTTTACATTATGTTTCTTTCTTTTTAAATTTAATTTCTTTTTACTGTAATACAAAACCCATGGTCTGGAATTGGTCTCCCCTGTCACAGGCTAAGACCAAATTTGTCATGTGCGCTTGCTGTAGCACTGATGAGATGCATCTTATGACAGTTTCAAAAATCATATTTAGCTCTTTCTAAACCTATACTTTTACTAAATATAGTTACTTATTGCCTTGAACACAATTCAGCCATAAAATTGTATTCATTCTTATTTCTGTATACCAGTAAGAAAAGTCTTGTTTACTTTCTCTAATATCGATCAATAGTACTCACACTATTTTGGATAATTCTCTGTTTTTTTATCACTGCTCAGAGAGAGTGCATAGTTTTCAAATCATGTTCAGGGACTTTAAGCTGACACAACATAATGATACTGAATCTTGATGGATTGGTATCATGTAAAGCCTTGCATTGCAAAAAGTCTGGGCAAAATTGCAATATAAATATCATGACATTGTGATGTATGAATTTATCCTCAGGGAAAACACTGTTACCTTGCAGATTTTCATTTCAGTTTTATTCTAAATGATAGAGGATTGGATTTCATTATTATAATTGTATTATCCTTTGTGTATATATTTAATCCACCACATTGATATAAAATATCAATTACTTAGGAAAGTGGCTATTTTAAACTTATCATGGATTCATGCATTTGTATGACTTCATTTTGAAAGTAATATTTTGTCAAAATTTTAAAAGGTTGATTGATGATGAGAAAGTAGAGTTCTAGAAAGCAAAATATTATTGAAAGTATAAAGTCAAGTCTAATTTCAGCATTTACCCTCAAATCAGAACCTTTTCCTCTTAAAATTCAGGTGAGGGAGAGGAATACAACAAATTCAATCTCATCCTCTCACATTCTCTCTCTCACCTTCACCACCCTCCCTCCCTCCATTCACCTTTGGCCTTTAATTAGTAAGTAGATGTTACTCTTTTCTATGCTATTTATTGAAAAAATGTATGTTATCAAGTTGCTATTTTATAAATTGGAAGGATTATTCATTTCAAAACATTTAGAAATTTTTTAATTGGTTGGAATTATAAAGTAGGTAATGACTATGAAAAATAATGACAGTAAAATTTCCTTCCTTAAATAAGTATTTTCTTCCTTAAATAAGAAGTTCTGAATTCTGAATGGGCATAAATGTGTGTTATTGTTCAGTCAGCCTCTTTAACACCTAATTCAAAGAATGAATAAATATACTATGTTGTACGTTAGTAGATATTTCTCTAAAATTAAAAGTCAGAATGCCACAATTGTGTGATTTCAGAATTAGTTCCCATAATTTTCTAATATCAGGTATGGCAGCATTTTTTTCATCAAGCTCAGATCTCCTTAATTATGTGCTTTTTAGAGAAGGTGGTCACCATCAATGAGAAAGTAATAATTTGAACACTTTTGTATTAATGGTTAATTATGAATTATTTGTTTCTTATTAATGTAGACTGTCAGTATTAAACATTGAATAAGAAGAATGACAAAACATAATACTTGGAAATATATATATATTTTTAATAGAGGTGATTTCTCAAGCCTAAAAAAATATTTAAATATAGAGAGGGCCTATAAAAACACAACTGCATTCATCATTTACAGGTAAATCTAGGAAAATGCACACTATTCAGAAGAATTTTTATAGTTGATGTTCATTTTTTTCCTTTTCTTTTACTGTATAAAAAATATGTGAAGAAAGTGAATTTTCAACAGAGCTGGTTCGTGTTTGCTGCCCATATAAGGAAAATATTTTTCCAAACCAAATTTACTTATATTAAAAATGTAAGTAAGGAGAAAGATGTTAAAAAAAATACTCCCTATATGTTCGACAATGTTTATGCCACTGGTATAATCTCAATTTAGATAATAAGAGAAAAGTTGTTAAATAGAGGTTTAGAAAATAAATTAGTTCTTTCTGGACTGTAAATAAAATTTCAGATTATAGAAAAAGTATGAAAGCTTACATTGTAATAAAGCCACTAAAATGCAAGTCCTGCATGCCAGCAGTTCTTATGCCTTGTTCATTGTTAGAGTGTACAATAATTTGTGAAATCTGGCACAACTTACAACTAGCAGGTAAAAATCATTATTAGTACTAAATGATTAGCTTTACTTACAAATTAATTAAAATTATCGAGAGTTATTCTGATAATAAAGCACTTACAC
>NW_017732938.1:0-1047 GCF_001890085.2 Hipposideros armiger | reverse complement strand
ACATGTTTTAAGCAGTGTCAAGAGTTTGGGCAACTTATTTGACATATATTCCTTATCTGCAAGTAGAGATACTGTTAGTTCCTATGCCACAGGATTATTTTGACGATGAGGAACGCCATATATAAAACTGTAGCACATTGTCTGGCTCCCAGTGAGAATTCAATAAAGTAAAATCCTTATAATTAAGGCTGTTCAATGAAAATACTTCTATTTAACATTTTAATTTCATACTCACTCTTTCCTTTATAAAGGGAATGGTTTAAAATTTTCACAGAATGTTTCAACCTATACTCATAACAATCAATCTCATGAATTCAGGTGGGTAAGTTCCATTTGAGCAAGCTTACTTCTATTGAGATTTGAAAAGTATATGTGACCTGTAAGTGTTATCAGAAACAGTAACACTATTTGACAAATGACCTAATCACTGTACTCTAGATCAACACATTTTTCTTGTTACAATAAAATGTCTCCTCCATGAGTGCATATGGATTTTAACTTCCCCTGAATTTCGATAAATTTTTAGCTACTTTATAATATAGCTTTGTCCTGAAAAACTGAAAATGCTCACCGTATTTTGCTGCATGGCACACAAAGTCACTTTCAAGGTTCAGAGAATAACTATTCTTTGGCTCCTTTGTGACAATTGTCAGTTTTTGAAAATGCACAAACCTTCCTTCTCATTGAAAGGAAACGAAACATTCAACACCACAGGTCAGTCAACATTAGGAGTCTATTTAAAAACACAGCCATATTTCCCCTGGCATCTGTCACTGTGCCAACTTTGGAGGAAAGCTGGCTGAAATACAATTTAAAATGCCTAAAAGTCTTATTAAAATAATCATATTGTAGATTTCCACAAAGATGTTACTTTGTTTAATTTTTTGCACAAGTTCATGAAAATAAACTACAATTTCACTGTATTAGGTGATCACTTCTAATAAGAACAGACCCTTACGTTTGCTCATGATTCATTAGTCTATTACTTACTCTCTGCAAACTGAAAATTTACCTCCTTTGGTAAGCCATTCTTGAATGCTCAGCTTG
>NW_017732937.1:125273-149183 GCF_001890085.2 Hipposideros armiger | reverse complement strand
AGCCTGCATGTTGGTGGGTGGGTTCGCACCTCTCTTCTGGGTAGTGTCCGCTTTACACCAGGCCAATGCTGTCTACATACAAAACCACCTGTTGGGGTGACATTTTATGCTTCCATTGAGTACCAGTGCCAGGCTTCTTCCACGTCGAAAGCCCAGAACACCATCTTACTTGCCTCTACCTGTCCTTCCTTCCTCGTGGGGTAGGTGGCTCTTCTTTCACTCATCAAAGTGCCATCATCCCTTTATAAACTTTTATCACCGGAGATATCCTAGGGTGTTACATTCCCCATCCCCATTAATAGGGTGACGGGGTGGACCAGTAACTGGAGGGGAAAGCAGGGGTCAACATGAGAGAAATTGTACTGTGTTTGTAGGCTGATGGGAATGATTCATATCGAGTGTAAGGCGATGATCCAGTGTTCATTTTCTCCATGTAATGAGCCAGTTCTCCAGATGTTGACCTTTAAGAAAATCGGTGTTGAGAGAGGAAATCCACTTTGGGCCCTGCGTGTTCATTCCTTCATGTTTGTGCTGGGTATGCCAAGAATTCAAAGCCCTAACCACTCTTACACGGGAGGTTTTCAACATTTGTGTTGAGCAACCCCGAGGGATGCGGGAATGCCTCCTGCAAAGGGCAGAATTGCTTCTGTTCACTATCAAAGCAATAAATCTCTCAAGCTCAGGGCTCCCCTCCTCCATCCCAACCCCCTGCATGTGTGCGCATTTAGCTGAGTCTGCTGTCATTGTCCCAGGGGACTTAGGGGACACATACCACTGGTGTAAACATGGTGCTCTGGCTACTGCTTTTTTGCAAGTAACAAAGTCCTTTGTGTCTCACCAGGGAGTCCTCTGTCAGCAACTGTTAATTTGTGGCAAGTTAACTTGTAATCTTGTAAGTAGCAGAAAATCTCAGACCCTTCGCAGTCCTTGACACACAGATTTAAGTGCATCACTCCTCTGTTTCCCTTTGCTTTTAGGATAAAGGTCGACTCTGTCAACACGGTCTTCCCGCCCCTGCATGGCTTGGCCCTGCCTGTGTCTCTGGGTCTTGTGCCACTTTCTCTTAAATCTCTGTTCTTTAGTCATATGGAAGAGAAAAGTAGTGCCTGACATCTGGGCACTGGCCTGACACTTACAAGGAGGAGGTCTCTGTTGCTGGTAGCATGGCTTGCTACTCACTGTTAATGTTGTTCTCCCTTTGGACATAAACAACTATATTGTCCAACCAGAACTCAAATCCCATAATAGGTTCTTTCTAGCATGATCTTCCTGAAACACAACCACAGTTCCCCATGTGGTAAGTTTCTTCACTGCAAGGAGTAATAAATACAACTTTTTAAACTATGTGTGTATTCCTGGTGCTGTTTGGCTGGAGGGCAAATGTCAGGTGTTCACTTTATCAAACATGCGAATTTCTTTCCTGCCACAAGGACTTTGCACACATTGTTTTGTCTGTCTAGAACACTGCTCTTCTCACCTCTTTACCCTTACTAACCCTTCGTCTTTCTGAATTTTTCAGCACAAACATCACTTTTTGTAGCATGTTTTCCTGACTCTATTCAAAATTCAGGGTTATACTCAATAATACTGTGTATTTTTTTCTTTTATATACACTTTTCACAATTTATAATATATATAGTTATTCTTATTCTTTATTTATTTATATATATAAATGGACTTACTACATTTTCATGGCTTATCATTATTGGTCATTATCAATCATTAAGCGTAAAATATTGTGGGGACTCAATAGTCATCGTTTACTCATTCTACAAATAATGATTTATGTTTACTATGTGCCAGTCACTATTTCATGAACTGAGGATCCAAAAGTTAAACAGACCAAGTCCTGGCCCTCATGGAGATTATATTTTCATCATGGAAGGAAAGAATATAAGAATTAGAGAAGACCTTCAACACATATTTATTAAGCACCTACTAGATAATAAACAGTTCTAGAAACCAGGGATGCAGCAGAAGACAATATCAATAAAATTTGTGTCTTTAATCTTTACATTCTAGCATACATATGTCTATATATGTTTATATTTTACATTAATACATATATATGAGCTTAATTATAGTAATATTTGGCATAAAAAAGAACATGCTATATTGATGAAGAATGGAGATGTGCTGTTTTTGTTGTGGTGGTCATGAAGGTCTCTCTGTCAAGGTGATATGTGTTTAGAGAACTTTGGAATAAATAGGAAATGCAATCATTGATCAAGTAAGCTCTTGGTCATTATATTAACCATTTTTTCCCCATGAGCAGTTGGAAAGCAATAGGAGATTGTTGAGCAGAGTAGGGGATTTAACTTACACTTCAACCAGGCTTCTCTGGTGTTGTGAGGAGTACTGACTCAGGAGCTGGAGGCGAGAAAAAAGAGTGATAACAAGGAAATTAAGAGGCTACTGAAATTATTCAAGTGAGAAATGATGATGACTTAGATCATGATGCTGTGGAACATATATCTGGGATGCACCTCTCATATCTGTCTTCAATATGAAACTTGTCATCCAATAGAGAGGTATGTGTTTAACCGACAACCTCCAACTGTTAGCTCCTTCAGACTCTGCGTTTGTTTTCCAACTGAAGTCCTGATCTTCTCTTGTAGCCCCCACCAAATAAATGAACAAGATGGGGGTGGCCAAGATCAAGGTGTTTACTGGGTAGCTCCTAACCAGTAATGTCTGAGTAAAGTGGTCAGACAAGGGCCTAACAATTTCCACTCAACATGAGCTCCTCTAACAAACAATATTTTCTCTACAGCTCTTCACTGGGCTGAGAGAGACTTCTCCATGTCTGCATTATGGTCTGATGGCTCCCTCTGCTAAATCTTTCTTTTTCCCTTTCAGTTCACATGTGTTACTCCCTGTGATGGTTAATTTTATATGTCAACTTGACTGGGCCATGGGGTGCCCAGACATTTGGTCAAACATTTTTCGTGGGTGTATCTGTGACAGTGTTTTTGGATGACATTAACATTTGAATCGGTGAACTGAAAAGAGCAGATTGCCCTCCTTAATATGGGTTGGTCTCTTCCAATTAATTGAAGACCTGAATAGAACAAATGGTGGAGATTAAAAGGGAACTCCTCCTGCCTGACTGATTGGGCTGAGACATCAGTCTTTTCCAGCCTTGGGACTCAAAACTGGAAAATCAGCCCTTCTTGGGTCTTCAGACTGCCAACTTTTAGATGATAACTTACACTGTCATCGCTCCTGGTTCTCAGAAGCCTTTGGACTCAGACTGGAACTACACCATCAGCTCTTCTGGGTCTCCAGTTTGCTGATTGAAGATCTTGGCACTAACTGTGTGAGCCAATTCCTTACAATAAATCTCTCATTTTGTTTCTTGTAGAACCTTTACAAATACACTCCCCAATATAATTTTTGCACTCCTAAATTCATCTCAGCATGTGCTTTCTGGAAATCCCAATCCATGACAGAGATTAACATTGTAGGAGATAAGAAGTGGACAGGATACATTCTGAAGATAGAGTTGATAGGATTTGCTGATGGAACATATGTATCATGTGAGACAAATATTTATTAATACTTAAGTAAATATGTGGTAAATATTACTACTCTTCATCAGTTTTGAATCTAGGAAATTCTGTGTAATGGGGACTGTCACACTTCCTTGTCCTCTTAAAGTTAGGCATAGCTATGTCCCTTTCTCTGATAAATAAAATATGAGTGAAAGTAAAAGTGTCACTTACTTTTGGGAGCAATTAAGAACAAATGACTGTTTCTCCATGCTTTTTACTTCCTACTGCTGTGAAGGTCCAGAGCATGTACTACTTCCATCATCTTCATCATCTTGTGTTCTTGAGTGAGAGTAATATGGAGCAAATATCCCATCTGATCCATGATATACATGTATAATGAGCAGGAAATAAATGTTGATGAGTATAATCACTGAGATTTTGGTGTATTTTATTACAACAGCCTAATCTAGCATAACCTGCCTAAAATAGCTACTGGTGCTGTAAGTGGAGTGCTGCAGAAACAGAACCCATAAAAATCTAAAATATATGTCATTGACTTAGCAGTAAGGTAGATGACAACAAAAAGTTCATTGGAAGCTCAGAGAAGTTAACAAACTTGTTTCAGTTCACACACCTGACAAATGGCAGAGCTGAATTTGAATGTGATTCTGTTTGACTCCAAAGTCTATGCCATTTACTATTATGGGCTTTCCATTTTGGCTTAGATTGTTGGATTGTGGTGGCCTGTCTTCAACTGATACATTTATTCTTTCAGTAAATATTGATTATTTGTCATATTATTGAGCATGTTCCAGGCATTGTGCTGAATGGGAAGAGCATATAAATTAATAAGTCAATTTTTAGTCATGTTGTATTTGAGCTGACTTTGGGACTGCCAGGTGGAAAGAATGGTCCAGTAAGAATTAATTAACCCATTCATTCATCCCATAAATCAGTCTCCAACGTTTGCAATGTGCCAAGAACTGTGATATGTGGTGAGAATTTAGTGATGAACAAATTCTACTCAATCACAGGGCGTAATTCTTTTTTTGCATTTTTGGATTTTATTTTTAATATTTTGTTATTTTATTATGTTTTAAGTTCATGAGAAATAATGATCTGTAGCTTTCTCTTTTTTTGTATTGTTTTTGTCTGGTTTTGGAATTAGGGTAATATTTAAATCATGAAATAATACAAGAAGGGTTTTCCCCTCTCCTACTTTCTGTAAGAGATTGTGTAAGTTGGTGCTAATTATTCTTTAAATGTTTGGTAGCCTTGTCTAGTGAAACTATCTTGGCATGAAGGTTTCTTTTTTTGGAGCTTTTAAATCACAAATATAATACTTTTCATGGTTATAGTACTAATTAGATGATCAGATTATGTATATTATCTTGGTTGAGTTTTGTCAGGTTGTGATTTTTGAGGAATGTGTCTTTTTCTTCTAAGTTGTCATATTTATAAGTGTAAAAGTCATCCCTTGTCTTCATGATTTGTGAGCTCTATTGCTTTATTTTTGCTCTTCTAGCAAAAGGTTTATTAGTGTTATTGACTTTTTTTTAAGAACTTCCTTTTGTTAATGCTTGCACTGTGTATTTTTTCTTCGCTTTCATTTTAATCTACTTGTGATTGAATATAAAATAAGTTTCTTGTAAATAGCAGCATACAGTTAGATGTTTTCTTTGTTTTGTCACGGGTTGTTGAGGCTCTGGTTTGTTGGTTTGTTTTTAGTCTATTTCTAAGTTCAGAGTGGATAAATTCTATTAATATGTCCTCAATTCACTGATTCTATGTTGTCTTCTCCACTTTACTATTGGGCCTATCCAGGTAGAGTTTCCTTATTTCAGTTATTATATTATTTCTTACTGAGTGTTTCTATTTTTTTCATTTGTTTTAAGAGAATTCTAAATTGCTCGTTGAAACATTTTTATGATGGCTGTTTTAAAATTCTTGTCAAGGGTGTCTCAGGGCCTAGGGATGAAGAAGCTCCCTGGGTGGAGCTGCTTGTTGTGGTAAGAACACTGCAGATCCTGCCACCACTTGCCCCTTATCTCTGGTGAGGGAAGGTAGCCCAGCAGGGAAGCAAAGCACTTCTTCCCCTTGCTGCTTATTAGCAGCAGGCCTTCTGATATATCCTCCCAGCCATTACCACCCAGTTACAGTGGTGTTTCTGATACTTCAGTTTAGTCCAGGGGACAAGTGAGCCTACCTGGGCTTTCTGCTTTTAATAGATTGGCGTTTGGGAAATGCCAGGCCTGGGTTGCCCTATTTTATTGAGCAGGGGTGGATGAAAAGACACTCTATATACTATGTTGTTCCTACAGTTCCTACAGTTAGGGGTCCCTAACAAGTTTGCCTTCGTCTTTCCAACTTTCAGAGTTCTGTTTTGGTGGCTTCTTGCATTATTTCCAGAGTTTATAGTTGTACTTAGAATGGAAGAGTGCGGAGAAATGAGTGCATAAACTGGATATTCACTTGTACCATTTTTAGAATTCCATTTTTATTTATCTATTGTGTTTTTGAGTATATCTCTTTGTATTAGATTTTTAATTTAATGTTCTAAGCATTATACATATTATACATATTATTACATCATGCATACATTACTTATCATAGTCTACCCAGGTCTTCATTTTGTCAGTTAAGTAAAGTGCAGAAAACTTACCTGCCTTTAATTCCCTTTGCACTCCTTTATTTATGATATAATTATCTTAAAAGCTCTCTGCATACTTTGTGAACCACATAAGACAATGCTATAATTTTTCCTCCAATTCTCAAACATAATTTAGAAAACTAAAAATAAGGAAAGTCTACTGTATTTACCACTAATTTTTCCCTTTTTGTTTTCTTATTCCAAGACTCATTGTCTAACTATTACATTGTTTTGTACACCTGAAGCTAATAAAAAAATAAAAATAGGGGCAGTCAGGTGGCTCAGTTAGAGCGAGTGCTCTTAATAACAAGGTTGCCAGTTGACTTCCGCATGGGATGGTGGGCTGTGCCCCCTACAACTAGATTGAAAAAAACGATGACTGGACTTGGAGCTGAGCTGTGACCTCCACAACTAAGATCGAAGGACAACAACTAGATTTGGAGCTGATGGATCCTGGAAAAAACACATTGTTCCCTGAAAAAAAAGAAAAAAACCCAAAAAGCATTGTTCCCCAATAAAGTTTAAAAAAAAATAAAATAGAAAATAGAAAATAAAAGCAACAACAACAACAAAAGAATGTTTTTCTAGCCATTCTTTTAGGATAGGTCTGCTGGGGACAAATTCTCTTAGTTTTCCTTCATCTGAGAATGTCTTCATCTCCTCTTCTTTTCTGAAAGATATTTTCTCTGGTGTAGATTCCTAGGTTAACAGCTCTTTAATCGCAGCACTGGAAAAAGTTTTGCCATTTTTAGCCTCCTGGACTTCTGATGAAAAATTCACTGTTGATCTAATTGTTTCCTCTTTATAGAATGTGCTTCACTTCTCTCTTGCTGCTTTCAAGAATTTCCCTCCAAAATTTGGGAAATTTTCTTCTAGTATTTCTTCAAATACACTTACAGCACCATCATATTTCTATCTCCTTGTGAGGCTATGGTGACAGAAATGTTAGATCTTTTGTAATAGTCCATGCACCTGATGCTCTGTTCTTTTTTTTCAGTCTGTTTTCTCTCCTTGTTCATATTAGGTAATTTTTATTGTTCTATATTCAAATTTACTTATTCAATCCTCTGTCTTCTCTGTTATGCTTTTGAATCCATCCAGAGATATTTTTTATTTTAGTTTTTGTATCTTTAGTTCTAAAATTTCTGTTTGAGCCTCCTTTATGTCTTCTTTTCTTTGCTGAGATTTTCTACTTTTTATTTGTTTCAAGTATGTTTGTAAATGCACATTGAAACATTTATATCATGGCTGTTTTAAAATACTTGTCAGATAATTCCAACATCTGTGTCACCACAGTGTTGGAATATGTACATAGATTGTTTTTTATTATTCAAGTTGAGATTTTCCTCATTCTTTATATAATGAGTGATTTGTGTTTTATTTTGGACATTTCTTGTATCACATTATGACACTCTGGATCTTATTTAAAACTTTCGTTTTAGCAGAACTCCTCTGACACAATACTCAATGGAAGAAGGGGAATGTTGCCTTATAACTGCTAGGTGGGGGTGGAAGTCTAAGTTCCTCACACAGCTTTCATTAATACCCAAGAAACAATGGGTTCCTCATTACTGCTGGAAGGTCAGTGGGAGTTCAGGCTACCCACTGGGCCAACACAGATACTACTCTGTCTGGATGCTGTAGGGGGCACCTCTACTGTCCCCGATGTGGCCTCTACTAAAACCACAATGGAATACTTCCTTATCACCGGGTGAGGATGAATGTCCCAGATCCCCACTTGGCTTCCTCTGAAGCCACTCTGATATAGGAAAAGTAGTGCCTTGTTATAGCCGGGTGAGAATGGAAGTCTAAGCTCCCCAGTCAGCCTTTGTGAACCAAAAGATGGGGTAAGGAAGGCCACATTCTTTTCCATGATGTTTTGTTGAAGTAGGGTAATAATTACCTATAGTTTATATTTTGTTATGCCGATGATTGTTATTTTTTCCTGGTCTTTCAGCAAGAGAAAGAGATTCTTCTTGAAAAGGTACCCATTGACATTTCTGGGATGCCAAAATCCATAGCATCCAGTCTTGCACATATGAGGCAAAAAGAAAATCCAGGAACTCACTACTGCATCGTACTTCATGTTCTGAGGTTCCTAGTGGTCTGATTTCTTCTTTCCATCTTTTAGCATCTTTTTATGTGTATTCTATATATCATGTGTAGAGTTTTTAGTTGTACTTAGTGGAAAGAATAGGGAGAAGTGTATCTACTCTATCTTGTCCCATACCCATAAACTGACAGGCAATTTTTAATGAGAATTTTAGTTTCCAAGTGGACCAATGATTTGTATCTTTGCATCAGCCTGTTCTCTTCCTTTCTGCACTGGAAAAAAAAATCCTAATGAGAAAGTTCCTTGGTGTGCAAATAAGAGTCAAAGCTCTTATGGGTTATGATTCTTACAGTTATGTCAATGAGCCTAACATATGCATCACTCCTACCCAAAGGAATTAAATGTTTAAATTTTTTCTTATGCACTCTTTTGTGGACTCCATACTGACAGGCCACTCCCTCTTTGTTTACTAGTTTTTCTACAGTCTGTGCCCAATATAGTTGATTAAGTTTCACCTTGCTTGGATTCCATCCTACCCCCTTCAATATTACACTCTTGTAGTTTATACGGACCTAGGTATTGTTAAATTACCTCAGACACAAATTTGTAAACATGACCTATGTACATGGTAGTCCATGGCATATTACATAAGAGCATTTTGGTATCTAAATAATACATGATAAAATTGTTAAAGTGAAGTTTACATACCTTAGTGGTGTTATACAAATATTTTATAAGTTTATAGAGAGATAGAACTAAATTATCTAAAGTTTTTATTATCACTAGTTTTAAAATATTATAACATATTGAATACCTAAAAAGGTATAAAGAATTGTACAGTGTAGGTTCATGCATTCACCATCCAGCCTAATAAATTAATCTATACTAATGCTAACATTTTGTGTGCTTTGAATCATTATTATGTTCTACAAATTTTGAGTATAAAAAACATGGGAGTTGATGTCAGGCATAGGTCCTAGTCCAAGCTTTACTCTTTACTAATTAATTGACCTGGGCAAGTCACTTAACCTCTTTGAGACTCAGTTACCTTATCTATAAAATTGGGGTAGTGATAGTGCATATTTTACAAGGTAGTTGTGACAGTTAAATGAGATTATTTTGTTATTTAGATGGTTTATCACAGTCCCCAGTACCCAAAAAATGTAGTTTTTATTTGTCGTTTTTTGTGTCATCACAAGTAGTACAAGGGAAACATAAGTGAGTAATCCAGTATTCTTGTCTTCAAGAAGCTTATTATTTTGTCAAAAAAGAAAAAGGATAAAGTGGATACATAAACAGCTACTATAAGAGCTATAATAAGAAAAATTCAAAAAAAATAAAAATAAAATAAATTATTGTAAGATATATAGGACAATTGTTAAGAGAATAGATTCTAAGAGGTCTCATCCCAAGGAGAAAATTTATTTATTTTTATTCTATCTACGAGGTCAGACAATTAAATTCACGGACTCATCCTAGAAAAAGTTCTACATACCTCATTGCTGAATATCACTACAATCACCTTCAAAGTACTCCCCTTGGGAAGCTATGCACCAATGCCAGGCCTAGTCCACTCTTCAAAGCAATTTTGGAACTCTTGTTCTGGAATGGTCATCAGAGCTGTCATTGTTTACCCTTGATGTCCTGAATGTCATCAAAATGTCTTTCTTTCAATATTTCCTTTATCTTCGGGTAAAGAAAGAAGTCATTGGAGGCCAGATCAGGTGAGTAGGGAGGGTGTTCCAATATAGTAATTTGTTTACTGGCTTAAAACTCCCTCACAGACAGTGCCATGTGAGCTGATGCATTGTCGTGATGCAAAAGCCATGAATTGTTGGCAAAAAGTTCAGGTCGTCTAACTTTTTGATGCAGCCTTTTCAGCACTTTCAAATAGTAAACTTGATTAACTGTTTGTACAGTTGGTACAAATTCATAATGAATAATCCCTCTGATATCAAAAAAAGTTTAGCAACATCATTGCAACACGTTCGCAAAATTATGAGCTGATGGATGTTAACTAAACCTATTGTGGTAATCTTTTCACAGTATATGTAGATCAAACCATCATGCTGTACACCTTAAATTTATACAGTGATGTATGCCTATTATTTCTCAATAAAACTGTAAGAAAATATAAATGCCATAGGGGTAGGATTATCAAAATGCTGTGTTAGTTCAAAGGTTTGGAACATGGTAGCTGATGTAAGAATTTTGTGTCTAATTGTCACATGTGTGATTTTTGTTAACATTGAGATCTGGGTATAGAGAATTAAAGCTAGGAGGGCAAGTGTGCTGCCATCCCCTTCCTACATTCATTGATGGACACTACTCCTTGATCTCAGATATAGACTTAAAATTTTTTTGTTGACATACTGCTTCAGGGCATTATTTCTAATCAATTGGAGTTATCCTTGAAATAGAGTACGTAACTAAAGTACAATGTTCCTAAGAGGGCGTCAAGATGAAAAGGACACAGTCTAACAGTACCAAGTAGTAGAAGTAAAAGAGATAGAAAGGTATCAAATTTTGAAGAATGTCACCACAGGTGAATATTGAGAGACAAATTATATTAAATTGGATCCATAGTAAAGGTCATAGAGTTTGGAGCTTAAAGTGGATGGAGTTAATGATTGGATTTGTGAGCACCAAGGAGCGGTGAGGCTAAATTTGGAAGGATAATCCAAATAAATCTTGAAGTTGCCCTTGATGATGGCAGAAATTGCAGTGGAAAACAAGAACCGACTACATGCTGAAGAAGAATGACCTAGAACATAGTAGATTATAACAAGGAAGATTTGTTTACATGTCTACTCCCTCTACCAGATTGTAGCACCACAAAGCCAAGGAATTATATCTAATTTTCTTGGAATCCCAGCACCTAATACAGAGTACAAAACATTGAATGAACAAATGAATGAAGGGATGTTTGGTGACCACCAAGCCAGTGAATGTGGACAACAGAGATGAAAGCTAGTTGAAAATATCACCCTAAAAGCAATTAGATTGGGACTAAAGGTAAATACTGAAAGCTGAGCTTCCCTTGGGCAAATTGTATCCTCCTTTTCCTAGTCTTCAGTGGGCAATTTGCCTCATTAACCACTCATTCTTATCTCAACCTATGTCAAAGGCTCTCATCCTTGTTTGCAAGGTAGAAACACCTAGTTTTTAAAAATTCAATTGCCCTGGCTGCACCCCAGACCAATCAAATCAGAATTTCTGGAGGTGTGACCTAGTCACCAGTATTTGTAGAAGCTCCCCAGGTAATTTGTGTTGTCAAGATTGAGAACTACTTGGTTGGGATGAGATAAAACAAGGTGCAAGTGTATTAACTTATCTAATTATACAAAATTCAGTATTGCAGCAGAATTAACTTCTAGTAATACACTGTAAGAAATTAAATATCTCAATTTTTAACTTCTGATTACAATGTTTATTCCACAATTACATAGTGCCTGGAGACCTACAGGCAGGTTGTGTTTGGCCTTCATAGTTAAAAATTTTGGATTGCCAACATTTAAGAATCAGGAGATTTCATAAAAAAGACAAATAATGAGTGTTGGAGAGGCTGTGGAGAAAAAGAAAGTCTCATACACAGCTGGTGGAATGTAAATTGGTGCAGCCACCATGGAAAACAGTATGGAGATTCCTCAAAAGATTAAGAATAGAATTACCATACAACCCAGCAATCCCTCTCCTGGGTATCTACCCAAAAAATCTGAAAATATTTATCCGTAAAGAACCCCTATGTTCATTGCAACATTACTAACGGTGACCAAGATATGGAAACAATAAAAGTGTCCTTTGATAGGCGATTGGATAAAGATGTGGTACATATACACAATGGAATATTATTCAGCCATAAGATGAAATACTGCCATTTGTGACAACATGGATGGTTCTTGAGATTATTATGCTAAGCGAAATAAGTCAGACAGAAAAAGTCGAGAACCATATGACTTTACTCATATGTTGGATATAAAACTGAAAGCAGCAAAGGAATAAGATAAACAAAGAAAGAAACAAAAACTCACAGACACAGACAACAGTTTAGTGGTTACCAGAGGGTAAGGAGTAGGGGAATTGTAAAGGAGGGGGTGTCAAATATATGGTGATGGAAGGAGAACTGACTCTGGGTGATGAACACACAATGCAATATATCGATGATGTATTATAGATATGTACATTTGAAACTTATATAATTTCACTAACCAATATTACCCCCAACAAATTTAATATATAAATTTTTAAAAATCAGGAGATTTCAAATAAAAATAGGAACTTCCAACTTCTCTTCTAAAAATTAAATGCACTGGTAAAATGATGTTTGCATTCCCTAGTGGTACCAACCAGTCAAAACTGAGCAGCTCCTATCCAATTTAGATGGAAATGGTCAATTGTGTTTTTTTTTCTTTCTTTTCCACTCTGATTAGAGATTCATCAGTTTTTATTGATCTCATAGAACCAGCATTTGGCTTCATTGATTTTCTCTATTGTTTTTGTCTTTTTCAAAAGTTTCCACTTTCATCTTTATTATTCCCTTTCTTCTGCTTATTTTGGGGCTAATTTTCTCTTCTTTCTAGGTTCTTAAGGAGGTCATTGATTTGAAACCTTTCTTATTTTCTGATGTACACATTCAATGCTATAAATTTCCTCTTAAGTACTTCTTTTTGTAGATATAATTTACATATAACATTATATTAGTTTCAGGTGTACAACATAATTCAGTATTTGTTCTAAATATTTCTTTAGCAGCAGTCCACAAAATTTGATATATCGTGCTTTCATTTTCATTTAATTAAAAATACTTTTTCATTTCCTTTTTGATTCATCCTATGATCCATGAGTTATTTATAAGTTTGTTATTTAGTTTCCAAATACTTAGAGATTTTCCATAGTCTTTTTGTTATTGATTTCTAATTTAATACATTTATCATATAAGAATGCAATATACTTTGTTGACTTGGTCCCTTTAAAATTGATTGGGACTTATTTTTATCTCAGAGAATATGATCTATACCCATACATTTTTCATGTGTACTTGAGAAGAAAGTGTATCATACTATTGTTGGGTGGAGCATTCTATAAATGTCAATCAAGTCTAGCTGGTTGATTGTGTTGTTCAGGTCTGTTTCACATCCTTGCTGATTTTCTGCTTATATTTTCTATCAGTTATTGAAATCCCTGACTGTAATTATGGATTTCAACATTTCTTTTTGCAGTTTTGAGATAACAGGAAAAGAAAAAAATATGTGTGTGTGTGTGTGTGTGTGTGTGTGTGTGTGTGTGTGTGTGTAGGTCTCAGCCCCCAGTTTATGGCACAGAGCTCCTAACGCCTTTCTACATTCCTAAGAGTACTTAGAGCAAGCATCTTTTGCTCTATTCAAGGCACTTTGGGTGGGCTTTTGGATGGGGACTGGTCACCCGAAAGACGGAGCCATTATTAAAATCTTGGAATTTTCAGCCCAACCCCCACCCTCCAGAGAGGGGAGAGAGGCTAGAAATGAAGTGAATAATTATGCCTACATGAGGAAGCCTCCAGAAAAATCTCAACAATATGGGATTCAGAGAGCTTTCAGGTTGGTGAACACATCCATGTACCCAACTCCATGGGACAGAAGCTCTTGCTCTCCAGACCCTCCCAGACCTCACTCTATGTATCTCTTCATCTGGCTGTTCATCTGTATCCTTTATCATATCCTTTAATTAACTGGTAAATGTAAGTGTTTCCCAGTTTTTTGTGAGCCATTTTAGAAAATTAATCAAACCCAAATGAAAGTGGGCATAGAAACTTTGGATTTATAGCCTTGGTCAGAAGCACAGGTGACAACATAGACTTGTGATTGGCATCTGATATGGGGGGCAGTCTTATGGGACTGAGTCCTTAGCCTGGTCAGATCTGACACTATCTTTAGGTAGATAGCATCAGAAATAAATTGAGTTAAAATGTAAGACACCCAGCTGGAATTACAGAATTGCTTGGTATGGGAAAACCCCTCACACATATGGTGTCAAAAGAGTTGTGAGGGTGGTAGTAATGTGAGAGTGAAGGAGAAACACAGGAAGAGGATTGGGTTTTTTCTTAACACAGCTGTTCTATCAAGTTTTGCTTCATGTATTTTGACACACTGTTATTAGGTACATAAACATTTATGATTGTTATGTCTTCTTATTTAATTGACTAATTTATTATTATCCTTTTTCTGTAATAATATTATTTGCCCTAAAATCTGCCTCTCCAGGTTTTTTTCCTTTAGAGTTAACATGATATATCTTTTTAAAATTAAAGTTTATTGGGGTGACAGTTGTTAGTAAAGTTACATAGTTTTCAGGTGTACAATTCTGTAATCCATCATCTGTATATCCCATTGTGTGCTCACCACCCAGAGTCAGTTCTCCTTCCATCACCATATATTTGATCCCTTTTACCCTCATCTACCACCCCCTTCCCCCTACCTCCCCCACGCTTTGGTAACCACTACTATTGTCTGTGTCTATGAGTCTTTGTTTCTTCATTTGTTTCCCTTGTTCCATTGTTGTTTTCAGTTTTACATAACATATATCAGTGAAACCATATGGTTCTCGACTTTGACTTATTTCGCTTAGAATTATAATCTCAAAATCCATCCATATTGTCACAAACGGCAATATTTCATCTTCTCTGATGGCAGAATAGTATTCCACTGTGTATATATACCACATCTTGTTTATCCAATCATCTTTTGAAGGATACTTTGGTTGTTTCCATGTCTTGGCCACTGTAAATAAAGCTGCAATGAACATCGGAATACATATACTTTATCGATAAATGTTTTCAGATATTTTGGGTAGATACCCAGGAGAGGGATTGCTGGGTCATATGGTAATATCATTCTTAATTTTTTGAGGAACCTCCACACTGCCTTCCATAGTGGCTGCACCAATCTGCATTCCCACCATGAGTGTATGAGGGTTCCTTTTTCTCCACAGCCTCTCCAACACTTGTTATTATTTGTCTTGTTGATGATAACCATTCTAACTGGTGTGAGGTGATATCTCCTTGTGGTTTTATTTGCATTTCTCTGATGATTAGTGATGTTGAGCATTTTTTCATATGTCTCTTGGCCATTTGTATGTCTTCTTTGGAGAAATGTCTATTTAGGCCCTCAACCCATTTTTTTTTTTAGCTGAGCCATCCTTCCACGTGTTGGCAGCTCAGTGGCAGCTCAGCTCGGGATGGGCATCGAACCGCTGTTGCTCAGAGCTCGCACTCTTGAGTAAGCTCTTAACCAACTGAGCCACTTGGCCGGCCCTCAACCCATTTTTTAAATTGGGTTGTTTGTTTTTGTTGAGTTGCATGAGTTCCTTATATATTTGGGATATTAGCCCCTTATTGGAGGTGTTGTTTGCAAAAATCTTCTCCCATTTTGTTGGTTGCCTCTTTATTTTGTCAATGGTTTCTTTTGCTGTGCAGAAGCTTTTTAGTTTGATATAGTTCATTCATTGATTCTAGCTTTTACTTCCCTTGCTTTTGAAGTCAAATTCATAAAGTCCTCTTTGAACCCAAGGTCCATAAGTTTAGTACCTATGTTTTCTTCTATGCAGTTTATTGTTTCAGGTCTTATGTTTAGGTCTTTGACCCATTTTGAGTTAATTTTGGTACACTGTGACAGACAGTCAAGTTCCATTATTTTGTACATGGCTTTCCAATTCTCACAGCACCATACTGAAGAGGCTGTCTTTTCTCCATTGTATATTTTTGGCTTCTTTGTAAAAAATTATTTATTTATATTTATGTGGGTTTACTTTGGGGTTTTCAAATCTATTCCATTGGTCTGTGTGTGTCTGTTTTTCTGCCAATACCATGCTGTTTTGATTCTTGTTGCTCTGTAGTACAAGCTGAAGTCAGGGATTGTGATACCTCCAGCACTGTTCTTTATACTTAGCATTGCTTTGGCTATTTGAGCTCTTTTGTGGTTCCATAAAAATTTGATGATTTTTTGTTCTATTTCTTTAAAAAATGCCATTGGGATTTTGATGGGGAATGTATTAAATCTGAATATTGCTTTGGGTAATATGGCCATTTTAACTATGATGATTATTTTAATCCATGAACATGGAATGTCTTTCCATTGCTTTGTGTCTTCTTCAATTTCTTTTCAACGTTTTATTGTTTTCAGTGTACAAATCTTTGACATGCTTGGTTAAGTTTATTCCTAGGTATTTTATTCTTGTTGTTGTAATTACAAAAGGAAATGTTTTTTATTTATTTTTCTGCAATTTCATTGTTAGTATATATGAATGCAATGGCCTTTTGGACATTGATTTTGTAGCCAGCAACTTTACTGTATTTGTTTATTGTTTCTAATAGCTTTTTGGTGGAGTCTTTAGGGTTTTCTACATATATTATAGCATCATATCATCTGCAAAAAGTGACAATTTAACTTCTTCATTCCCATTTCAGATGCCTTTTATTTCTTTCTCTTGCCTGATTGCTTTAGCTAGGACTTCCAATATTATGTTGAAAAGCAGAAGTGGTAGGGGACAGCCATGTCATGTTCCTGAACATAGAGCAAAGGACTTCAGTCTTTCATAGCTAATTATTATATTAGCTGAGGGTTTGTCATATATGACTTTTATTATTTTGAGGTATTTTCCTTCTATACCCATTTTATTAAGTGTTTCAATCATAATTGGATGTTGTATCTTGTCAAATGCTTTTTCTGCATCTATTGATATAAACATATGAATTTTGTCCTTTATTTAATTTATGTGGTGTATCACATTGTTAAATTTGTGTATGTTGAACCATCCTTGTGCCCCTGGAATGAACCCCACTTGGTAGTGATGTATTATCTTTTTAATGTTGCATCCGATTTGCTAGAATTTTGTTCAGGATTTTTGCATCTGTATTCATCAGAAATATTGGTCTGTAAATTTGTTGTGTGTTATCCTTACCAGGTTTTGATATCAGTGTAATGTTGGCCTCATAAAACGAGTTAGGAAGTATTGTCTCTTCTTCAATTTTTTGGAAGAGTTTGAGGAGAACAGGTAGTAAATCCTCTTTGAATGTTTCATAGAATTCACTAGTGAAGCCATCTGGTCCTGGAGTTCTGCTTTTGGGAAGGTTTCAGGTGGCTGATTCAATTTCCTTACTGTTGATCGGTCTATTTAGATTTTCCAGTTCTTTGTGATTCAGCCTAAGAAAGCTATATGTTTCTAAGAACATGTCCATTTCTTCTAGATTATTGAATTTAGTGGCAGATAGTACTTCACAGTATTCTTGAATGATCCTTTGTTTTTCTGCGGCATCTGTGATAACTCCCCCTCTTTCATTTCTGATTTTGTTTATTTGCGTATTTTCTCTTTTTATCTTAGTGAGACTAGTCAAGGGTTTGTCAATTTTATTAATCTTTTCAAAGAACCAGCTCTTTGTTGCATTAATTTTTTCCATTGTCTTTTTGTTCTCTATTTCATTTAGTTCTGCTCTGATTTTTATTATTTCTTCCTTCTGCTGACTTTGGGTTTTGTTTATTCTTTTTTTAGTTCTTTAAGGTGTAACGTGAGGTTATTTATCTGGGATTTTTCTTGTTTCTTGAGACAGGCCTGTAATGATATGTTTCCCTCTTAAAACTGCCTTCGCTGCATCCCCAAACTTATGGTAAGATGTATTTTCATTTCCATTTGTTTCTATGTAGGTTTCAATCTCTCCTCTTATTATTTTTTTTGACCCAGTTGTTCTTTAAAAGCATGTTTAATCTCCACATATTTGTGGTTTATCCTGCTTTCTTTTTGCAGTTGAAATCCAGTTTCAAAGCTTTGTGATCTGAGAATATTCTTGGTACAATTTAAATCTTCTTAAATTTGCTGAGGCTAGTTTTATGTTCCAATATATGGTCTATCCTTGAGAATGTTCCATGTACACTAGAAAAGAATGTATAGTCTGATGTTCTAGGATTAAGTGCTCTATAAATGTCAATTATGTCCATTTCATCTAATATGTCATTGAGGGCTCATATTTCCTTATTTATTTCCTGTTTGGATGATCTATCCATAGCTGTCAATGATGTATTTAGGTCTTCTACTATAATTGTGTTTTGGTCAATGTCTCCCTTTAGTTCTGTTAGTAGTTGCTTTGTATATTTCGGTGCTCCCTGATTTGGGGCATAAATATTGATGACTGTTATGTCTTTTTGTTGTATAGTCCCCTGTATCATTATGAAATGTCCGTCTTTGTCTCTTATTTCCTTTTTTATCCTGAAGTCTGTTTCATTTCATATAAGTATGGCAACACCTGGTTTTCTCTGAATACCATTTGCTTGGAATGTCAATTTCCACCCTTTCACTTTGAGTCTATGTTTGCTCTTGTAGATGAGATGTGTTTCTTGGAGGCAGCATATGGTTGTTGGGCTTAGATTTTTTTTTTTGTCCAATCTGCTACTCTTTTATTGGTGAGTTCAGTCTATTTACATTTAGGGTGATTATTGATATATGAGGATTTCTTATCATTCTATCTTTGGTTTTCTGGTATGATGGTGTCTCCATTTTTTCTTGGCCTTTTTGTTGCTGTCTATTATTTCAGTGTGGTGGTATTCTATGATTTTTCCCTCTGTTTCTTCTTTTTTATATTATATATTTCAGTTCTGGATTTTTTTNACTGAGCCACTTGGCCGGCCCTCAACCCATTTTTTTAATTGGGTTGTTTGTTTTTGTTGAGTTGCATGAGTTCCTTATATATTTGGGATATTAGCCCCTTATTGGAGGTGTTGTTTGCAAAAATATTCTCCCATTTTGTTGGTTGCCTCTTTATTTTGTCAATGGTTTCTTTTGCTGTGCAGAAGCTTTTTAGTTTGATATAGTTCATTCATTGATTCTAGCTTTTACTTCCCTTGCTTTTGAAGTCAAATTCATAAAGTCCTCTTTGAACCCAAGGTCCATAAGTTTAGTACCTATGTTTTCTTCTATGCAGTTTATTGTTTCAGGTCTTATGTTTAGGTCTTTGACCCATTTTGAGTTAATTTTGGTACACTGTGACAGACAGTCAAGTTCCATTCTTTTGTACATGGCTTTCCAATTCTCACAGCACCATACTGAAGAGGCTGTCTTTTCTCCATTGTATATTTTTGGCTTCTTTGTAAAAAATTATTTATTTATATTTATGTGGGTTTACTTTGGGGTTTTCAAATCTATTCCATTGGTCTGTGTGTGTCTGTTTTTCTGCCAATACCATGCTGTTTTGATTCTTGTTGCTCTGTAGTACAAGCTGAAGTCAGGGATTGTGATACCTCCAGCACTGTTCTTTATACTTAGCATTGCTTTGGCTATTTGAGCTCTTTTGTGGTTCCATAAAAATTTGATGATTTTTTGTTCTATTTCTTTAAAAAATGCCATTGGGATTTTGATGGGGAATGTATTAAATCTGAATATTGCTTTGGGTAATATGGCCATTTTAACTATGATGATTATTTTAATCCATGAACATGGAATGTCTTTCCATTGCTTTGTGTCTTCTTCAATTTCTTTTCAACGTTTTATTGTTTTCAGTGTACAAATCTTTGACATGCTTGGTTAAGTTTATTCCTAGGTATTTTATTCTTGTTGTTGTAATTACAAAAGGAAATGTTTTTTATTTATTTTTCTGCAATTTCATTGTTAGTATATATGAATGCAATGGCCTTTTGGACATTGATTTTGTAGCCAGCAACTTTACTGTATTTGTTTATTGTTTCTAATAGCTTTTTGGTGGAGTCTTTAGGGTTTTCTACATATATTATAGCATCATATCATCTGCAAAAAGTGACAATTTAACGTCTTCATTCCCATTTCAGATGCCTTTTATTTCTTTCTCTTGCCTGATTGCTTTAGCTAGGACTTCCAATATTATGTTGAAAAGCAGAAGTGGTAGGGGACAGCCATGTCATGTTCCTGAACATAGAGCAAAGGACTTCAGTCTTTCATAGCTAATTATTATATTAGCTGAGGGTTTGTCATATATGACTTTTATTATTTTGAGGTATTTTCCTTCTATACCCATTTTATTAAGTGTTTCAATCATAATTGGATGTTGTATCTTGTCAAATGCTTTTTCTGCATCTATTGATATAAACATATGAATTTTGTCCTTTATTTAATTTATGTGGTGTATCACATTGTTAAATTTGTGTATGTTGAACCATCCTTGTGCCCCTGGAATGAACCCCACTTGGTAGTGATGTATTATCTTTTTAATGTTGCATCCGATTTGCTAGAATTTTGTTCAGGATTTTTGCATCTGTATTCATCAGAAATATTGGTCTGTAAATTTGTTGTGTGTTATCCTTACCAGGTTTTGATATCAGTGTAATGTTGGCCTCATAAAACGAGTTAGGAAGTATTGTCTCTTCTTCAATTTTTTGGAAGAGTTTGAGGAGAACAGGTAGTAAATCCTCTTTGAATGTTTCATAGAATTCACTAGTGAAGCCATCTGGTCCTGGAGTTCTGCTTTTGGGAAGGTTTCAGGTGGCTGATTCAATTTCCTTACTGTTGATCGGTCTATTTAGATTTTCCAGTTCTTTGTGATTCAGCCTAAGAAAGCTATATGTTTCTAAGAACATGTCCATTTCTTCTAGATTATTGAATTTAGTGGCAGATAGTACTTCACAGTATTCTTGAATGATCCTTTGTTTTTCTGCGGCATCTGTGATAACTCCCCCTCTTTCATTTCTGATTTTGTTTATTTGCGTATTTTCTCTTTTTATCTTAGTGAGACTAGTCAAGGGTTTGTCAATTTTATTAATCTTTTCAAAGAACCAGCTCTTTGTTACATTAATTTTTTCCATTGTCTTTTTGTTCTCTATTTCATTTAGTTCTGCTCTGATTTTTATTATTTCTTCCTTCTGCTGACTTTGGGTTTTGTTTATTCTTTTTTTAGTTCTTTAAGGTGTAACGTGAGGTTATTTATCTGGGATTTTTCTTGTTTCTTGAGACAGGCCTGTAATGATATGTTTCCCTCTTAAAACTGCCTTCGCTGCATCCCCAAACTTATGGTAAGATGTATTTTCATTTCCATTTGTTTCTATGTAGGTTTCAATCTCTCCTCTTATTATTTTTTTTGACCCAGTTGTTCTTTAAAAGCATGTTTAATCTCCACATATTTGTGGTTTATCCTGCTTTCTTTTTGCAGTTGAAATCCAGTTTCAAAGCTTTGTGATCTGAGAATATTCTTGGTACAATTTAAATCTTCTTAAATTTGCTGAGGCTAGTTTTATGTTCCAATATATGGTCTATCCTTGAGAATGTTCCATGTACACTAGAAAAGAATGTATAGTCTGATGTTCTAGGATTAAGTGCTCTATAAATGTCAATTATGTCCATTTCATCTAATATGTCATTGAGGGCTCATATTTCCTTATTTATTTCCTGTTTGGATGATCTATCCATAGCTGTCAATGATGTATTTAGGTCTTCTACTATAATTGTGTTTTGGTCAATGTCTCCCTTTAGTTCTGTTAGTAGTTGCTTTGTATATTTCGGTGCTCCCTGATTTGGGGCATAAATATTGATGACTGTTATGTCTTTTTGTTGTATAGTCCCCTGTATCATTATGAAATGTCCGTCTTTGTCTCTTATTTCCTTTTTTATCCTGAAGTCTGTTTAATTTCATATAAGTATGGCAACACCTGGTTTTCTCTGAATACCATTTGCTTGGAATGTCAATTTCCACCCTTTCACTTTGAGTCTATGTTTGCTCTTGTAGATGAGATGTGTTTCTTGGAGGCAGCATATGGTTGTTGGGCTTAGATTTTTTTTTTTGTCCAATCTGCTACTCTTTTATTGGTGAGTTCAGTCTATTTACATTTAGGGTGATTATTGATATATGAGGATTTCTTATCATTCTATCTTTGGTTTTCTGGTATGATGGTGTCTCCATTTTTTCTTGGCCTTTTTGTTGCTGTCTATTATTTCAGTGTGGTGGTATTCTATGATTTTTCCCTCTGTTTCTTCTTTTTTATATTATATATTTCAGTTCTGGATTTTTTTTGAGTGGTTACTATTAAGTTTATGTAAAAGGAAGTTTCATATTTTGAGTATTCCATTTTCTTCAGCATGCTTCCTTTATCCATTCCCTTGTGCCAGTTTAGATTTTTACTCTCTCCCCTTTTATGTTTTCGTTGTCCCAAATTATCCCTATTTATGCTGTGAGCTGATTTCTGTGGTGCAGTAGCAAGTTCTCGTTTTCCTCTTTTTTTAAAGTTTTTTTTCCTTCTTTACCCTGTATGTTATGTTTAAGTATATAGTGTCTTATTTGGTGTAGGGGTTGCCATTTCCTGCTTTTATCTGTCTGTTTGTAATACTACTCATGGTTTTAGATTCTTTTGCTTTTTTGTTTCAGGTTGAAAGCGTCTTTCAGTATTTCTTATAGTGTAGGTTTTGTATTAGAAAATTCCCACAGTTTCTGTATGTCTGCAAACATCTTTAGTCCTCCTTGTTGTCCATTATATCTAAAGAATATCTTTGCTGGATATATTATCCTTGTCTCATAATTTCTCTCTTTCAATAGTTTGAATATTTGAGTCCACTCCCTTCTGGCTTGTAGAATTTCTGCTGAAAAATCTGATGATAATCGAATGGGCTTTCCTTTGTTAGTTACCATCTTCTTTTACCTGGCTGCCTCAAGGATTCTGTCTTTGTCGTTAATTTTTTCTTTTTAAGGTTTTTATTGGGGAATTAGGGAAGGGAGAATTGTTGGGGAGTTGGGGAAGGGGAACATTGTGTTTTTCCAGGACCCATCAGCTCCAACTAAAGTTGCTGTCCTTCAGTCTTAGTTGTGGAGGGCGCAAGCTCAGCTCCAAGTCTAGTTGCCGCTTTCAATCTAGTTGTGGGGTGGGGGGGGGTGCATAGTCCACCATCCCCCGAAGGAGTCGAACCGGCAATCTTGTTGCACACTGATTCACCCAGCTGCCCGTTGTCAGCTCTCGGCCGCTCAGTTCAAGTTGCCACTTTCAATGTAGTTGCAGGGGCGCATAGAACCGGCCACCCTGTTGCTCAGAGCTTCTGTTCTTAACCAACTGAGCCACTGGGCCAGCCCCTCTTTGTCTTTAATTTTTGACAGCTTCAATACAATGTAGCTTGGAGAAAGCCTGTGGGGATTGAGGTAATTAGGTGCTCTATTTAAGAAAGTAAAAAACTGTTTTAATATATACTGATAGCAAAAGATGAATATAAGTCATATTTGATTTCTGCAGTTACAAGAGGTGCTCAGGGATGGACCTAGAGACTACTATGTTAAGTGAGATAAGTCAGTTGGAGAAAGACAAATACCATATGAGCTCACTTATATGTGGAATCTAAGAAACTGAATGAATGAGCGAAGTAAACAGAAATAGTCTCAGGGATATAGAGGACAAACTGATGGTTGCTAGTTGGGAGGGGGGTGGGGATGAGGGAGAAGGGGAAGGGATTAGAGAGCATAAATAGGTAACTACAATATTGCCACAGGGATGTGAAAGACAGTTCGGGGAATATAATTAATAATGTTGTAAATATTTTGTAGGGTGTCGGATGGTCACATGTCTTGTTAGGGAGACCACTTCATGGATGGGGTAGAGGCTTGATCACTGCAATGTACTCCTACAAAACTCCAAGCAGATGTTGTATAATATTGTATGTCAAATATAATTGAATATATATATATATATATATATATATATATATATATATATATTTGAGGGGTAAAAAATATAACTATTGCACTGTGT
>NW_017732937.1:119031-125238 GCF_001890085.2 Hipposideros armiger | reverse complement strand
TATATATATATATAGTCATGGGACGTGGAGTATAGTGTGGGAGTTGAGTCAAGGGAATTGTAATAGATATGTATGATGTGGGGGGGGAGAGTGGAGGCAGCGGATTGGGGGAGAGGGGTTGTCACTTTGAGGGGTAAAAAATATAACTATTGCACTGTGTTGTACAGCTGAAACTAATTCTAAAAAATGTGTATTTCACAATAAAAAAATAAATTACTGAAAATGAAAAGAGGTGCTCAGAGTGGTTTCCATCAGCATGAAGACAGTTCTGATTATAATAAACTACTGCTTGAGCAATGCTGACCAATGTTTCCACTTGTGTACATTTCTTTTGGCACCCTCGGTATATATATATATATATATATATATATATATATATATATATATGCCTGACCTCCCCTCAGAGTTTTAGATTAATTTTAGGATGGGAACCAGGTATTGATATTAAAAGAAGAAGAGAGACAAAAACTTCTCTAGTGGTTCTAATGGGGACCCAGAGTAGAGAAAGTCTGCTTTATGAGTCCCATATTTATTATGTTATTTTGTTTATTGTTTGTCTTCCTCACTAAAATAGAAGTTTCAAGAGTGCAAGGATATTTTTCACTCCTTTGTTTATGTATGTGTCTCTACTGCCTTGAATAGTGACAACCACACAGTAGTTGACCAACAAATGTTTGTTGAATGAATGACAAAGTGATAAAAATAGGATATTCAGCAGAAGCAGAGGAAGAGGAGCACTTGTCTGGTTTTGGTTAAGGAGTGGAAGGAAGAGTCAGCAAGTTTTCATGAAAGATAAAAAGCTGAATCAACAAGGCGAGGTTACAAATTGGATAGGTGGGGTTTGACAGAGATACAGCAGAGCCCTAGGATTTGAAAAAAGTTGACTGATTTCCAGCCGGTTTACATCTCTATCCAGGTTCTGATCTGGTGAGAGAACCAATGAGATAAAGTCTGGCAAGAGCTTGCTAGAGAGGCACAGGAAACGCCTGGAGTGAAAGTGCCGGGGCGGGGGGAGGGTGGGTGGCCGCAGTCGCTAAAGCTTCCGCCAAACAAAAGAAAATAGCACTTCCGGTCATACCATAGACGCGTCGCCGGCTTTCTTCATCAAGGTGAGTGTAAAGGAAGGGACTGGTCATTCTCACAAGTGAATGCTCAAACATGCCAGGGAAACTTTCCTCCTTGCTTCAACATGGGGTGGAAAGAATTCACCCCACAGTATGAAGGATGTTTCAGACGCTAGTGGTTCTGATCGCCTCACTATCTCCTCTCCTAATCCTCCGGAGATAGGCCGTTATCCCCTCCCCCTTCTGACTTTTGTGGTCCTTTTATCTCTCCTCATTCTTCACATCTCTTTATACTGAATCCTTTTCCAGATCTTTCTGAGCCTGGTTCATTCTCCCTACCACAGATTTCTTTCCTATCTCTTACTCCTATCTTCTACTCAGTCCCCTTTAAGCCTCCGAATTTTTGCACCCCCTTTCCCCCACTCTGAACCTACAGTCTTCCCTTTTTTCCCCTTCTGACCCAGTATCTTATCCCACTGAAGGCTTCTGATCTCTCCTGTACCTGTCCTGCAGAGGCCAGTGAAGAAATCGGGTGTGATTTCAATTTCAAGGTCAAGGCTATTTTAAAATAAGCAAAGAAACAGATTTTAGAGCCCTAAGAAACAAAGGGGACGCGTTCAAATTATTACATCCTTTTATTTATATTTTTACTCTTAAAAAAATACACATCAGATATTGCACTCGTTTCAACTGTCCAGTCATGACTTTTTTTTAAATTTAAAATTTTGGCATAGAACTGAATCCCCAAATTTTTATGGCATGGTAAACAGCGTGTTTTGTCTATAACCTGGTGTCAGCTGTAGAAGATGGAAGATTTCCCACCCCCTTTAGAACTTCTAGAGCAAAAAGGATGGACAGATACGACATCCAATTACAAAAGTATTATTTCATGAGTTGGGTTTATTATGCAAATCCGTTTCTGGTCTCTGGTAGTAACATTGAACAGTAAACTGGCAGATTTTTCAAAGATTTTTTTCCCCAGGAGTTTTGCAAGTATTATCTGTTTTGCTGCATTGTGAGCTATCTTTTTTCCCCTCATTAGTTGCAATGTGAAATGTATTTTTCTGTTTCATTTACCATGTGTAATTGATCTGGTTAGAACCCTAGTTAATAATCACAATTTATTATTGCAATTCTTTACCCAAGAGAAAGGAACTGATCATTAAATTTATAATGATGTTCAGGGTTTTTTCAGGCTCTAAAGGAGAATTTAACCAAGCATCTACTTGAACAAGCAGTTTATTCCTCCTCTTGTAACTAGTATTTTATGTGCCCAAATAAGAGGTGATTCTTTTTTCTAGGCCAGGTATAGTTTTCAGTTCTTTTAAAGTAAACAATGAGGCAGAGATTTTATGACACCAAATTATTTAGGAACTTTTTCAAAGAGTATTGCTGATGTCTCTTTATTCTCTATTGAAATCACAATTATACAGTTATAAATATCACATTGGCTTCAACCCATTGTGCATGCATCCATCTATTCATTCAGTAATTTTTTTATTGAATAACTTTTATGTGCCAGACAGTGTTCTAAGCATTGAGGCTACAATAGTGGAAAATAAAAACAAAAACATCCCATAAGTTTGGAAAAGCTTTATTATCGTTTTCATTTGTTTCAAGGTAGTTTTTGATTTCCTGTTTTTATTTTCTCTTTGATCTATTGGTTGTTTAGTAGCATATTGTTTAGTCTCCACATATTTGTGTTTTTTTCCAGTTTTCTTCCTGAAGTTGATTTCTAGTTTTATGCCATTGTGGTCAGAAAAGATTTCAGTCTTGAATTTATTGAGGTTTGTTTTGTGGTTCAATATATGATCTATCCTGGAGAATGTGCACACTTGAAAAAATCTGTACCCTGAAGTTTGGGGATGAAATATTCTCTAAATGTTTATTAAGTTGATCTTGCCTAATGTGACATTTAAGGCCATTATTTTCTTATTAATTTTCTGTGTGGATGATCTACCCATTGATATGAGTGGGGTATTAAAATCCCCTACTAATATAGTATTACTGTGAATTTCTCCTTTTATGCCCATTAACATTAGCTTTATATATTTCATTGTCGGAAAAGTCATGACGTATTTTTTCTGTTTTTCATTGCAAAAATGTGTCATGACTTTTCCGACAACCTAATATTTAGGTGCTCCTATGTTGGATGCATAGATATTTATGATTATTATGTCCTCTTTTTGGATTGAGTCCTGGAAACAAAGTCTTTCAAACTATAGCTGAGAGACAGACTATAAATGAATATATAATAAATATGTAATAGGTTGCGATGGGGAGGGGCTGTACTATTTTAGATAGGATGATCAGGAAGGCCTCCTGGTAAGGTGAAATTTGAACAGAAACCTAAAGGAAGTGAGGGCATGAACTATACAGATATTAATGGGAAAGCAGGATATATCTATGCCAGTGTCTCTGCATTTGTTGTTCACTTTGCTTCCTGCAGTCCCCACTCCCCCACAGTCACTTTTCTGCATAACATTAAGCAACACTGCATACTTAACTGATCTAATCTACCCACATAAATTCCCCATATTCTTTTTTTCCTGATTAGCTTCTTGCTACCATTTAGTGAATTGTGAGTTACCAGCCCAAGTAGGAAGACCTGTATCTACCTCCATCGTCAGTGTTTCTTTGTGGTGCACTGTGCTATCCTATAGCATATTTGCTTACCTCTCTCATTGCTCTTATCACTGTGTGTTCATTATATGTTGCCCATAAATGCTTGATATGTTAAATGGAAATGAATTCAGTGCTTGTTTGTAACAGACAAGCTTTTAAATATAGTTGGTCACCTAATGTTAAAAACCACCGTCTGAGGTCAGTATTATCATTGTCATTTTATTGATAAAAACAAAACTCAGAGATGAATAGTAACTTGCTACATGGTGGTGGAATTCATGGAGTTAGTGTCTGTAGGATACTCATTCCTGGCCTGGTTCTTTCTTTCTATCTGTCTCTCTGTTTATTAATGACAAATAGAAAATATATAGAATATTTTATTTTATTATTTTATAAAACATAATCTGAGTATAGAAATTTCATTTTTTAAAGTTTGCTTTCACAAATCAAACTATATCAAGTGCTTTAATTACTTCCTAGTTATAAATATTAAAAGTTGAGAGGTATGATGACTCTTTTTACTTGAACATTTTCTAATAAAAAATTTAAACAAGCATAAGTTCAAGGAAGAGTAGTACAATGAATAATTTTATACTCTGAACCTAGATTCAGCAGTTCTGAACTTTTGCCATATTAGCTTAGTTGTTCACTCACTTGCTCACTCTATCCATTTATCCCTTTTTTATTGAGGTATAATTTTTATCTCTTTTTTGATCTATCTATTTTGGCTGAACCATTTGAGATTTGCAGGCATTATTTTTAAGAAAAATACATGCAGAATGGTGCACAAATCATAGGTATACAGCTCAAAGCATTTTCACAACGTAAACACACCTGCATAACCACCAGGGAGATTAAGAAATAGAACATAATCAGTATCTGGAAAACCTTGAATGTTTCCTCTTCAAATCACAACTAAACTCCAAATTAATCACAATTCTGGCTTCTATCACTGTATAATAATTATACCTGTTTTTGGATTTTATAAAAATACAATAGCATAGTATGCATTTGTGTATGTGTGTGTGTCTTCTTTGGCTTAAGATTTTGTTTTTGAGATTCACCTGTGTTATTGGATGTACTAGTAATTCATTCATTCTCATTGATAACGCATTCCACTGTGTAAATATACCACAGTAAGTGGGCATTTGGGTTGCTTCCATTTTTGGCCTGCAAATAGTACTGTGAACATTTTATTTAGTACATGTCTTTTGGTGATATATGCACACATTTATGTTGTGCATATACCTAAAAGTAGAATTGCTGGATATAGGTGTTTTATATATATAATTAACTTTAGTAGATATTGTCAACCAGTTTTCTGGTTAAAAATTCCCAAGAGAAATGTTTAAGATTTCCAGTTGCTCTAGAACAGGGGTTGGCAACCTTTTGAGATGGAAAAGCCGCCAGGGGTCAGCAAACTGCGGCTCGCGTACATGTGGTTCTGAAGTAAAATTGAAAATGAAATAAAACTATCATAGTTCATTTATAAAATTTTTAAAGGCTATTATTCACATAACGGTGATTATGTAAAAATTTATTTATGGCTGTCGAATAATTTTTAAATTGTTGTGAGGGACAAGATTGGCTCTTCCAGGGGTCAGCAAGCTTTTGAGATGGAACGTACCCAAAGAACCGCGAGCTGCAGTTTGCTGACCCCTGCTCTAGAATATTGCCAGCACTTGTCATTGTCTTTTCTTTTTAAGAAGAAAATGTAGCCATTCTAGTGATTATAAATGGTATCTTGTTGTGGTTTAGCTTATATGCCCCTGATGTTATATGCACATCTTTCCATATGTTTGTTGGCCTGGGTATCTTTTTATGAGGTGCTTGTTCAAGTCTGTTAACAGCTTTTTCTCTTGGATTATCTTTTTCTTATTGATTTTTAGGTGATGTTTCTAGATTAATTATGTGAATACTTTGTTAGATATATTTATTGCAAGTTTCAGTTGCTTGCATTTTTTATCTTTTTGTTTTTTAAGGATTTAAATTTTCAAGTATTTTTTTTTTCAAAAGGTTTTATTGGGGAATTGGGGAAGGGGAACATTGTGCTTTTCCAGGACCCATCAGCTCTAAGTCGAGTTGTTGTCCTTCAATCTTAGTTGTGGAGGGCGCAGGCTCAGCTCCAAGTCCAGTAGCCGCTTTCAATCTAGTTTTTTGGGGTGGGGGCACAGCCCACCTTCCCAGGCGGGAGTCCAACTGGCAACCTTGTTAAGAGCATGCGCTGTTACCAGCTGAGCCATCCGGCCGCACCTTGGTGGCTCAGCGGCAGCTCAGCTAGGGTGCTGCTCACTGGCCCATGTGGGAATCGAATGAGTAACCCAGTTACTCAGAGCTCGCAGTCTAACCAACTGCGCCACCTGGCCCCCTGCATTTTTAATCTTTTAATGGTGTCTTTTGATGAAGTGAATATCTCAATTTTAATATTGTTCAATTCATAATTTTCCCCTTTGTGATCAGTGCTTGTTTGTCCTGGTTAAGAAATCTTTGTCTTTCTCAAGGTCAGGAAGGTATTTTT
>NW_017732937.1:108833-115122 GCF_001890085.2 Hipposideros armiger | reverse complement strand
GTAGCCCATGGCAACCCACTGCCACAGGGGCTGCAGCCTACGCCGTCACGGCGACTCCCAGCAGCCCAGCTCCAGGTTGAGCTGCTGTTCAGCATCTTAGCTGTAGAGGGCAGTGTCACTGGCCCTCATAGGTGGGATCCAAACCGGGGTCCTCTGGCGTCCCAAGCCAGTTCTTAACCATCGTGCCACTCGGCCGGCCCACACATCAAAACTTTTGATAATTGTGCTCTTCCTCTTCAAAACTCCACCAGTTGGCAATGAGGCCCAGTTGTGTTCCTTTGAGTAATCTGAAAATTCTTCTTCCTCCTCTTCTTTCTGGGATTTAAAGGTATGGGGTGGGGGTGGGGGTGTGAAATGATTGCTCAGCTTCTTCCACAGTTTAGAATGTAGCTTTAACAGTTGTCTCTGGGAGGGTGGAATGACGATTGAAGATGCTTATCTCTTTAATGTGTTTCTCTGTGCCAGGTTTTGTATACTAATGAGCATTCATTGCATTTGTTTTTTTAAAAAACTAGTGTGTTGAGCTTTTTAATATAAAATATGAAATTTCTCTACATGGTTATATAAGATGTGGACTGAGAGGGTTCTGTTAGATTAGGGATTTATGAGAAACCAGAGCAGTGAGTGTTTATGGATCAGTGTTGGTGAAGGCTAAAGTGCAGAGGGCCAATAATGTAATTGGTGAAGTGAAGTTTTGATGAAGTGAGTATAGAATATTGTGTCAAGGATTTTGTCTGTAAAATGTAGATTAGAGAACAGGTGGTACATGTATATTTTTAAGATGAGAGAGTTGAACATGTTTACTCATATATTTTCTGCAGGGGAGGAGCTGATAGAAACAGGTTGAAAATTTGGAGAGAAAGGGGATAATGGAGAAGAAAGATGTGGTAAAGATGTGCTGTAGAGAACATGTGGAAGGACTGGCCATAAATAAGAGAAAGAGCATCAACTTTTGACATTGGAGTTAAGGAGGGTCAGAAAGGCATATTTTTTAGGTTTTGGAAAGGCAAGAGACTGAGGGAGTTTCTTTCTTGGTGCCTCTATATTCCCTGTGAATAAGGTAGTAAGGGCATTCTAGAGTGTGAGAGGAGATGGCCAGGGGCCAGAGGAAAAAAGAAGGTTGCAACCTTGTTTAGGAAATAAGAGAATATTGATGGGCAAGAATGAACACCTATCTGAGTAGGAAATAAAGTGTTTCTAATTTTTTCCCAGGTCTGCTCAGATACCAAGAAGTGGGAACAAGGAAGGCAAACATTGGATTTGATTTTAGACTTGTGAATATAATGGTGATGATTGTGGGTGGTGGAAGGTTGAGGGCCTAAGTGGGTTGCTGAGGTTACTGATGCAATTTGATCAGGTTATAGAACATGAGATCTAGTCTCATCAGGGAAGAGTACCGTATTTCCCTATGTATAAGACACACCCTTTTTTGAAAAATTTCGGGTCTAAAAACTGGGTGCATCTTATACAGTGCTTGTAGATTTTTTACTTGCATTTCCCGCAAGTGATGAGGAGTTGTATGAATTTTATGATGAATAAAACTTGAGTTCAATAACTTTATGTAATACATTTTTTTCAAATTTTGGGCCCCCAAATTAAGGTGCATCTCATACATGGGAGTGTGTTATACATGGGGAAATATGATATATTCTCAGGAGGGTTGTAGGAAACCAGAGAAAGAGAAGCTGTGCAAATATGTGGATGGGTGTGGGCAAAGTTGTATAGAGGCTTCAAAGGCCAAAGAGTAGATGTTAAAAAGGTGGAACAACAGACAAGAAATTCTGGGCAGAGTAGAATATCGGAGTTTATGATTTCAGAGGAAAAGTAGTTCTGGATGATGACAAGGTTCAGTGGGTAAATGAGTTGGAGTACAAGAGGTCCAGGAAATGTAAAATTGGGGTGATGGGTAAGTTAGCCATGGGATCATCAAAGATAGTGGGAAAGATAAGGGGTGTAAGAGTGGAGAGGAAGGCAAGGAAGATGCTATATTTTGTAAAAGAAGGGGTGAGTGTAGCTGAGAGGTAGATTGGCATGGCAATTAAAGGAACAGATTTTCACAGTAGGGAGGAAGATTTAGGGAATGAAAGCAGCAATGGCCAGTATGAGTGGTTACCTTTAATCAGCTTTGCAGTAGATCCTTTTCATGGCCCTGGCTTGGTTTCAACTTTGTCTTTTTTTGCCATTAACCAGGTCTAGGAAAGGACTGGACTGGTGCTAAAATCTTGAATGTAAGTGGAACTCAGATAGCTTTCTATATTGATTCCTATACTTGGAAGGACTTTTACAACTGCCCTGAGCAACTTTAAGGGAAATGGTAATAGTGGTAGGACCCTGGCTTGCCCAGGTGTCCCTTTTCAAGAATCCTATTGCAAACAAATGCATGTTACCAGAGAGCAGGCCCTCCTGAGCGCAGTGTCCAGGTTCTTGGCGTCTCGAGCTAAGAATTGAACGAGATACCGAGGTAAAGTAGTGAAAGAGCAGTTTATTAGGAAAAAAAGTGCACTCCAAAGAGTTGGAGCGGGCGGAGCAAAAGAAGGAGCTCAAAAGGCACTGACTGGCAGGACTTGGAATTTTTATCCCTTTTTCCTCTACAATGGGCTGTTCTTCTCTGGGCATTGGACCACTTGATTGACACCTGTGTTTGACAAGAGGCTATCACCTCAACTTTTTATTTATTTTTATTTATTTATTTATTTATTAAGCTGAGCTATCCTGCCACCTGTTGGCAGCTCAGCAACTGCTCAGCTCGGGCCGGGAATTGAACCGCTGTTTCTCAGAGCTCAAACTCTTGAGCGAGCTCTTAACCAACTGAGCCACTCGGCTGGCCCTATTTATTTAGTTTTTTTTTNTTTTTTTTGTCAAAATGGACATCTAGTTAACCCCATACCATTTATTGAAAAGATCACTCTTTCCCTCCTATAGTGTCATCTTTTTCATAAATCAAATTGTTAGTTTACATGTGTGGATTTGTTGCCGGATTCTGTTCTGTTTGGTTTATTTCTCTATCCTTGTATGAGTACCACTGTCATAATTAATATAACTTTATAATAAACCTTACATATGGACATTAAGTCCATTGAAGAAGTCTTTTTCTTCAATAATGCCTTGATTATTCTTGGTCTTTTGAATTTCCATTTTAGAGTCAGCTTGTCAATTTCTTCAAACATTCTTGGCATTTTGATTGAGATACCACTCAATAGATCAATTTGAGGAACACATATCATAGTACTTCACCCCTAAATATCTCAGTGTTCATCTCCTAATATTAGGAACATTTTGTAAATAATTTAATTACCATCATCTCACCAAGAAAAAATAACAATAATTCCCTAATATTATTTAATATGTAATCCATTTTGAAATTTCTTTTGCCAAACAAACCTTATATAGCTGGTATTTAAAACCATCATCCAACCTAGATTAATGTATTTTATATTTGAGATTTTATTGTTTTCTCTATTTTGTTGTACTTGTGGATATTTATATATTTAGTACTTTTGAATTCATTTTAGTCATTATTTCTTCTGTTGCTCAAACTGTCCAATTTGGAAAGGACCAGCTGGAGCCCCTTCACATTGGCTTCTGTCTATTTTCTTTTATTACTGAAATTTTCAAATATATTTTAAGTAGAAAATAGTAAAACAAATATGCATGTGTCCATTCCCAGCTTCAAGAATTAATACCATTTTGGCAATTTTGTTTGACTTTTCTCTTCACCCACCTTTTTCACTGATGTATTTTAAAGCAATCCCAGACATCATGTCATTACACAGATAAGTAACTCATTATGTATCCCTCGCTCCTAGGTGCATTGTATTAAGTAACCACTAGGCATTTGTACTTAATAAAATTAACAATAACTCCTTATATCATCTACTAATCAGTTCACATTAAAATTTCCATGATTTTCTTAAAGATGTATTTTTATAGTAGCTTTGTTAAATCTGTATCCAAACAAGGGCTGTTTATTGCCACTGGATATTTTTCTCTTAAGTCTCTTTTCCGATAAAACCCTCTATAGCTCCTTCTATTTTAAAGATCATTGATTTATTAGAGAAACTAAGTCTTTTGTCCTATTGACAAATGGATTTGGATGATTTCTTCCTTGAGGTGGCATTCATTTTCCCATCCCCTTTTTCCTGTTCACTGGCATTTAGAGATCGAGCCTGATTCACTTTCAATTGTTTTTTTTTTAAAGGATCATCTCAGGCATTCATAATATACTTTGTATGCATTTCATCATGTTTGGTTTTATTTTTTAACTGATGCTGGGATTGATTTGTGTTTGCAGGTGTTGTCAGCCTGATCCTCCATTGTAGCGTTTCCTACCAAACTTTATCCTGTTCAGTTTAACAGCCATTGAAGATAATTGTCTAAATTTATTATTTCAATAGTGGTTGAAAAACAGTGGTCTGATTCTATCAACGCTTCTAGCTGAAATTATTTTGTAAAGGAGACCTTTTTCCTTGTAGCAATTTTTTTTTGTCCTGAAATATATTTCATAAAAACAAAGTCAGGATAAATGCTTCTTTTTTTTTTCATTTATCAATTTTCAGAGTAATGAGTTGGTTTCCTAGAGACCTTCATTGTTTTCTTTAATAACAGTAGGAGTTCACGGACTTTTATGTATTTTATATGTATCTATTGTGATCTTTTTTTAAATGCTCAAACTGTGTCATCTTAGAAATTAGGAGCCCTTTCTTTTTGCCTCCTGTGTCCTTTTATGTGATCTCATTAGATCTTGGCTTTCTTGCTTTCTGACACAAGATATTTTAGGCTCAACATGTACATTCCTTGCCCTGCCCTGTAATCAGCCATTTTGTGAGGAATCATGTATTCTTTCAGTAGGGATTGGTACTTAGAAACCAAGATATGAGTGCTCAGGAATTATTATTATGTTTTGGTGCCCTTTAGTGCCCTTTTTGTACCCTTTTCCTCACTATTTTGAATACATTTGAATTACTCCACCAGCATTCCATCGAAAATAAGCATGGCTTTCATTTGTTTCTGTAGTCATTCATTTAGCAAAAATTTATAGAACAATTAATACCATATATTTGGTCTTATGCTGGGTACAGGGGATGTGAAGGTAAACCTGACTGGTTTCCTGTCCTTGATGAAGATTCATTATAGTGAAGATATGAGTAAGTAAACAGACAATGTCTAAAGACTGTGATCAGTACTATGGTGGGCATAGGTAAGTGGAGGGTGACAAGCTGTAGGAGCACACAGAGAGCATCTGAAATTGCTTTGGAAAGGAGAGATAATGCTTGATATTGAGTGAGTAGAGGTGGTGTGAAGGTAGAGGAGCTATGAAGTGTGTTCCAGTCCGAGGAAACCGGAAGAGGTGGGGGGGGTATCTTGATGAATTCAAGGGAAGGCATCTATGTAATTGGTTGTAACTGGAACAAAAGTTTTATGTAGGGGAGGAGAGACAAAACTGAAGCATGGATAGGGGCCAGGATGTTAAGAGCTCCAAAGGTCAGGTCAGAGAACTGGGATTTCACTCTGAAGGCTATGAGGGAGAAGTAATGGTGTTGTCTTAAACAGGTGATGTATACGGTTTCCCTATGTACTGATGAGGCACTGGGCAGGGGGATGTGAGTGGGGCAGTAGGAGACTGGTAAGGAGGAGCGAGGTATAGCTGTCCAGGAGAGACACTGTCATGTTACACTGCACCCCATGTGTGTGTGTGAGTAATGTGTGAGAGGTGTGTGTGTGTGTGTGTGTATTATAATGTTATAATATATGTAAATTATATATATTTATACACACGACTCTCCCATACACCACATGACTCTCCTACATACATACATAAGGTGCAGTGTAACATGACATTATATACACATAATATGTATCTATTTATCTATCTATCTTATCTATCTGCAAAATAGATCTGTGCATACACATGTGCATAGTATTGTATGTGTGTAAGTCTATATGTGCCTGTGTATTCAGGGGCCGTCTCATTTTCACAGGTCTAAAATAGAGAATATTTCAGTGGAGAAACATTTCCCAAGGAAAGCTGAAGAATAGAAAAGGGTTAAGAAAAGACTCTCTCCTTAACCAAACTTTAGTCATGTTCCTCAGAGCCTTCTTTTCAACAAGACCTTGCCCTTGGGCATTGTTTTTGGCCTGCCTAGTCCAGTTTTAGGAAGAATCCTGCTAAGTCAGTTTACCGAGAATTCCCCCACCTTTGATCTCTGATCACCCTGGTCAGTTTAGCAAGAATCCTCCTATCCTCTTTTTTTTTTTTTGAGTTGTTTTTTTTTTTTCTGAGCCATCCTGC
>NW_017732937.1:19511-104990 GCF_001890085.2 Hipposideros armiger | reverse complement strand
GGCAGCCCAGCTCCAGGTTGAGCTGTTGTTCAGCATCTTATCTGTGGAGGGCAGTGTCACTGGCCCTCATATGTGGGCTCTGAACCGGGGCCCTCTGGCGTCCCAAGCCAGTTCTTAACCATCGCGCCACTCGGCCGGCCCCTATTTACTTTTTAAAGATTTTATTGGGGAATTGGGGGAGGAGAACAGTGTTGGGGAATTGGGGAAGGGGACCAGCCAAGTTGTTGTCCTTCAATCTTAGCTGTGGAGGGCGTAGCTAGCTCAGCTCCAAGTCCAGTCACCATCCCGCCGACCAGCCGCAGTTCTCGGCTGCTCAGCTCAAGGTGCTGTGTTCAATCTTAGCTGCAGGTAGGTGTAGCCCCCCCATCCCATGCGGGAGTCGAACTGGCAACCTTGTTGTTAGGAGCATGTGCTCTCACCAGCTGAGCCATCTTGCCACTTGTTGGCAGCTCAGTGGCAGCTGAGCTCAGGTGCAACTCACTGGCCCATGTGGGAATCAAACTGGTGATCCTGTAATGTTTTTATTTGACAGAAATTGCCATACCAGAAGTGATGTGTGACAAGAGCCTTTCCATTGTGATCAAAAGATGTAGTGAATGCTGCTGTGGAGTGCCATCCAGTGGAAAGGCAGAGATCTTCAATTCGGAAAGTGGTGCGTTGAACCTTAGTAACAGTGTGACAAGTTTCAACTTGTTTAGTGGTCAGTCTGGTGTGAGCTACCTTTGAGAGAAGGTGTGTTTTAAAGGGTGCGGTAAATCATCCTCCATCATGACAATGTTCCATGTCACACAGTGCTTCTGGTATACGGCAATTTCTGTCAAATAAAAGCATTACAGTGTGTCCTCATCCACCTTATTCACCGGATCTGTCACTGTGCAACTTCTGGCTCGTCCCCAAAGTCAAAATGATTTAAGACATCGAGGCAGCCACGACAAAGCAACTAAAGACACTCATGAAAGAGAACTTCTAGAACTGCTTCAGAAAATGGCAAGAATGATGGGTTAGTGTGTTCAAAGCGAAGGGAAGTATTTTGAGGGGAATTAATGGCAATGTGTCTTTTACTGTAATACATTTTAAAAATTTAAACATTCACTGTATTGTTTGAACACACCTCATATGTGCCTGCTTCTAGACTTTCTATTCTGTTCCATTGTCTATTTGTCTATTTCAATACTAATACTACACTGTTAATTACTATAACTTTGTAATGCATATTAATATTTGATAGGGACTCCTTCTTTATTCCTCTTCCTCAAAAGTATATTGTTTGCCTTTGCCTTTCCATTTGAATTTTAAGATAAGTTTAGCATGGTCTGTAAGAAACATTGAAATTTTGATTAGAACTGCATTTTATTTATAGATTATAGACAGAAAAGGCACCTTCACAACAATGAAAGTGGCTCATCTCTCCTTAAGGTATTTTTTTTTAATTTTATAATTTTCTACATAAGGATCTTATGCATATTTTGTTAGACATATTTGTGTGTACCTGGTAAGTTTTGTTGCTATTACTAATTTTTTAAAATTATGTTTTGTAATTGATTGTGACTGGTGTATGGGAATGCTTGATTCTGGTGTATTGTTTTTATTTATTTTTATTTATTTTTCATATTAATAGTTAGTATACAATATTATATTAGTTTCAGATGTACAACATAGTTATTCAACATTTATATACCTAATGAAGTAATTACTATAAGTCTAGTAATTACCTGATACCATACAAGGTTATTACCATGTTATTGACTGCTTTCCCTGTGCTGTATATTACATCCATGTGACTCACTTTATAACTGGAGGTTTGTACCTCTTATTCCTCTTCACCTTTTTCACCCATCCCCCCCTTCCTCTCTGGCAACCATCAGTTTGTTTTCTACATCTATGAGCCTGTTTCTGTTTTGTTTTGTTTGTTATTTTTTTTAGATTCCACATATAAGTGAAATCATATGAATTTTTTTCTTCTCTGTCTGACTTATTTCACTTAGTGTAATACCCTCTAAGTCCATCTATGTTGTTTGTAAATGGCATGGTTTCATTCTTTTTTATGGATGAGTAATATTTCATTGTATATATGTACATATTCTTTATCTATTTGTCTGTAGACACTTAGGTTGCTTCTGTATCTTAGCTATTGTAAATAATGCTGCAATGAACCTTGGTGTATTGTTTTTAGATCTTATCACCTTGCTAATCTCTTTCTCTAGGTCCAATTGTTTATTTATAGATTTTATTAAGTTTTTATATAAACTTTATATAAAACATACTTAAAAGTACACAAATCATAACTATATAGCTTAATGATTTACCATAGTCTTTTTGATTTGTTAATGTAACTTGGGAATAATTGTAATTTTACCATTTAATCCTTTTATCTCCATTATTTGATGTCATTCTTTATAAAATAAATTAGAATTTCTTTTCTTAAACAATTTTACTTAAACATATCTGAGGCCTCATGCTCTAATTAGCTGTGTTTGATGTCTAAATACTTTTGAAGTTATCAAAGAAAGGAAATTACCTTTATTTGGAAGTTCCAACAGAACTTAATAAAAGAGCCTGCAGAGTGGTGATTTTTCAGTTAGTTGAGCACCGTCCAGGATTTGGTCTTCAGCATTTATGAAATGATGAAATGAAGTTTGGTGATAAGCAAGTATAAGTTAATTTACTGAGAACTAAAGTAGATATACAGAGAAAAACACACATCCTACATTAATATATTTTTTCCAGTGACCAGAACACTCGGGACCTTGTCTTCAGGGCACGTCAGCTCTGGTATCGGGGTACTTGGGAATTGAAACTAAAAAACCCGAACATGTTGCTTACTATAAGTGTAGAATTAAAGCAAAGAAGGTAGAGAGTCTCACAAACATGGAGTCTTTGTGCAGATATGGGTTATTGGAGGAATACATTTGGATGGTCTACCTTCTCCTCATCACACCCCAAGCAGTTTGAGAGGCAGCAAGGTGTGGCGAAAAAATATTGGCTTTTGTAGCCAGTTGCCTTCAGGCAAGTTACTTCTTGAGAGTTCCATTTTTCTCACTGGTGAAATAGAAATCACGACACTGTTAATTTAAAAGAAATGTGTCATCTCAAAGTGTTTTTTACATAGTAAATCCAGCAGAATTTTGGGTTTGTATTTGTTTATCGATGCCTCTGGGTGAAAAGGAAGGTGCCAATGATCCTTTCCTAATTTGTCAGAATGATCTTAGAAGTATTCATCTGTTTCCAAATATAGAGATGGTGATTACAAATTTATCACCAGATGTATTAACTTCCTATTGCTGCGGTAATAAATTATGACAAACATAGATAATAAACACGAATTTATCATCTTAGAATTCTGGAGGTCAGCAGTCCTAAAATCAAGGTGTTGGCTCCCTCCAGAGCCTCTAGGGGGAGATTGTTTCCTTGCTTTTCAGCTCCTAGAGGCTGCCTGCATTCTTTGGTTCCTGGGCCTTTTCTCCATCTTCAGATCCAACAGTGTATAGCATGTTGAGCTCTTTGAATCTGACCTCTACTTTCATTGTCATATTTTTTTCTCTGACTCTGAACCTCCTGCTCCCTTGTTATAAGGGCTCTTGTTATTACATTCAAGCCATTAGTGCAATCCAGTATACCTTATCCATCTCTTGATCCTTAATTAAAGTCCCATTTGCCATCGAAGGTTACATATTCACAGGATCAGGAGGTGGACATCTTGGGATGGCCATCATTCTGTCTACCAACTCCAGGTTAATGAATTACCAAGTAAGATGCCTAACTAAGTAACACATTTCTTTTGTAGGTTATTTTCATACAGCAAAGCATCAATTTCTAAAGTTGTGGGAGCCTTACAAAATGCCTTTCTTTAAATAATACTTTCAAGGAAAGATTTATATTAACAGAGTAGAACCAGTTGGTAACAATTATGAATAGTCATGAGCCTCCATATTGAAAAGAGAACAAGATTGACATTTTTATTAAAATTATCAATTCAACATCTTTTAAATTTAGATTATTTGAAGTAATTGTAAAGTAAAATCATTTCTACCCCTCCACAGCTGCAGGGAAGAAAATACAGTGCCTTCCCATTTTTTTCAGTTTCCTTTTGTTGATTGTGAAGATCTGCATTTGTAAAGTTAGGCTACGAAATTTCATTAGCTAGTTTTAAGGAAAAAGCAGGCCTGGAGCCCAATTTGCTTATAGAAATGGACAAAGGGCTGAAAATGATTTCCTTTATTATCAGTGAAATTCTATATTTTGTGCCTTGTACAGTAGTTGTTAAGATTTGGTGTGATTACTTTGACAAGGCAGTGAACACGTGATTACTGAACAAGAGCAGTGTGAGTCTCTTACATTCTTTTCTGTTCTTTCTACCTTTTTGTCTCTTTTTATTGTACTCTAATAATTTCCTTTGAACTGTCTTAAATTTTCACATATACTTTTCTCTTTTTTTATTGAGGTAACATTGGTTAAGAACATTATACACCACAAGTGCCTAGAACAGTGCCAGACACGTAATGGGTCCTTATTAAATGTATTAATTAAATTAATGTATGGAAACATAAATTAATGAATGAATGGATAAATTAATGTCATTGAATCAATTTTGTCTGGAATTCAGAGGCCCAATTCTTTAACTCAGGGAAATTTTCTTTCATCATTTATTTAAGTATTGTCTCCTTTCCGTCTGTTTGTTTTCTCTTTTAACGCCCCATCTACCCACCCATAGTTACATGGTTGGTCCCTTGGAACTATCTAAATATCACAAGTTGTCCCTCATTGAATCTATTGCTTTGTTATTATTATTATCACTTCTTTTTGCTTAGTGCTTTGATATAAATCATGCTCTTGATTTTCTAGTCCAGTAATTCAGGGCTTATCAGTGAAATAAAACCTTTCATTTTATTATTTAACTCGATTTTTTTAAGCTTTGAGCTCCAGAAAATTTTTGGTGTGTCTGTGTTGTACTTGACTTTCCTTAGGTGTTCTTATTGCTACTTTATTAAATTAAATTTATTGGGGTAATATTGGTTTGTAAAATTATATAGGTTTGAAATATACAATTCTATATTACTCTTTATTCAGGGTTTCACATATTTTGTCCAGCTGTTTTGTTTCATTTCTATTTGACTGCTGAGACATAGTTTGTTTGTATATTTGCTTTTATGAATGATCATTTTGTGAGCCCTGATGTAGATTATAAAAGATGTATTTGGGTCAGTACCACCAGAATGTGTAGGTATGAAAAGTGTTCCTATGTGAAAGAGGTTACATGTGAAATTGAATCATAACACTGCTTTGTTTCCAGAGAATAGTTGACATTACAACACTGTCCTATGGTAAAACTGTGAAAATTCCAATATTTGGACTTACTCACCTTAGACACAAACTGTACTCTGAAATGGTGTTCTTTCACTGAGAACAGACAAACATAGTATTTAAGTTTGTATGGAAAGGCTCAGAAGCTAGTAGCACAAAGCTAGCTAGCAAAAAGAAAACAAGAGAGCTAAAATGACTGTTACGTCTAAATTTCCAGAGAACTTGTTAACAAGAACATTCTATCAGACTAAATTTTAGGTTGCTTTTATTACAAGGTTTTTTTTACCATTTAAGAAATGGTTCACTGACATGTATTTCTTTAATAAGGCTTCCATACATCTAGATGAATATCTAAACCCCTTTCTGATAGTCCATATAAAGGTTTGCCACCCCATCCCATGAAAGAGTGCTTTTGTTATGCCCTCCTAGGACTCATTAGTATGACCAAGGAAAATAGATGCAGTTGGTGCCTACTCTCGACCATCCTGATTAACTACCACCTACTGTACTATGGTAACTCTACCCCTTCAGAATTTGGACTCCCTAATCCAGAGGAATCAGGAGTCTAGGGGTGGTAGACATACAATTTCCTTATTTAGACCTGATCTTAATGCTGCCAAGTGTTTGTCGTGAGTGCTAATCAATACCAAACTCTACCTAGAAACTTCTTTGTATTATAACATGGATAAAGCCAATAAAGAGAATTAACATGATTTCAATGGTCCACATCATGTGGGAATTGTAAGGGATCAATAAATACTTATCTTTCCTGTGTATGTTCAGAACTAATTGAAATATAAACTTAGGAATCAGATAAATGGAGATCAGAAGGTCATTATCATTACTAATAAAGCTCATTGGAGAAGGTAGTTTGAGTGTGGACTTCCTAATACTGGACCACAGAATTAGGCAGACTTACCCAGACAATTGCAAGCAATGCTGAAAAACTGCAAGACTCCAGGCCAAAAATAGGCCTCTCATTTCCCAGCAAGGAGCCAGTCAGAAATCATGTTTTCTATAGGTATATAGACCCCTGAGAGAAAAGGAGAGAGCAAGGGCTTGAACCAAATACACTCAGATATTCCTCCCAAGTGTACTAACCATATAACTCATTCCTCCTCCTGTGGGAAGAAAAGCAGGAGTGTTAGTCTAGTTGAAATTCTTCCACATGGAAACCTGAGAAGTAAAGATTAAGTGTTCTCTCTCACACAGCTCAGTGATATATTCAGTATTGCCATTTGCTTGAACCTGTCTATCTCTTCAGGACCAAAAATATCACAATTTTGCCATAACAAAGAAGCTATTACAATATTTTAGGAAGACTTAAGTACACTGCAAATAGATTAACTGCATACTATTATATTAAAGACGTATCAATGGAATATTTAAAAACCTCATCTAAATACTGTAGTAAAACATGAAGAAAAGCTTCTTAAATTTACCAAAAGGAATCTATTCACAACTATCTACCAAGTGGGAACATTCCATATTGTACTTTTTGAGCATATTTTTCTCCACTTGCTAGAGCTTTTAAATAAAGCTTTAAGTAAGAACTTTCTCTGTTATATCTGGGTTCATGTAATAGCCACATATTGGGAGTATGTGGTATGGGAGTGGGGAGAGAAGAAAAGAGAAGGAAAGTGAGAAAAGAGAGAAAATGAGAAGGAGATTGCAGGGGATAGGTACCATGTGTAGAATTATAGATGATCTTGGCCATGTGTTTGATGCAGAAAAGGGGAAAGTATTGAGTGACAGTGGGATGGCGGGGGCTGATGTGAGCAAGTTATGTATGATAATGGTGACAATGGGGACAGTGTGAGTAATAGTATAGGATGGTATGAAATCACTGTGAAAACGAAGGCAGGGGCAATGTAAATGATAGTGACAGGACAAGATCAGAATGCATGTGATAATGGTAGTATGGACACAGTGTATGTCATATTGCAGAAGATGAGAGTTGTGCATATGCGTGTGTATGGTTGGGAAAGTGGAAAGGGAGAGCGAATAGTTGGAAAGGACACAATGATAATGAGACACTGAGATCATTGTGTGTGTGAAAATGTGAATGGGGCATTTCAAGTAATAATAGGAGGCGGATGTAGACAGTAGGTGGAATGGGGAAAGTGTAATATGATAGGAGATAAGTACATGGTGGGAATGACAGGGTTAATGTGTTTGTGTGTGTGTGATGCTGGAGGAAATAAGAAGTGTATATATTTGTCGCGGCAGATAGGTACAGTAAGCATGCGTGATAATGGGGAATGGAAGAGTGTATGCATATGACAATTTGGAGTGTGAAATCATGAGTGGAGTTGTTGAATAAAGTGTACGATGGGAAAATGCAGTTTCCGAGTGTCATTGAGGAATGGGAAAAGTATGTGTGTGAGATTAGAGGTGATGTGGATGTCGGTTGTGAGTGTCTGTGATATGGAGATGGCATGGGCATATGGGAAAGGAATTTTGGAGGGTGTTGAAGGTTTTATAGTAGGGATGTGGACTGTAGGTATGACAGTGGATATGGTTAGACACTGTGTCAGTGTAGGGATTGAATAATTGTAGGTGTGACCATGAGTAATGGAGATTGTATGTGTGATAATGAGGATTGATTAGAGCTAGTTGTATTTGACAGTGAGTGTCATGGCACTGTATGGACTTTGTATGTATGATAGTATAGGATAAGACTGTGTGTGTGCAGAAATGGGAGTAATAGAGACAATGTGTGTGTGTTACAGGAATAGTTTGGAGAATTGGGGCAGTGTGTGGAGATCACAAGTCATAAATCATAGTCATTATCATATAAGTCATAGGAATTATGAATGAATGAGAGTGTGTGTGTGTGTGTGTGTGTGTGTGAGAGAGAGAGAGAGAGAGAGAGAGAGAGAGAGAAGGAGATTTCATGTTTTGTGATGGGCGTTTGGAATTGTATTTAGCTACGAGTAACAGATCTGAAAATGAGTTGCTTAAAATAATGAGGGGATATCTTCACCCTACCTAAAACAAATCCAAATCCAGGACCTTCAGGATTTTATCAATGTTTCAGGCCACTTATGTATTTTTTTTGTTCCATGATCCTTAGCATGTGGATCTGTCAGGTGCCTCCAGGCTTCCAGATGCCCCCTGTAACTCTAGCCATCATTTTTGTGTTCCAGGTAGGGAAATGAGGAAGAGGAGAGGGCAAAATACCTTGTCAGTAGAATTATTCTCCTTTATATGGAGCTTCCCCCAAAATCCTACCCAATAATTTCCACCTACATCCATTGAATAGAACTGTGACACATGGCCACCACTATCTTCAAGGGTGTCTGGGAAATGTGAATTTACAGCTGGGAACATTGTCACCCATAATAAAAATCAAGATTAATTTAGTAAGGAAGATGGGATGTTGCGTGGGATACAGCCAGTAGAGAAGGAGAAGTTGAAGATATAGGAGAAAGGGTATAATTAATACATCAAAATCCCAGAGGTAACAGATACATACAGGATTCAGAGTGCAAGGGCACTATATGACTGGCACAGTTTGAGATGCTGGGGATATCATGGTAAACAAAAATAGACATGTTTTCTCTGCCCTCATGGAGGTTGCTGTCTTGTGAAGAAGACAGACATTAATCACAGACCCAAATATTTGTGAAGTTGAGTTGACACTGTCATAAGTACTGTGGAGGGGAAGTACAGGGTTCTGGGACTATGTTTAAAGAGGGTTTGACCTATTCAGGGAGGTCAAGGAAGGAGGAAGTAATGATTAACCTCAGACCAGAAGGCAGATTCAGAAATAACTGGTTGATGGGTGGATGGATGGTTAGGATGGGAGGGAAAGTGTTCCCAGAAAAAGAAACAGCATGAACAAAGGCATTTATGCTTTGTTTTTAAAATTCATTTTATATTTATTTCATGTAGTATATTTGCTACTGTTATATTTTCAAGTTCTCTAACCTTTACTAGTTAATTCCATTAGGAGTACTTTTCATCTCAAATATTATGATTTTTATCACTGGGTATATGATTTTTACCTTATTAAATATATCTCATTTCTCTACTTAACATGACCATTTTTTCTAGCTTTTTGGACCCATGGAACAGAGTTATAATAACTGTTTAAATGTGCTTGTCTACTAAATATAACATCTCTGTAAGATCAGATTTTATCCTCATGATGGGTCACATTTTTCTGCTTCTTCACATGCCTGATTATTTTTTATTGGATTCCAGGCATTATGAACTTTACCTTTTGGTAGAATTTTGGTAATTTCTACCTTTTGGTGCTAGATATTTTGTATTATTACACATCTATTTACTTGAGCTTTATTATGAGAAACAGTTACGAGTATGTGGAAGCAGTTAAATCTTTTTTGAGTCTTGCTGTTAAGATTTCTTAGGCAGGACCACAGCAGCGTTTTGCATACAGCTATTATCCCAGACTACTGAAGCAAGGCCCACTGAATACCTCATGCCTCATGAATTATGAGTTTTTCTGCTGTGGATGTTGGGAACAGGCATGATCCCCAGACCTGTTTGAGCTCCTGACACTTGTTCCCTCTAATCCTTTCAGGTGGTTCTTTTCCCAGCCTTGAATAATTTCCTTATGTGCATTCACTGATCAGTACTCTGCTGAAAATAGAAATCCTTCAAAGATCTCCAGGGTTCTCCCTAAGTGCAGCTCTCTTTTTGATATTCTGTTCCCTTGGTCTTTCTGGTCTCTCATCTCTGTCACCTCAACTAAGGGACTCCTCTGGGTTCTGACTGCATTCTACCTCACTGCACCATGAACTAGAAACTCCCAAGTAGTAAAGGCTCACCTGATTCCCTTCCCCCATCTCTTAGGGATTACTATTTTTCATGGCCTAATGTTTTGAAAACCATTATTCCGTATTTGGTCCCCCTTTTCTAGTGTTATTGTCAGGGTGGAGGGTAAATCCAATCCCTGGCTTGCCTCTTAAGAAGCTATACGAGTATGGTGGAGACTTGTTAGATAATTTTTTCCTTTTCCTTTTCCTCTTCTCTCCTCCTCCTCTGTTTTGAGCTGGTTGGATTCCTCACTACTGCCAAGTATCATTTATAAATGACAGTTTTACTTTTTAAATTTTGTTATCAGATGAGAAAGAGCCTGAACAAACCCAAGAAATTTATTCAAAATCAAGGATCTTAGGAAGAATTTGGGTTATAGGGCATGTGACCACGTATTCCAAGGATAACTCTTCATGGCTCTGAACTTAAGAAAATTCTGAATGTAAAGACAAGTTAAAGAGGCAGATTAACCTCCCTTCAAAGGAGAGATGTTTAAGGCTTGGAGTAGATACTCACAGGGTTGGGTCTTAGCCAGGGAAATTCCAAGACGTGTAAGTATTAAATTAACTGTGCTATAATCTCAGACACTGTCCTACATGAGAATGAACCCATACATAGGACGGACAGCCTGTGGTGTGGGTCACATGATCATAGCTTCAGCCCAGTTTCAGAGATTATAAGTCACCAAGGTCATGATGGTGAGATAAAATGTGAAGAGCATTGCAGAACCTTTAGCCAGGCTTCAGATTTTGTTAACATCAGAAAATTCTTCAGCAGAGAAAACACTATGAATGTAGTGATCATGAGTGATCTTTCAAATCAGAGTTCAAATGTTACTCAGTATGGTGGAATACATAGTGAAGAGAAGTCATAGGAATGTAGTCAATGCAGAAAAACCTTTAGGAGCAAGTCAAACCAGAGTGATCATCAGAAATTTCCATCTGAAAATACACTTGAATATCCAAAATGTGATAAAATATGTACTTCCCTCTGTTCTTATCCCATGCACATTTCCCAGGTCTTTATAAGTGATTCTTTGGATCCCTCCTTACATGGCTTTGGCAAGAAAGTTGCATGCCCCCCATCTCCACAAGGGAGGGGAAAACACTCTTTCCCAAGCCAAGGACTCACAAACACTATAAATTCTTCCCTAATTCTTTCTAGTCTCTAAGTAAATTCAGGCTGAGAAGGAATGGAATGAATAATCAAGAGGGACTAGTGTGCTGCCCCTGCATAAGCCCTATAGGATTGTGTTCAGAATATGGGAATGCCTAGGGAATATTTTTTTTAGCTATGTGGCTTTAACCAAAATTCTGAAGTCACTGTAAAGTCCCATTCAATAATCTGTTAAATTTGTATTGTGTGTTCTTACTTCATACTGCAAAAGAAGCATGCTTCTGTCATTAAACACACCAAAATAATTCAGATTTTATAATTCCCCACTTAGAACATAATCTCCAAAGGTAAGTTACTGAAAAAGTATAGTTATTTTTAGTTCCTGAATATACATTTCCAAATTACTTTCTAGAAAAGTGAATATTCATTTGGCTTTTGGATGGGGAAGGACATCGCTAGCATTAAGAAAAAAAAACGGAAGAAATGACAATAGAAAACAAAGTAATGGTTTACATTTTTTTCCTAAAGAATTCATAAACAAAATTAAGAGGCAAGCCACAAACAAAAAATATATTTGCAACAAATGTGATAGATATAAGGTTAATATCCTTAGTACTTAGATAACTATCATAGCAGAAGTATAGATGTCTAATAAACATGGAAAGTGTGTTCCCCTTCTTTAATCATAAAAGAAATACGATTTTTTTATTAAAGTTTATTGGGGTGACAATTGTTAGTAAAGCTACAGTTTTCAGGTGTACAATTCTGTAATACATCATCTATCTATCACATTGTGTGTTCACCACCCAGAGTCAGTTCTCCTTCCATCACCATATATTTGATATCTTTTACCCTCATCTACCACCCCTCCTCCCCCCTTACCCTCTGGTAATGACTAAACTATTGTCTGTGTCTATGAGTTTTTGTTTCTTCATTTGTTTGTCTTGCTTCTTTGTTTTCAGTTTTATATACCACATATCAGTGAAATCATATGGTTCTCTACTTTTTCTGTCTGACTTATTTCGCTCAGCATTATACATAATCGAAAGATCCATCCATGTTGTCACAAATGGCAGTATTTCATCGTTTCTTATGGTAGAATAGTATTCCATTGTGTATATATACCACATCTTCTTTATCCAATCATCCATCGAAGGACACTTTGGTTATTTCTATGTCTTGGCCACTGTAAATAAAGCTGCAAAGAACATCGGAGCACATATATCTTTATGGATAAATGTTTTCAGATTTTTGGGTAGATACCCAGGAGAGGGATTGTTGGGTCATATGGTAATTTCATTTTTTTTTTGTAAGATTTTTATTGGGGAATTGGAGGGATGGGAACAGCGCTGGGGAATTGGGGGAAGGGGCACAGACAAGTTGCTGTTGTTTTGTTCTTCAGTCTAGTTGTGGAGGACGTTGCTTCACTGGCCCAAGTTGGCACCATCATTGCGCTCTTCCCTGGTGAGGCAGATCAGTCACCAGCTTCTGGATAGCTGTTCACTGTGGCTGCTGGCTGCTCACGCTGGCTGCTGGCTACACACGGTAGCCCATGGCAACCCACTGCCACAGGGGCTGCAGCCTATGCCGTCGCCAGTGACTCACGGCAGCCCAGCTCCAGGTTGAGCCGTTGTTCAGCATCTTAGCTGTGGAGGGCAGTGTCACTGGCCCTCATATGTGGGATCCGAACTGGGGCCCTCTGGCATCCCAAGCCAGTTCTTAACCATCGTGCCACTCGGCCGGCCCTCATTTTAATTTTTTGAGGAACCTCAACACTGCCTTCCATAGTGGCTGCACCAATCTGCATTCCCACCATGAGTGTATGAGAGTTCCTTTTTCTCCACAGCCTCTCCAACACTTGTTATTATTTGTCTCATTGATGATAACCATTCTAACTGGTGTGAGGTGATATCTCATTGTGATTTTTATTTGCATTTCTCTGATGATTAGTGATGTTGAGCATCTTTTCATATGTCTATTGGCCATTTGTATGTCCTCTTTGAAGAAATGTCTATTCAGGTCCTCTGCCCATTGTTTGTTTTTTTTGTTGTTGAGTTGTATGAGTTCCTTGTATATTTTGGATATTAGCCCCTTATTGGAGGCATTGTTTAAAAAAACTTCTCCCATTCAATTGATTGCCTCTATTTTGTTGATGGTTTCTTTTGCTGTGCAGAAGCTTTTTAGTTTGCTATAGTCCCAATCATTTATTTTAGCTTTTACTTCCCTTGCCTTTTGAGACCTAATTCATAAAGTCCTCTTTGAACCCAAGGTCCATAAGTTTAGTACCTATAGTTCATATTTGGGCCTCAGTGTATAGTGTCTTGAGGCACCATAATAGTTCATGTTTGAGGCACCATAATAGTTCATATTTGGCTCTCAGTGTATAGTGTCTCTGTAGAAGTTTCAAGAAGGACCCATTATTTTGTATAATTATTCTATCACTCACTTAGAAAGGAGTGTTATAATCTCATGCTATGATTTTGGTTTTATTATTTCTTCTGTTAAATTATGATTTGTATACTATCTTACTTACATTATGTAGTGAACTGTTTATCTAAAATAGTTTCACCTTAAAATACTATGTCTGATGTTAATACATCTTCTTTTGTTTATTGCATGCCATAACTTATTCCATCCTTTTATTTTTATCCTTGCTATATGTTTATGTTTGAGAATTTCTTGTAGTTGTTTAATAATGGAAAAATGTACTACACTAATTTCCTTTGATTAAAGCATCCCAAAATGTCTATAATTGCAGTTTTGATTTCCTCTTTGAAAGAAAGCTTCATTTATTCCCCCTTCAGTGCTCTTCCTGTTTTTCTGTAGTTCCAAAGTTTCTGCCCTATATCATTTTCCTTCTGCCAGAAGAAAACCTTTTAACAACTTTTGCAGGGCAGATCTATTGGTGATTAATTTCTTCAGTTTTTGTTTGTTTGGGAAAGTCTTCATTTCTCTTTCACTTTTAAAGGACATTTTTAGTAGATATAGAAATCTAGTTGGTGGACTCTTTTTCAATAGTTTAAATATTTTACAACACTCTTTTTGCTTGCATGATTTCTGTTGAGAAGTGTTCTGTAATTCTTATCCTTGTTCTGCTACAAGTAACATATTTCCCCCCCTCTGGCTTTTTTCAAGATTTTCTCTTTGTATTTGGTTTTCTGCAGTGTAAATTCTGTAGTATTTGCCTGCTTGGTGTTCTGTGAGCTTCTTGGGTCTGTGATTTATCTTCATTAATTGCGAAAAATTTTTAGTTATCATTATTTATAATATTTCTTTTGTTCCATTTTCTCTCTCTTCTTCTGGTGTTCCAGTTATACATAGGTTATAGTTTTTGAAATTGTCCCACAGTTCTTGAATATTCTGTTCTGCTTTTTTCATTCTTTTCCCTGGGTGTCTCGTATGGAGATATATGTTAACCTTGATAGGACTTGGCCTTGTTTAAAGTTTCCTTTAGCAATAGGTGCCAGAGGCTTCCCAGTCTTCTTATGTCCTTAATTTTGTCTCCTCTTTTGGTTTTGGGCTTCCTTAAATATTCTTCCTTAGAGAGTCTTTGTCTTGCAGTTCATTCAGCTAATATAACCCACTGTTATTATACTGGAGCTCTATTGTTTTGGTGGTATGGTATAGGGAAAAAGTGTTTTGTAATATTCCAATTAAATCTCAATGTTTTAGTGGGTTTGTGACCTTTACAGGTATTTCTTCTTGTATAGCCCCCCTGTCCCTCTCTCCCACCTTAAGTGAGACAGGAAAACTTGTGAGAGAAATGCCTTTCCTGCGTGGCTCTAAGACAAGGCTCTGGTATTATTTCCTCCTGGAAATTAGGTCTTTGTTATGGCTAAGACTTTGGGCATTTTTCACAAGGATGTTCACAAGGCCTCTTCCCCTTGTCCTGCCAGCATCTCAAGGGTATCTTTCTTGAATCTTCACTTTGAGAACCTGGTGAGATTCCTGGAAGTAAAGCCCATGAAAGTGTGGTTCCCCTCTAAGCTACCTAACACCCCCAGGAGTTTCTCATTCTCATTCTAGTCCATATTTAGCCTCCAGCAGTTTGTCAAAATTATCATTTAAATGTCCCTACAAGTTCATGGCTCTGATGGCTTTTGCTTCAGGTAAGCAGATCTCATCTGTGACTCTGGATTTGCCTGCTCCCCCCACCCCCAAATTCAGGAAGGTGGTTTGCTCTAAAACCTCATTTCTCTGTTTGGTCCAAGAAAAGTCATTGATTTTTAGTTTGTCCACCTTTTTCTTATTGTTAGTGCATTTTGTCAAAGCTGTATCTCCAGCCTTACATTGATTCTGTTGGGAAGAAAAGCAGAAGAGAAGCAAGGAGTCAGTAGATACTGTTGGCTCCTGAAAAAAAGGAGAAACCTAAGCTCTGTATTCCAGGGATGGGAAGAAACCCCAGAAAGTTCTGTAAGATCTTCTAGCAATGTGGCCTTGTGCCTTACTTCCTAGGTAAGACCAGGAAAGGACAAGACTACAAAATAAAAATGGCTATGTGGTATCTATAGGCATTCTTAACCTTAGGCCCCTCACACAGTTTCCCTCCACTCAAGGTATCATGGGAATATAAGAATATGTTAGGCAAAGGCAGCCTCACAGAGATGAACAGGAACCAGCATATGGTAGGAGCAGCAGAATATTTTCCATGTGTATGAGTGGTATATGACACACTCAGAGAGAGCCAGGCTCCAAAAGGACTTTGTGGTAAAGAATGAGTCTTAACTCAACAGCTACCTGCTTGGACAGACATTGGTGAACTAGATAGGACGTGAATTTCAGCATGGATATATGATAATCAACAGTATCACCCATCGTGATATTTTCACACTAAGATTCCATAACTTAGACACAACCTCAAAACAAGGGGGTGAGAGAAATTCCATACTGCTGGAGATTGAGTTTCAACTGCTCAGTAGATTGGGAACTTGACATAGAATTCAATTTGAGTTGCAAGAAAAAGAAAACTTACATTTCCTGCATACCTGAATTTGTCAGATAATATCTATATCTGATGAACAGCCAGCAGCGGAAAGTATGTGACAAATGCTGAGTATCACAAACAAGTTTATCTGTTCAATGAGAAATGTAAACCGAAATAGTCTCAGAGACACAGAGGAAAAACTGAGGGTTGCTAGTTGGGAGCGGGTGGGGATGAAGGAGAAGGGGAAAGGATGAGACAATACAAATTGGTAACTACAATATGGCCTCAGGGATAGAAAAGACAGTCTGGGGAATATAATCAATAATGTTGTAAATATTTTTTAGGGGACCAGATGGACTCATGTCTTGTTAGGGAGACCACTTCATAGTCGGTGTAGAGGCCGGACCACCGCACTGTATTTCTGAAGCTGATGTTGAATAATAATGTATGTCAACTATAATTATATATACATATAGTCACGGGACGTGGAGTAGAGAGTGGGAATGGAGTCAATGGAATTGTAATAGATAAGCATGATATCGGGGGTGGGAGGGCAGTAGATGGGGGAGGGGGTTGTTTCTGTGCGAAGGGTGAAAAGGATAACTATTGCAATGTTCTGTACACCTGAAACTAACAATAAAAATTAATTATTTAATTAAAAAACAGTTTATCTGTTCAAAACATGGGGAACACGGCTCTTACTGTTATAGTCGAAAACCACAGTGGTCTTAACCTCAGGGCAAGAGTGATATCATGTGAGAAATGACCTCTGGTACTTAGCTGGGTACAAAATATAAAGGGAACTGGGTATTTGAGGAGAAAAAGGGAACTTTTGACATTTAACATTCTTTCTGCAGAATGAAATCTGCCATTAGTAAGGTGATTTTACATCATTTCTTCTGCTCATCTTCCTCTTCCTCCTGCTTCTCTCCCTCAACCATCCCTAGCCCTCTTACTTCAAACATTTCTCTTTTCTCCTTAGTGATTTCCTTTACTCCCGTATTTTTTTTCTTCTCTGTTTATTTTCCTTTCTTCTTCATCTACTCCTTAACCTCTCTATCTCCTTCTGCCTCCCTGTCATACTGTTTCATCCTACATCTCTTCTTCCTTCTGCATTCTACTTCCTTTTTCTCTTTCCTCCTATTTTTTCCATTTCAATTTAGTATCCATTCTTTCACCACTCTCTTATTTCTCCTAAACTTAATAATTCCATTTATCTGCAACTTCTATTTTCATTCATCCTTTCTCTTATTCCTGTTTTTTTACTTTCCTTCTTCTCTCTCTCTCTCTCTCTCTCTCTCTCTCTCTCTCTCTCTCTCTCTTCATCTCTCTCTTTTTTACTTTTTTATCTTCATTTCTCCCTGTCTTCATGCCCCCTCTAACAACAGATGGTAAAAGGTAAGAGAATAGAATGGAATCAGGGTATACTAAAAATGGTAGAATCAACAGAAATAGGTGATGGATTAGATTAAGAATAAGGCAGAGGGAGGCATTATGAATAATTATAAGTAAAATAGGAAGAGAATGAAACTACTAAATATGATCTTTAAAACTCCTTATAAAAAAGCAATGAACATTCTAAATATGAAATGAAATGGTAAAGTCATTTTAGGAAAAATAAACTTGTTGAGATTATTACCCAATGTTTTAATTGATGTTTCAACAAATCATTTAAGACAACAAAATAAGTGCTATATATATTGTAAAAGAAATTATCATAGTATTTCTTTTTCTTACTGTAAGTTTGTACATTAGAAATCCCAACAGTTTACTTTTCCATATTCATTCCCTGGGAATTGTATATAAGCCAAGCTTGAGAAAACCCCTGAAAGTAGGAGATAAGATGGCACACTGTCTAGGGAACTTGGACTCCAAGACACAACAAGGTGGTGAGTTCCCTGGGTTTTCTTTTTGCCACATATATCCCAGACCAAGTGCTAGAGAAGCGGGCAAACTGGAAACACCAAAGGGCACAGACAAAAAAAAAAAAAAGCTCCAACATAAGTCTGCTCTTTCTATATCTAAATGACAAAGACAGCATAGCAAGATAAAAAAAATTAGACAATAACTGCTTTACTATAGCTAAATACCAGAGGAAAGACAATGGCCCCACCCCTACCAGCAAAGGCCAGCTAGAGACCCTATACTTCTACCCCTGTCAGGCTGTAAGGAGGTCTCCAATCCCTTAACAGAGTGTCAGAGAAAGGCGAAGGGGGAGTGGGAACTGCACAATCTTCACGATGTCATAGACCAGTGGAGAGCCTGGATCTCCATTTCTAATGGATGATAATGAGATGCTCCTTCCCCTAACCAATGGAGGGTGTCAAAACAAGGCCGAGTGGAGAGTAAGAACTTTTATCACCACCCAGCACTAACAGTGACACCCATTCACTATGTAATTAGGTACCCAGGTCACTCCCAATCAGAGTGGTACTAATAAAAGCTTAACATGGTGCTGGAACCCTCACTTTGCCCTCAATAACAAGGAGCTCTTCCCTCCCAGGTGTCAATGGAGGCTGAGTGTGAATGTTGACTTCCACCCACATGTAATAAAACGGAAGATTTAAATAAGATCTAGATCCTCATAATATAATAGGCAAAATATCCAAGATTCAATTTAAAAACACTTATATCAAGTACTATGATAATCATAACTTGAATGAGAAAATACAGTCAACAAACACCAAAACCAAATTACACAGATATTAGAATCATCTAACAAGGATTTTTTTTTAAGTTTCAGGTATATAAAACAATGTAATATTTAGACATTTAACCCCCTCACAAAGTGATAACTCCCCTCCCCCAATCTATTGCCCCTCTGACATTGTATATATCTATTACAATTCCGTTGACTCTCTTCCCTATGCTGTACTCCATATCCCATGACTATATATATATATATATATATATATATATATATATATATATATAAAATTAAAGTTGACATACAATATTATTCAACTTCAGATTCAGGTGTACAACTGGTCAGGCATCTACACTGTACATGAAGCTAACAAGGATTTTTAAACAGCAATCATAAAAATGTTTTAATGAGCAATTGTGAGCATTCTTAGAAAAAATAGAAAGTCTCAGCAAAGAAGTAGAAAAATCTCCAAAAGAAATAGAAGACATAAGGAAGCATCAAAAAGAAATTTAAGAACTGAAAAATCCAATATGGGAACTTAGGGGAAAAAAACCCCACAAAACCTCAGTGGATGAAGTGGATGAGCTCAACAGCTGAACAAGATGACAAAAAAATGAATCAGTGAACTGCAAGATAGAACAATAGAAATGATCCAATCTAACCAAGAGAGAAAAATATAGACTGAAAAACAAAAATAAACAGAGCCTGCCTTGGGCACTCATACTACTATGAAATACTTAACATAGGTGTCATCCCAGTCACAGAAGAAGACAGAAGGATGAAGGACTGAAAAAAGTGGCTGAAATTTCCCCAAATTTGGAAAAAAACATAATCCCATAGATTCAAGACGCTGAGCAAACTCCAAACAAAACACAGTCAAGGAAATGCACACCAAGACACATCATTTTCAAACTTCTGAAAGCTAAAGACAGAAATTAAAAAATCTTGAAACCCACCAGAGAAAGAAATGGCACTTTACTTATAAGAGAACACCAAACCCATGACAGCAGGTTTCTCATATGGAGGCCACAACATTTCTTAAGTGCTGCAAAAAAAGAACTGTCAACCTGGAATTATATACTCAGTGAAAATATTATTCAGTAATGAAAAGGAAATCAAGACATTTTAAGGAGGAAAACTAAGAGAATTTGTCACCAACCTACCTATCCTAAAAGAATGGCTAAAGGAAGTTCTTGAAAAAGCAAGGAAATGACAAAAGAAAGAATCTTGGACCATCAGTAAGAAAAAAAGAGCAACAAAATGTAAAATATGGGTAAACACAATAGACTTTCCTTTTCCTCTCGGGTTCTCAAGATTATATTTGATGATTCAAGCAAGAATTATAACACTGTCTGTATATATATATATATATATTAGTGTATATACAGGAACTATTTAAGACAATTTATATATATATATAAGTTTAAAATATAAATTGTAATATAAATATAAATTACAGTATAAATATAAATTCTATTATAAATGATAGTAAAGACATGTAAGCAGAGTTAAGGTTTTTGTACTTCACTAAACTGGTAAAATGTTGACACAAGTGAACTGTTATACATTACATACAAAGGGTGCCAAAAAAATGTATACACATATTAAGCAAGGGAAACTATTAAAATTGTAATACTCAATATATACTGATAACAAAAGATGAATACAAGTCACGCTTGACTTCTGCAATCGCAAGAGGTGCTCAAAGTGGTTACCATCAGCGTCCAGACCCTTTTGATTACTGTGAACTACTGCTTAAGCAATGTTGACTAAAGTGTCCACTTGTATACATTTTTGGCACCCCCGTATAATAGTGTGATACCTATAGCAACCACTACAAAAGTCTATCCAAAGTTACATACTCAAAAACATTATAGATAAATCAATTCGTCTTAGTCCATTTGGGTTGCTATAACGAAATACCACAGACTGTGTAGTTTATAAACAATGGAAGTTTATTTCTCATAGTTCTGGAGGCTTAGAAGTCCGCAATCAAGGCACCACTGTGGTCACATTTGGAGAGGGCCTTCTTCCTGGTTCATAGCTGGCACCTTCTTGTTGTGTCCTCATGTGGTGAAAGGGGCTAGAGACCTCTCTGAAGCCTTGTTTATAAGGCACTAATGCCATCCATGAGGGATCCACCCTAATGACCTAAGCACCCCCCAAAGGCCCAGCTCCAATACTATCATCTTTGGGGGTTAGGATTTCAATGTATGAATTTTGGAGGGACACAAACAGTCAGACCATAGCAGAAGTTTACAAAACACTTTAACTAACTTACAGAAAATCAAAAGAAATGAAAAATAGAGGGGAAAAAACATAAAACAAAACATAAAAAGGAGAACTAAGCCCTAATATATCAATAATTAAACTCTATGAAAATGGTTTAAACACACCACTTAGAAGACGGAGATTGGCAGAGTGGATAAACAAACATTACCCAATTATATGTTGTCTATAAGAAACTCAGTTCAGGGCCAGCCGAGTGGCTCAGTTGGTTAAGAGCTCACGCAAGAGTGCAAGCTCTGAGCAACAGCGGTTCAATGCCCAGCCCGAGCTGAGTTGCCAACAGGTAGCAGGATGGCTCAGCTAAAAAAATTTTAAAAATTAAAAGAAACTCAGTTCAAATATAATGATGAAAGTAGGTTGAAAATAAAAGAATGTTAAAATATATACCATGCAAATATTAATAAAAAGAAAGCAGAAGTAATAACAACATAGACTTCAGAGCAAAGACATTTACCATGTATTGAGAAGAATATTACATAATCATGAAAGGATCAATTTACCAAGAATGCATAGCAATCCTAAATGTGTAACCAGCAAACAACAGAGATACAAAATATTCAAAAGAAAAACTGATAGAACTGACAGTAAAAAAATAGACAAATTTACATTTATATAGTTGGAAACTTCAACATCCATCTCTCAACAACGGATAGAACAACTAGAGAGAAAATCAGCAAAGATACAGAACTCAGCATCATCGACCAATAGGATCTAATCAATATTTATAGAACACTCCACCCAGCAACAACAGAATACAAAACTGATGAAGGTCAAAACAAAAGGAGAGACATACTGTATTCATGGATTACAAGAATCAACACAGAAAATATGTTAATTCTCCCTAAATTGATATTCAGGTTGAATGCAATTGCTATCAAAATCCCAGCAAGATGTTTTGTACATACAGATTATGCCACAATACGTGGGGAAAGCAAAAGAACTAGAATAATAGATAAAGTAATTCTGAAAAAAGAAGAAGAAAATTGTACTCAATTTCAAGACTATTGTATAGCTACAGTAATCAAGACAGTGTGGTATTGGTGGATGAATAGACACATAGATCAATGGAATAGAATAGAGAACTCAGAAATAGGCTTCACACAAGTACAGTCAACAGATTTGTTACAAAAGTACAAAATAATTCAATTGAAGGATTTTTAAAAATAAATTGTGCTAGAATAGTTGGATATCCATAGTCCTGCAGCCCAATCCCCCCAAATGTACCTTGACCTAAACCTCACATCTCATTCAAAATTTAAATAAAGAGGTGGCCGGGTGGCTCAGTTGGTTAGAGCGTGTGCTCTTAACAACAAGGTTCAATACCTGCATGGGATGGTGGGCTGCGCCCCACCCCCCCACAACTAGAGTGAAAATTGCAACTGGACTTGGAGCTGAGCTGTGCCCTCCACAACTAGATAGAAACAACTACTTGACTTGGAGCTGATGGGTACTGGAAAAACACACTGTTCCCCAATAAAATTTCTTTTAAAAAACTTTAAATAGAAATGGATGACAGACTTCTATATATTTAAAACCATAAAACTTTAGAATATAACACAGGATAAAATCTTCAGGTCCTAGGTCTTGTTGAAGAGTTCTTAGAAATGACTCAAAAACAAGTCTTTAAAAGGGAAAAAAACTCAATAAATTGGACTTCCTCAAAATGTTGCTTTATGACTCTGTTAAGAGGATGAAAAGACAAACTACAAACTGGGAGAAAATATTTGCAAACCATATATCTGACAAAGAACTCATACATAAAATATATAAACTCAAGATTCAACGCTAAAACAACCCCCCACAATCCAATTAGACAATGGTCATGAAGAGACCTTTCACCAAAGAGCATACATGGATGGCAAATAAGCACATATAAAAATGTTCAACGTTATTGGCCATTAGGAAAATGCAAATTAGAACCACAATGAGTTATTATTGTACATTTATCAGAATGCTAAAAAATACAACAGATGCTGGCAAGGGTTTGGAGACAATGGATCACTCACACATTGCTGGTGGGAATGTAAAATGATACAACCACTCTAGGAAAGTTTGGCAGTTTCTTATAAAACTAACATAATCTTATTCTACAACCCAGCATATTGCACTCTTGGGCATTTATCCCAGAGAAATGAGAACTTATGTTCACAGAAAAAATTATAAACAAATTTTTATAGCAGCTTTATTCATAATAGCCCCAAACTGGAAATCACTTAGATGTCCTTCAGTGGGTGAATGGTTGAGCCAACTGTGGCACAGCTAAACCATGGAATAGTACTCAACAATAAAAAGGAACAAATGATTGATACACAAAACGGCTTGGATGTCTCACAGGCATTATGCTGAGTGGAAAAAAAATGAGACTCAAAATGTGGCATAGTATATGATTCCAATTTTATAACTTTGAAATGTTAAAATTATAGAGATGGAGAACACACTGCCGTGGGTTAGTGCTGGTGGAAGGAAAGGTGGTGAGTGTGAATACAAAGGGGGAGTAGTGCAGGAAAATCTTTGTGGTGATGGAATACTTCTGTATTTTGATTGCTGTGGTGATTACCATAGAAACCTCCATATCGGATAAAGTGATATAGAACTATACACATGGCATACCAATGTCAATTTCCTGGCTTTGACATCGTATTGTAGTTACGTAGATGTACCCACTGGGGGAAGCTGCTGAAAGGTACATAGGACCTCTCTGTACGATGTTTGCAGTGTCCTGTGTATCTATAATTATTTCAAAATAAAAGTTTCTAAAAAGTGTTTAAAGTAGTAGAATTAATAAGCTAATTTGCTAAGAGCAGCTGGCCCAACTTTATTTTTAAAAATCATGCCACAAGTATTAGCTGGTTGTATACCATTAACTGCCACCACTGAACACTGGATAGTAGATACTGCTCCTACCCCCACAGATTTAGCATTGAATTCCATCTTTGAAAAACTGCTTTCTGACCAAGTGTCAGGTTGGAGTTGTGACTGTTTGTGCAGTAAAGAGTGACTCAACAGGTCTGGTGTGTTCAAATCCTGTGCATTCCTCAAAAAGGTTTTCACATTCCAAAGAAAGGTCTGGCTGTTGACAAGGTCCTGGGAGATAACCTCTAAGCCCTTGGAATAGCCTACCGGGCGATTAGAGTGTCTTTGTTCACCTGGGGCTTTGAACCACAGCAGATAGTTTATGTTTACGTTAACAGTGTGATTTATAGTGGGGCCTTGGACCTTGTGGTATTAGTTTGACCTCTTCATAGGCAGGAAACTGAGTAACTAAGGTCAGCGCTACAGGTGTTCCATGCCTACATTACTGATCCCCAGTAAAATCCTGGGCTCCAAGGCTCAAGGTGAGCTTCCTTGTTTATCACACATCTTACTGGGAGAATTAAACTCTGACCATACAACCCCACTGAGAGAGGACAACTGGAAGCTCATGCCTGGTCTTGTCCTAGATTCTGCCCTGTGTGCCTTTTAGCTTTGCTGATTTAAATCAGTATAATTTCACTGTAATAAACCATAGCCATGAGTAGAACACCTTTTCTGAGCTCTGTGAGTTCTAGCAAATGATTGACCCCGAGTTTGGTCTTCAGGATCTGCCATAGTGGTAAATCCTAGATCATATTCTGTTAGTTGCTAAGGGAATATGAAAAAGTAAATATCTGGCCTTTGTGGCTTCTGCAGTTGGAACTATTATGTAGTAGAGTATACATACTGTATTACCTTCCTAAAATGAAAAAATTGAAATACATCTAGCCCTAAGGATTTTCAATAAGCATTTTTAGGACTGTATAAAGAACTCCTAAAAGTCAGTAAGACAAAGATGCACAACACAAGAAAAATAGATAAAAGATTTACACAGGTACTTTACAAAAGAAATTTACTAGGTCTATTAATATATGAATATGTGTTCTACTTTTTTATCAGAAATGTAGATTAAAACCACAGGGAGATACCAGTAAAACACACATCAGATTGGCAAAGAAATTGGAAAGATTATAATACCAAGGGCTGTAGAGTATGTCAGTCTTACTCCCAGGCATCTGGTGTCATAGAAATTAAAACCTTAAGCATTAAAATATAAGGACATATGTACAAGTATGTTATCACAATGTTGTTTGTATATGCCAAAAAAAACCCTCTGAAACTAAAATGAATGACCAAATTGGGGAAATGATTGAATGCATTGTGGCACATCCCTATCATGGAATATTATGCAACATTGTAAAAGAATCAATCACAGGTAGGCTAGCGTTAACTAAGAAATCAGATGCATTAAAGAGCATAAGTTGTTTATCAAAAAATAAAAACATGACTTTTTGAACATGGAAGGATATAAAAATGGTTATTAAAAATTCATGTCTGGCAGATGAGGGTAGAGGTGAAAGAAAGGAGTGGGAGGCAGTAATAAAAAGTGTAATTTAAAATATTTATGGCATATATAATATAATCCCATTTATGTAAGAATATATATGCATAAAGTGTTATATTAAAGGGTAGCATCAGAATCTTAATAGTAGTTATCAAGGTGGTGAGATTTGGAGTGATGTTCACATATTGTCTGAGATATTTAGGTAATGTTTGAATTTATTTTATTTTATTATTATTATTATTTTGCATAATGAGGAAAAGTAAGGGAATTCATCACAGGAAAACAAAAAATTATGTCTCAGGTTTCTTGCTTGAGGAACAAACAGGGTGTATGGTGGGAATAATTCATTCATTAAACAAGTATTTTTTGAGCATATAAAATATGCCAGGCATTGTTCTAGGTCTTGGGGATACAGCAATGAATAAAACAAACTAAAACCCATCTCCCCAATTTGTATTTCTTAATCCTTTCACCTTTTTCACCCAGCTCCCCAGCTCCCCTCCCCTCTGGCAACCATCAGTTTGTTCTCTGAATCTCTGAGCCTGTTTCTGCTTTGTTTGTTCATTTATTTTGTTCTTTAGATTCCATATATAAGTAGTTACAAAATAGTCACAGGGATATAAAGTACAGCATAGAGAATATAGTCGATAATGTTGCGACAACTACATATAGTGCCAGGTGGGCACTAGACTAATTGGGGGATCATTGCATAAATTATAAAAATGCCTAATGACTGTGCTATACACCTGAAACTAATATAAAATAATATAGAATGTCAATTGTAACTGAAAAAAAGAAAACAAAACAAAAAATAAAATTAAATTAAACCGAGCTTCCACTTTAGGAACCTATGGAAAGAAGAGCAGTTTCAACCTAAAGTAATCAAAAAAACAAATAAGTAATCAGAAAAAAATTTTTTTTAAATAATCCATCTCCCCAAAAGGCTTTTATTCTAATGGGGAGGGAAGGACATAACTAAAGGAGAAACACACAATGTTGGTGAAGAGGAGGATATATACAAATGAATCATTTCATTACTAGTTAATTTTGAAAATACTATCTGAAATATATATATATATATATATAAACATATATATAAAATGTTATTAACCAATGTTACCCCAATAAAATTGTGTTTTTTTTAAATACGGAGACATATCCAATTGGAGAAGTGAGGTAAGTTAGGCAATTGGATTATGGATATAGAATTCATAGGCCAACCCAAGACTGGAGATACAGATATGGAAGCAGATAGCATGTAAAATGGTGTTTCAGACCTCCTTTACTGAGTCTGATCACGTCCCACTGCAGACACTCTACAGAGGAAGTGCTGAGGAAAAACAGGCAGCTGACAGGGGCGGTTGCTATGCAACAGATGAGGAAAGTCATCCAGCCAGGCAGAATTGATGTTGGCCCTTGGGGACCAAATGCTGCGGTCCTTCCTAGCATTAGCTTCCTTTCATATGCGGACTCCTGGCAGGAGCTGATGCCAGAACAAATGTGAAATGTATAAAGATCTGCCTTGGATTTTCGGAAAGTACCCATTCAATTTGGGTCATCTCACATCTGTGTATCATTTTCTGCCTTTTTGAGTCTCTCCAGTCATTCTAAAAGCACAGTGGCATGTGTGTCCTTGGGTAGGACCCCAGTAAGTGCTCCTTGCACTTCCCATTTTGCATATTGAGAAGCCGGGCTCAGAGAAGTAGAGTGACCTGAGTGGGCTCACACAGCTAGTGATATACCGGCCCAGCACTTTATCCCAGGAATTAAGGCCCAGCCGTGGAGGGAACCAAGACAAACATTTACTCTGAATCAGGGCTTGCCATGGCTCAGACACACAAGTGATTGTCCTAGCTGCTCCAGCAGGCACCAGGAAGGCCTCAAGGACAGGGTGTTTGTGCCACTCTCTGCAAAGAGGCCATTCAGAGCAGGGAGTGGACCCTAAGGAGCAACGGTCCCACCCCTTACTCCAAACACCAGCTCCCTACCTTTTCCACAATATGTCTCTGTTCTATCCCTCCCCTCTCATGGCCCCTCCTGTCAGGTCAGCATGCATCTCCACCCTCTTGCCTAGCACCACTTAAATCACTAAGGAAGTCTCTGTGTGGGGTCTCTGATTGAAATAAGTGCTTGGTTCCTGCTAAGCTCATCTATTTTGGGGCCCAGGAAAAGGAATGGCCAGAGCAGATACACTATTGGAGAAAAAGTCTGCTGAGGTGGACCCTACTCAGTGTAGGATGGACTCGCATAGAGTAGACAGAGTTGGGGCTAGGGATGTCTACCTGTACCTGTATCCTCCCGGGTGCAGAGCATGAGCTTATGTCTCAGAGAACACACACCTTGCTTGTTTGGGACAGATGTTGACAGGGCAGGAGGGGGGCGGAGCTGTTGCTCAAACAAGAGGGGAGGGTGCCTCAGTGCCCCTGCCTACACTAGTGGAACATGGATGTTGAAGTCAGGAAGACTCAGGCCTACAGTTTACATTTTCTGTTTACTGGATCTGTGGTCTTGTCTAGTTCATGGAACGTGTCTGTGCCTCAGCGTCTTGATCTGTAACGTGGAGACCTTCACCTCCCAGGGCGGCTGTAAGAGGACAAGCTCCAACACAGATCATGTTGTGATGTAGAAGCTGTGCTCTTCCCTTCCTTCCCTCTTCCCTATTTCCATATATAAAATAAGCCCATGGCGGGGGCTGCCTAAAGGGCAGGAAAGAATCTAATGTTCTTGAGGCTGGGTGCTGTTGAGGGGGCATCATGTAGAGTCACATGGAGTGCACAGGCTTTTTCTACCTCCAGTAGTGCATCCTCTCTGGCCATTCCTTTTCCTAAGTCCCAAAGTAGCCTAGCACTTGTTGCAGAGACCTCCTTAATGTGATCTAAGTGGTGCTAGGCAAGGGGGTGAAGATGCATGCCGACTTGACAGGAGGGGCCATGAGAGTGGAGGGATGGAGCTGAGACGCATTGCGGAAAAGGTAGGGGGCTGGTGTGCGGGGCAAGGGTGGGACCTAGAGGCACAGCGCATCTGTTTTGGGGAGGGGATATAGAGTAAGAGGAGGGACCGTTGTATACTGTGGACCTGGTTGGTGGTGGGGTGGTGTGTTGGCAAAGGGGCGGCACTGCCTGCCGCTGCGCATGCGCACCATGTTGTTCAGAAGGAGGCTTTTGTTGGGAAAGCGGTGGGACTCTTATTTGGTCGGTCAGCTTATGCGCATGCGCACAATCATGTGAGGCGGTGGGTGGTATATTAGGCAAAGAGGCGGGGTCGTCCTAGCTGCCGCGCTGGCATTTTCTCCGGGACAAGGAGAGGGTGCGGCTGCTGAGAGCCGAGCACTGCAATCCCGATCCTCTGAGTCGTGAAGAAGGGAGGCAACGAGGGGGTTGGGGTTGGGGCCTGAGGCAAGGTGAGACTTAGCCCCCAGACAGGGCATCTGCCCCCTGGTGCGGGCCTCCCATTTTTCATCCCGATCCCTTTACCTCAGATTCTGATCCCCCTTCCACTCCCCAAACCCCGATTCACACCCTCACCCGAGCTTCCCTTATTCAGAACCCCTGTTCGCTCTCTGAACCCTTCCCCATCGTTCAAAATCTCCAGATTTCTCGACCTCGATCTGTACTGTTATACCATTGATTCCTCCTTATTAGAAACCTCCATTCAATTTCCCAAATGCGACTCCCAACCCAACCCTTCTAGATTCAGAACTCATATCTGCTTTCCTAACCCGGATTGGAAGCTTGTCGTCAGTGGCTTCTCGGGATTGAGAACCTTCATCTAGGCACCCATTCACTTTTCCCACATCGATGCGGCGCGTTCCCCTCACATTCAGCACCTCATCCGTCCCCGCAATCAAATCCCAACACCCCACCTCCAAATTTGATTATTCGTATTTGCCCTCCCTAGTATAACGCCCGGCTCCTCCCCCACACCCACTAGGCTCCGCTCTTGCCAGAGGGACAGGGGCCATGGCTCAGAAAATGGACTGTGGTGCGGGCCTCCTCGGCTTCCAGGTGAGATATTCACTCCTCCCCCATCCCATTTCCCCAGCCGACAGTTCCCCCTGGGCCCCTTTGGCTGCCCAAACGCCTGGATCCGATTTGCCCTCTTCGTGCCTAGACTCTGTCGTCTTTCAAATTCCCAGGGTTTATCGAGGGGGGAGGGGCTTCCCTTTTCAGCCGTCAGTCCCTGCTTAGAGAAAGAGGAGACCCTGTTAGTAGTCAGGGCAATCTGCCCAGAGAATGCGGGTTGGATAAGGAACCATTTTTTTCCCATAGTCCTGACGATTGTAGAGCAGTTGGCCGCCCCCTCCCCCAACCTCCCCGCCTCCACCCTCCCGCTCTCCTGCATTCCCCACTCCCTGCGACCCCCCCCTTATTCTCCTCAACTCCTCGCGGGGGCACCCTCGCACCGCCCGGAGCCTGCGCTCCTACCGCGCACCGCTCTGCTCTAACCTCACTCCTTGATCACCCTGCTGTTGCACTTCACCCCCTCTCCTCATTCCACCCCACCCCTCTTTTAGCCCCTGGCCATGCAGCCTTACCTGACGTTGTGTGACCACTGTGCTTCCCTTTGTCCCTAGCCTGCGGTCTAGATCTAGATCTCCACCTCAGCCCTCTTCTTGCTCCAACCACCCACATGCATCTCCCCTGCGCTGCTCCCCCTACCCCTTCGCTCCCGCTTCGGAGGCCCAGAGATTTAATTTTTCCCCCCTGTATTTGCAGGCTGAGGCCTCCGTAGAAGACAGCACCTTGCTTATGCAGACTCTGATGGAGGCCATCCAGATCTCGGAGGCTCCACCTACCAACCAGGCCCCAGCAGCTGCCTGCGGGCCGAATTCTAGTCCCCAGAGTTCACAGCCCCCAGCAGCCAGTGAGATGGCTGATAATCAGATTTCAGCAGCTGCAGCTAAGCCTAAAACAGCCTTTAAGGCCCAGAATGCCACCACAAAAGGCTCAAATGGTGCCTATGATTTCTCTCAGGCTCTTAATGCCAAGGAGATGCCACCTAAGGCAGCCTTTATGCCCCAGAATGCCACCCCAAAGGGCCCAAATGCTGCCTATGATTTTTCCCAGGCAGCAACCACCAGTGAGTTAACTGCCAACAAGTCCGAGATGGCCTTTAAGGCCCAAAATACCACTACTAAGGTGGGCCCAAATGCCACCTACAATTTTTCTCAGTCTCTCAATGACAGTGAGATGGTGAACACTCAGCCTAAGACAGCCTTCAAGGCTTGGAATGAAACCACTAAGTCCCCAACAGCTGATACCCAAACCCAGAATGTTAACCAGGCCAAGATGGCCACTTCCCAGACTGACATAGAGGCGGACCCAGGTATCTCTGAATCTGATGGTGCAGCTGCACAGACATCAGCAGATGGTTCCCAGGCTCAGAATCTGGAGTCCAGGACTATAATTCGGGGCAAGAGGACCCGCAAGGTGAGATCCCTGCTAGCTCCACTTTGCTTTGGGCTCTCTCCTTTCTTCTCTGAGGTTGTTACTTGTTCTAAAAACAAAATAAATATAGAGATATCTATGTCTATATTTATGTCTATATCTGCCTGTATTCAGCTAGATTATAGGGGACGATAAGGTAAATGTGATAAATCCTGCCTTCTGAGTGTCCACAGACTGATGGAGAGATGATACATAATATGTACAGCCTGTCTGTAATTCAGTTTATATTTTGATAGCAGCCATTATGTGTTAGATCTTGAGCTAGGCACATTTACACAGGTCATCTCACTTCTTTAATCTTCAGGGTACCTCATACCAGTTAGGGATCATAGTCTCAGTTTTACAGAGAAGGAAACTAAGTAAGTCTCAGAGAGGTGAAGTGACTTCAGTGATTTGTCCAGGGTGGTACAAGCAGAGCCAGTGGTGGACATAGGAAGAGGAGCAGCTTCAGGCCCCACCCTTGGGTTGCTCCTGGCCTGGTTCAGAGATGAAACTCCTGCCTGGAAGACAGTGAAAGACAAGCCCAGGACTCTGGGTGACCATTGGCTAGTGGGTCAGGCTGTCACTTACAGGTGAGGGTTTTAGGGGGCCTTCCTGAAATAGATAGGGTGAGGACACAAAAACAAATGGTGACGCTGGACCTTCCTTCTCTTTGATAATGCAGATTAATAACTTGAGTGTGGAAGAGAACAGCAGTGGGGATCAGAGGCGGGCCCCACTGGCTGCAGGGACCTGGCGGTCTGCACCGGTTCCAGTTACGACTCAGAACCCACCTGGCGCACCCCCCAATGTGCTCTGGCAGACCCCATTGGCCTGGCAGAACCCATCAGGCTGGCAAAACCAACCAGCCAGGCAGACACCACCAGCACGTCAGAGCCCCCCAGCTAGGCAGAACCCACCAGCCTGGCAGAACCCAGTTGCTTGGCAGAACCCAGTGATCTGGCCAAACCCAGTAATCTGGCAGAACCCAGTGATCTGGCCGAATCCCATTGTCTGGCCTGGTCCAGTTGTCTGGCCAAACCCACTGGCCTGGCAGAATCCACCTGGATGGCAGACCCCACCTGGATGGCAGACCCCACCAGGCTGGCAGGGTCCTCCAGATTGGCAAGGCCCTCCTGACTGGCCACTACCACCTGACTGGCCGCTGCCACCCGACTGGCCACTTCCCACCGACTGGCCGCTCCCGCCTGACTGGGTCCCCACTGATTGGCCAGTTCCACCTGATTGGCAGAACCTGCGACCCTCACCAAACCTACGCCCCTCTCCCAACTCGCGTGCCTCACAGAACCTGGGTGCCTCACAGCCCCGAGATGTGGCCCTTCTTCAGGAAAGAGTAAGCATTATAACCCCGCAGTTACTTCTCCCCCTCTCTTGCTCTTTTCTTGGTCACCCTTTCATCTATAACTCAACCAAGTTTTCTGTAAATATCTTATGACTTTAAAGATTTCTTTTTCCCCTCCCAGGCGAATAAGTTGGTCAAGTACCTGATGCTTAAAGATTACACAAAGGTGCCCATCAAGCGCTCAGGTAGGCATCCAGTGCCCTCTCCCATGGCTCCTCCCTTACCCTCACCCCATGCTCTATGGACATCTGTTTGCTAATATGTACCTTACCCTTCAATCCCCTCCTTCCATGCCTGATTCTTCCTTTTTTCATCCTTGCGGACCCTGACTATGCTCTCCTCAGTGGGGCTGGCAAAGGGGCTGCAGCTCTGTGGCCTCTGCTGAGCCAAGGTGCTCACCCCTTCTCTCTCCTACAGAAATGCTGAGGGATATCATCCGTGAATACACTGATGTTTATCCAGAAATCATTGAACGTGCATGCTTTGTCTTGGAGAAGGTGAGAAGGCAGCCCTAACAGACAGGAATGATGGGAAACGTCTTGATTTCAAAGATTCATGGGATTCCTACTGGGAATTTAGGGTAAATCTCACAGGCAGGTGAGCGACTGAGTATGGGTAACTTATGCTAGATTTTATAATTTCATAGTTTCTTCCTTTCCCTGTAGAAATTTGGGATTCAGCTGAAGGAAATTGACAAGGAAGAACATCTATATATTCTCATCAGTACTCCTGAGTCCCTGGCCGGCATACTGGGAACGTAAGATGGGAAAGGAGGTGGAACATAGCCTTTCTCAGTAGTGCTTTTTTTCAGGGAGTAGGTGAGGGTCCAAGATCCAGGGTCACATAGCAGGTCATGGGCATAGCTGGAGTAGAATTACCCCCTAGCTGAGGAATACTGGGGGAGCTAGATGGGTAAGCTGCCAGGGGGAGTCTTGTGAAAATGGCTGCTGAAAGCATATTCTTTTTGTACTACTTTAGGACCAAAGACACACCCAAGCTGGGTCTCCTCTTGGTGATTCTGGGCGTCATCTTCATGAATGGCAACCGTGCCAGTGAGGGTGAGTGGCTGGACCTGCAGCTGGGGGTTGGCTACTGCCTGATTTCCATGCTCATTTTCCGTCCCTTGTCTCCCCTTGCCTCCCATTGCAGCTGTCCTCTGGGAGGCACTACGCAAGATGGGACTGCGTCCTGGGTATGATTGGGCTCTCTCATCTCTTGCCTGTTTATACCATCCTTTGACAACAGAGGATGGTCCCAGGATTGCATCAACCTGGTGGTCTAGGGAATTTGGGGAAGTATAGAGCCCAATAATGTGACCTGGGTGGACGGGGAAATAGTCCTGAACTCTGCCTCTTCTCTCATCTCTGACCTCTGTCCTGGAAAATTCTTTTTCTCTTCTTTGGGCAATGTCATAGTCTCTGATTATGGTTTCCTTTTTTTACTATCAGGGTGAGACATCCCCTCCTTGGAGATCTGAGGAAACTTCTCACTTATGAGTTTGTAAAGCAGAAGTAAGTGATGCCTAAGGGGATTTTTCTGGTCCTCTTGAGTTCTGTGTGCTGATCAGCCTCAGAAAGTCCTTCCCATGCTCATTTCTTATACTAACTGTACACATGTGCACTCAGGAGGATTTATTGAGTATACTTCTTGTGGTTGAGTTTTTCGACAGTATAGTTATTTTGCAGGTGAAGCTTATCCACCATCCCCACAGTACACATCTCCAAGACTGGGCCTGATTGAGGCTTTTGTACTGCAGTGTAAAGATTGTAGTGGGCCTATCTGTGGCTCACTGACAAGACTGCAAGAACCTGGAGCCAGAGCTTTGACATAGGAGATGAGATTAATTGTTGTCTTTTCTATGACCTCATGCAAGCCTCCCCTGCAGCTCTAGGTGACTGCTTAGTGTAGAAACACTGATACAGGAATTTGAAGGCCTGATTATTAGAGGGTAAATACTCTGTGTTTAGGAATGAGGCTGGGGGGACTTGCTACCTGAGCTCTGGGATTTAAAGTCTAGGATTATTACGCATTAATGGACTACCATTCTACCTTGATAGAAACAAAGACCTTTTTGCTCTTTCTAAGGTACCTGGACTATAGACGAGTGCCCAACAGCAACCCTCCTGAGTATGAGTTCCTCTGGGGCCTCCGTTCCTACCATGAGACTAGCAAGATGAAAGTGCTGAGATTTATTGCAGAGGTAATAGAGGAACTGCTCCAGAATTGATAGGTCAAGGGGTGAGATGTGACTGACTGGGAATGGTCCAGAGCAGGAGTGAAATCTTAGGTATTGCACATGGTATGTGCTGCATTACTAGTAGTATTTGTTGTTATTAAGCAAATAGTAGCACAAAGTAAGGCATAAATATATAGTAGGTGCTTCATAAATATTAACATACTATTATGGGTTTTGTTTTATTTTCTATTCCTCATCTCAGGTTCAGAAGAGAGACCCTCGTGACTGGACTGCGCAGTTCATGGAGGCCGCAGATGAGGCCTTGGATGCTCTGGATGCTGCTGCAGCTGAGGCCGAAGCCCGGGCTGAGGCGAGAACCCGCATGGGGATTGGAGATGAGGCCGTATCTGGGCCCTGGAGCTGGGATGACATTGAGTTTGAGCTGCTGACCTGGGATGAGGAAGGAGATTTTGGAGATCCTTGGTCCAGAATCCCATTTACATTCTGGGCCAGATACCACCAGAATGCCCGCTCCAGATTTCCTCAGACCTTCGCCGGCCCCATTATTGGCCCTGGTGGTACAGCCACTGCCAACTTTGCTGCCAACTTTGGTGCCATTGGTTTCTTCTGGGTTGAGTGAGATGTTGGGTAGGTATATCACTTTGGATTGGGCAGCTAGGGTCATTGGGAGATGTAGGGACTGGAATGTTTTTATGTGCACAAACTGGAAGTCATAGGAAACCCATGGCAAGAAGATAAGATTAAGTATGAGAAAGCACTGTTTCGTATTTATATTCCTTACTATTTGATATATATAATTGATTTTTAATTTTTTTCTTTCTTATGTTCACAGATATTGCTAATCAGTTGCAATAGTCTTTCCCCTGAGTGAGGCTGAAACCTCAGATTCCTTCTAAACAAAGCTATCTAGAGAGCCACATCCTGTTGACTGAAAGTGGCATGCAAGATGAATTTATTTGCTGTTCCTTGTCTATTGCTTTTTTCCCCCTTGTGTGCTGTCAAGTTTTGTTATCAGAAATAAACATTGAAACTGCAAAGTGAATTAGATGTGCTTCCATGTTTTTCTTATGTTTGAGGAGAGATCTACATGTTTATATGGGAGAGATGGGGCCTCAGTTCTAGCCTGAGGGGTAGATTAGCTTTCGATGGGTGGAAACGTGAGTAGATTGGCTAATGGGAAACAAGGGAGGGATTGATAAACGTGAGTGTTAATGAGATCCAAGAACTAATATGGTTTATTTAATAAATATCACTTAAGTGATACATATGCGAAATATATTGTTAGGTGTCCCAGAGTGACACTAAAAGCGATGAAATAATGAAAAAGAATGTAGATGCTTAGACAATTGCATTTAAGGAGACGGGACGTAAGATTCCAGGTAATGAGAAGGTCCAGAGAATGGATGATTGAAGGGGAGAGAAGATAACTAACTGTTCCTGGATATGATGTTCCTGGGACTCCATGGTGTGGGTTGTATTATCCATGTGGAAAGTGAAATAACTCCAGAATGGGGGCAGGAGTAGAAGCAGAGAACCCTATAAGCCAGGTACCAAAGTCTCCTGTATGAGAAGGAAGGTCTCATACCTCTAGGCACACTGCCCAGAAAGGGACTGGCTCACAAGCCACCCCCCTTCTCACCTCTGGAAATGCTGCCCAGGAGCCTCTCTAGAAAGACCTCACAATCCCCAGCACCACAGGACCAAGGCCACAACGCAGAGACAAGGTCTTGTGGACAGTGAAGGCTTCACAATAACCTCTTCTCTCCTTCAGTAGGGAAAAAGTGGAAACTTACTTAGATAACAAGAACTGAGAAAGTAAGACAGCTCCATGCAGAGCTAGACAGCCTTTGGCTGTGACTAAACAGGCTTGAGCTGCTGAGGTCTTTGGAAGCAGAGCTTTCTCGCTGGGAATGAAATTCAGCCTAGGCCATAACTTCCTCAGAGGCTTGGTGTTACCTAAGCCTGTAGGTAAGGGCAGAAGTGGGAGTTCCTGGGGTAGAAGAAAGCAAGAGCAAAGGCAATTTAGCCTCCTGGGAAGGACTCAGTAGTGGGCAGGGACGGTGTCCAGGGCTTCCTCAGGTTCTCGGGTGATGTCCACATTCTGAGAAGAGAAAGCCCAGGCTTAATAGGAAGGAGACAGCAGTGTGGAGCCCCAGCCCCTCCCCTGTCTGTTGTCCTCACTGCCAGGCTCCCCTCCAGCCAGGCCTGGATCCTGACCCTTTTCTCAGACAAGCCTGGGGGAATCCGCCTGAGGCCTTTTGGCAGGGGTTGCTCTAGCCCCGCATCTCCGGTGCCTTCAATGCGGTGGTTCCAGCATTCCTGGGTGCTGGTTATTCTACTCGATGGTGTGAAACACCCAAGCTCTGAGACACGGGTGGCTTTTCTGTGGGAACAGGTGCTTTCACCACGTGCCAGCTTAGGCCATGGAGTCCCTCACCTACCTCAGGCTTCTCCCGGTGTGTGTTTACGGCCTCCACAATCAGGTAGATGGATTCCACTTGACAGCCTCAAAAAGAACAACCCGTCCGTCCATCCATAAACTCCCAAGGAAAGCACAGGTCTTCCCTAAGATGTCATTACCTCTCCCACCCATCACCACCCACACCCCCCAGTGCCACAGTTTGTGCAGTTGTGACTACCCTGTGCTCAGGGGAATTTAGACCAGCTCTGTGATGTGTGGGGAGGACACCAGTCCCAAGAGGCAGCCAATGGGATGTCCTCCCAGCTCTTCCCCTAATAGTCCCAGCATTCTCTGAGCCTCAGTTGCTCAACTGTCAATGGGCAGGAAATGAGAAGAGATGATCTCTGGGTCGTCCCTCAACTCCTATGGACAGCAATCTAATCTATATAACAATGATGGAGCTCTGCAGATCCTCAGAGGTGTGTCAGACGGTGAAGTGCTGGAAGATTCCTGGGGCCATCATTCCCAGGTAAAGTTTACTTAAAGGACAATTTTTACAGGTGTGGAAGGTCACAAAGGAGTTCTGGGGAGCCTGAAGGAGGGGAAAGGTATCACTGGGGCCTGGGGCTGGCAGAGGAAGCCCAGTGCCTGTGAAAACTTTCTTAGTTCCATCCCTGTGGATTGCACTCTACTCTGGGCTTCGGTACATTGTCTGCCCTGTTCAAACTCCAGAAGAGATTTGAGTCTGTCTCTTCCTTGCTCATGGAATTCAGGTGCAATTCAGGTTGGCAAAATCTGAATAAGGTCTTTAAATTAGATAATAGTATTATATCAATGTTAGTGGTCTGATTTTGATTATTATACTGTTTTCTGTAAGAAAATGTCTTTGTTAATTAATCTCAAAATATTTATTTTAAAATTTTATATATTTTTTATTTTTCAACATCAACAGTGTGAGAAAGGAGGTTTTGCTCTCAAAGTCCCATTAACTTTTATTTGTTTTCTGTCTTTAAGTTAATTTTTGTATTACAGTATAGTTGACATATAATACTATATTAGTTCCAGTGTACAACATAGTGATAGTGATTCGATATTTATATTCTTTATGATGTGATTGCCACAGTAATTCTAGTAACCATGTCACCGTGCAAAGTTATTATTACATAGTTATTACAATATTATTGACTGTTTTCCCTATGCCATACATTACATCCCCATGACTTACTGTTTTTATAACTAGAGGTTTGTACCTCTTATTCCCCTTCACTTTTTTCACCCAGCCCCCAACCCCCTCCTCTCTGGCAGCCATCAGTTTGTTCTCTCTATCTATGAGTTTGTTTCTGTTTTTTTTTTAATTCCACATGTAAGTGAAATCATACAGAACTTGTCTTTCTGCCTGACTTATTTCACATAGCATAATACACTCTAGGCCCATCCATGTTGTACTATCAAAATATTTTTAAAATTGTGTGTGTATGTGGGGGGTGGGGGGTTAGAAAGAAACAGGGAGGATAGAACAAATATAGTAAAATATTAATGTCCGAGAATCTAGGCTAGCATACTCATGAATTCTTTTTACTATTCTTGAAACTTTTTTGTAAGTCTTAAATTATGTCAGAATAAAAAGTAAAAATAAAAATGATTTTTAACAGATTTTCACTCAAGTTCACTGACCCAGTATCTACCACACTTGTTAGCATTAAAGCCTTTGGAAAAGGGGGCACTGTGTATGTAGCATGATACAGTTATTCTTCAAACAAACAAAAGTACATTCATTCCTCTCCAAAGAGAAAAATCCTAGTATCATAACTTGTTGCATCCATATCCAAGTCCAGGGACAATGATTCATCCGAATTAACAGGGATTTTGAATGAGGACATTTGGGAAAATGGACACAAAATAGATTTAGGGATGTCGTATATGGACTTCTTGACATTGGTCGGGAGCATAAGACTACTAGTATTAGATGTGAATGCTCACCAATGGGCTCTCAGTAATCAAGTGGCAATATGACCCACTCAGTGGAGGTCAATAAACCTCTTTCCTCAGCGACTCCTGTGCTTGCTCAATGGGCACCTGTACAAAGTGGTCATGGTGGCATGAACAGAGGTTATGCATGGCCTCAGCAACATGGTTTCCCTTTGCAAAGGCTGATGTGACCACCCCCACTGCTGAATACTCAATTTGCTAACACTATACTTAGTTCCTAATACGTATCAATCTCAAGAGGACCAACCAAGAATCTGGAGGTCAGTTAATTTGGATCCATTATACCATGGAGGAGTTAGTTGGTTTTATGATTTCTCTGGCATAAATGAGTATTCTAGACATAGATTTGCCTTCCCTGCCTGCAATACTCTGTCAGTACCACCATCTGTCATCTTATAGAATGCCTCATTCACAGTTGTAAAATTCCATGCAGCATCACTTCTCATCAAGGGACTCGTTTTTAAACTAAAAAAGTGTGGTGATTGGCTTATGCCCATAGAATTTGTTGCTTTTATCATGCACTCCCATCACTCAGAAGAGAAAGTTGTCCATATGCAAAGGAATAATGACTGTATAGAAGCAGTTATGACACCAGTTGACAGACAACATCTTGTGTATTAGAGGTGCTGTCTTACAATATATGGTATATATTCTGAACTAACCACGAACATACATGATGACATCTAGTCAACAACCAGAATTCCTAGGTCTAAGAGCAGAAGGATGGAAGTTAGAGTTACCCCTAAACACTTATTCACAAAACGTTTGTTTCTGGTCCCAGCAACTTTGGGCTATACTGGTTTAACATTTTTAGTACCCCCCAAAAGTATGTTTCTATCAGGTTACTCAACAATGATTCTACTGATTTGAGATGGCCACCTGGCGATTTTGGAATACTCATGACAATGAGAAAATGGGCAAAAATGGGGCTTTTGTGCTGGTTAAGATGATTGATTTCAATTTTCAAGGGGAAGTAGGGTTGCTGCTACATAACGGGCAGAAAAGAATGTGTCTGGAGACATGAACATCTTCTGGGTGACTTATCATATCCCAAAATGGTTAAAATTATTAGATAACTACAGCAACCTCATATAGGCAAGGCTACCAATCACTCAGGCTCCACATAAATAAATGTTTGAATCATTCCTCTCGATAAAGAACCCATCTAACTGATATGCTTGCTGGATAAAAGTAAACATGACATGAAGAGTGAGAAAAGGAAGTTTATATCAACTTTGACCTTGTTACCGATTTTAGAAATGAAGAATTCTGTAGTTACCTATATTTTAATCTTTGCAACAATATGCATTTATTTATATATATTAATGTGCCCCTTTTTATTTATCTCTATTTTACCTATGATTTTATATATGGTGACTTGACAGTGGAAGAATTTTTTACTTACCCACCTTATTAAAGAATATTGATAGAGTATTTGTATTCAACTGGAAAAAGAACGGATGCCACCTGAAGGCCCTGAACTTGGACCTGGATGGTATGATTGATAAGACTTTAGGTTTGTCTGCTTAGGGGATGGATGAATGCATTTTTGCTTGTATGAAGAATAGTTGCATGTTGTCTCTTTTCCAAAGTATGGAATGACAAAAAGTATGTTGGACAAATGGACTTTGTGAATATCTGTCTCATTGGTATACATCTTTTCTAGTGGCACTCAATTTTCTTTTAGGATAATACAGTTCCACCATTTTTGTAGTAGACAAAACTGTGGTAGACAGATTTTTAGGATGGCCCACAAGACCCCAACCCCCTAGTGTACATAGACCTTCTGAGAGTTATTCAATAAAACACTAATCTAGATACTGCTATGAAGTGATTTTCAATATGTAATTAAGGTCCCAAATTAGATGAACTTAAAATAGGGAGATCAGGATTTCTGGTCAAGAGTGCAAAGTAAGTACCGTATTTTGCCATGTATAATGTGCACCATTTTGCCCAAATTTGTGAGGGAAAAATAAGGATGTGCATTATACATGGGTAATACTAATTCTGTATCTATACAAATGTTTTTTTTTTAAGTAAAGTGTATTGGGGTGACAAATGTTAGCAAAGTTACATAGATTTCAGATGTACAATCCTGTAATACATCATCTATATAACTCATTATGTGTTCACCACCCAGAGTCAGTTCTCCTTTCATCACCATATATTTGATTCCTTCCACCCTCATCTACCACTCCTCCTCCCCCCTTACCCTCTGGAAATCACTAAACTATTGTCTGTCTGTGTCTATGAGTTTTTGTTTCTTCATTTGTTTTTCTTGTTCCGTTTTTGTTTTCAGTTTTATATGCCACGTATCAGTGAAATCATATGGTACTCTATTTTTTCTGTCTGCCTTATTTCATTTAGCATTATAATTTCAAGATCCATTCACATTGTCACAAATGGCACTACTTCATTTTTCCTTATGGCAGAATAGTAGTCCATTGTGTATATATACCACATATTCTTTATTCAATAATCTATCAAAGGACACTTCGGTTGTTTCCATGTCTTGGCCACTGTAAATAATGCTGCAGTGAACATCGGAACACATGTATCTTTATGGATAAATGTTTTCAGATTTTTGGGGTAGATACCCAGGAGAGGGATTGCTGGGTCATATGGTAATTCCATTCTTAATTTTTTAAAGAATTTTCACACTGCCTTCCATATTGGCTGCACCAATCTGTATTCCCACCAATAGTGTATGAAGGTTCCTTTTTCTCCACAGCCTCTGCAACACTTGCTATTATTTGTCTTGTTGATGATAGCCATTCTAACAGGTGTGAGGTGGTATCTCAATGTGGTTTTATTTGCATTTCTCTGATGATTAGTGATGTTGAGCATTTTTTCATAAGTCTATTGGCCATTTGTATGTCCTCTTTGGAGAAATATCTATTCAGGTCCTCTACCTAATTTTTAATTGGATTATTTATTTTTTTGTTGTTGTATGAGCTTCTTATATATTTTGGATATTAGCCCCTTATCGGAAGAGTTGTTTGCAAAAGTCTTCTCCCATTTGGTTGGTTGCTTCCATTTTGTTGATGGTTTCTTTTGCTGTGCAGAAGCTTTTTAGTTTGATATAGTCCCATTCATTTATTTTAGCTTTTACTTCCCTTGCCTTTGAAGTCAAATTCATAAAATCCTCTTTGAGCCCAAGGTCCATAAGTTTAGTACCGATGTTTTCTTCTATGCAGTTTATTGTTTCAGGTCTTATATTTAGGTCTTTGATCCATTTTGAGTTAATTTTGGTAGTGGTGACAGATAGCAGTCTAGTTTCATTCTTTTGCACGTGGCTTTCCAATTCCCACGGCAACATTTATTGAAGAGGCTGTCTTTTCTCCATTGTGTTTTTGGCTCCTTTGTTCAAAATTATCTGTCCATATTTATGTGGGTTTATTTTGAGTTTTCAATTCTATTCCATTGGTCTGTGTGTCTGTTTATCTACCAATACCATACTGTTTTGATTATTGTTCCTCTGTAGTACAAGCTGAAGTCAGGGAGTGTGATACCTCCAGCAGTGTTCTTTTTTCTTAGCATTGTTTTGGCTATTCTGGGTTTTTTGTGTTTCCATGAAAATCTGATGATTTTTTCTTCTATTACTTTAAAAAATGCCATTGAGATTTTGATGGGGATTGCATTAAATCTGAATATTGCTTTGGGTAGTATGGCCATTTTAACTATGTTGATTCTTCCAATCCATGAACATGGAATGTCTTTCCATATCTTTGTGTCTTCTTCAATGTCTTTTAAAAATGTCTCATAATTTTCAGTGTATAGGTCTTTCACACACTTGGTCAAGTTTTTCCTAGGTATTTTATTCTTCTTTTTGCAATTACAAAAATATTTTTTATTTCTTTTTCCGAGACTTTATTGTTATTATATATGAATGCAATGGACTTTTGTACATTGATTTTGTAGCCAACAACTTTAATGTATATGTTTATTGTTTGTAATAGCTTTATGGTGGAGCCTTTTTCTATATTTAGCATCATGTTATCTGCAAAAATTGACCATTTAACTTCTTCATTCCCAATTTCAATGCCTTTTATTTCTTTCTCTTGCTGGATTGCTTTGGCTAGGACTTCCAGTACTATGTTGAAAAACAGAGTTGATAGGGCACAACCCTGGCATGTTCCTGAACGTACAGCACACGGCTTCAGTTTTTCACCGTTAAGTACGATATTAGCTGAGGATTTGTCATATACAGCCTTTATTATATTAAGGTATTTTCCTTCTATACCCATCTTATTAAGTGTTTTAATTATAATGGACATTGTATCTTGTCAAATGCTTTTTCTGCATCTATTGATATAATCATATGATTTTTGTCTTTATTTTGTTTATGTGGTGTATCACATTGATCGATTTGTGTATGTTGAACTATCCTTGTGACCCTGGGATGAACCCCACTTGGTCGTGGTGTATTATCTTTTTAATGCATTGTTGCATTCGATTTGCTAGAATTTTGTTTAGGACTTCTGCATCTGTATTCATCAGAGATAATAGTCTGTAATTTTATATTTTATATTATCCTGACCAGGTTTTAGTATCAGTGTAATGTTGGCCTCAAAAGTTGACTTATGTTGTCTCTTCTTCAATTTTTTGGAAGAGTTTGAGCAGGACAGGTAGTAGATCCTTTTTGAATGTTTGGTAGAATTCACTAGTGAAGCCATCTGGTCCTGGACTTTTGCTTTTGGGAAGGTTTCAGATGACTGATTCAACTTCCTTACTGTTGCTTGGTCTATTTAGATTTTCCTATTCTTTGTGATTCAGCCTAGAAAGGCTATATGTTTCTAAGAACATATCCATTTCTTCTAGGTTATTGAATTTGGTGGCAGATAGTCCTTCATAGTATTCTTGGATCATCCTTTGTATTTTTGTGGCATACTACTACTCATGGTTTTATATTATTTTGCTTTTTTTGTTTCAGGTCGAAAGCCTCCTTCAGTATTTCTTGTAGTGCAGGTCATGTGTTAGAAAATTCCCTCAGCTTTTGTATGTCTGGAAAGGTCTTTATTCGTCCTTCATATCTAAAAGCTATCTTTGCTTGATATATTATTCTTGGCTCATAATTTCTGTCTTTCAATAGTTTGAATATTTGATTCTTCTCCCTCCTGGCTTATAGAGTTTCTGCTGAAAAATCTAATGATAATCTAATGGGTTTTTTTTGTAGGTTTCTGCCTTTTTTTCCCTGGCTGCCTTGAGGATTCTTTCTTTGTTGTTCATTTTTGACAGCTTCAATACAGTGTGCCTTGGAGAAGGCCTGTGGGGATTGAGGTAACTAAGTGTTCTATTTGTTTCTTGAATTTGAGGATCCAGTTCTTTTCACATGTGGGGGAGTTCTCGTTGACTATTTGTTGCAATATATTCTCTGTTCCCTTCTCCCTTTTGTCTCCTTCTGGTATGCCCATTATTCTTATACTGCTTTTTCTGATGGAGTCAGAAAGTTCGTGTAGAGTTCCTTCATTTAACTCTCAAGTCTCTGTCTTCTTTGATCTGTGTCATTTCCAGATTTCTATCTTCAATGTCACTGATTATTTCCTCCATCTGGTCAACTCTATTACCTAGGCTGGCTATTTCATTCTTCATTTCTTTCATTGAGTTCTTAATCTCCAGAAATTCCATTTGGTTCTTTTTTAAAATTTCAATCTATTTGGCAAAATGTTCATTTTGCTCTTTGATTGTGTTTCTGAGTTCATTGAACTGCCTGTGTTTTCTTGCATCTCGTTGGGGTTTTTTTGAGAACTGCTATCTTGAATTCTCTGTCATTTATGTCACATATTTCCGTGTCTTTAAGTTCATTTTTCTGGAGACTTTTCATTTCCTTTCTGAGCTGCCTTGTTACCTTGATTATTCATAGCAATTAATGAATTATTATTTCACTTCCTAGGCATCAACAGGCGTGGGGTCTGCAACAGGTTTATAGGAAGAGGTTCTTCTTTTGCTTTCCAGGAGGTGTTGGTGGAATGTTTCATTTTCTCTCCTGCTGCAGCCTTTTATTCGCTCTCATGATGTAGTGTTATATTTTCTCTGCACTGTTCTGGCTTCTCAAACAATGGGGGTGGGTGTTCCCTGGCAGGTGGGCTTCTCTTCCATGAGCAGGTCACCTGGGTCTCAGAGCACTACTTTTGTGGGGGTATGTGGAGAGGTGCCAAAGTTCCGAAGCTCTTCCTGCACCAGATTCATAGCCTGTGTGTTTCAGTGACTCTGTTTACCCCTGTAGGGATCCACCCAGATAGATGGGGGCAGGGCAAGGGTGGGTAATGAGAGGTGGCTCTGAGCAATGGCGTCAACCACCAGCACCTCCAATGCTCCACCCAAGGCTCCCTCCCCTTCACCAGAACTAGTTGAGCTGAGAGCCTGTGGCTGCGGGGCTGCAGTTCTCACAACTGCAAATATTCTGTTCTTATGTGACACTGCTACCATCCTGCTTCTGGCACTGGGAGGGTGAGTTGGGGAGAGCTCTGGGAAGATGGGGTGGGGTCAGCTAGACTCCGTGCCTATGTCTTTTGTCCTTTGCTTGGCCGTGATGGCTTAAACCACCGTTCCCACCCTTCTTCCCTCAGACTTTGCTCTGAGGTCTCTGCCATGAATGTTGGGTTCAGCCATGTTATATGCTGATCCCTCAGGCAGGACTGTGGGCCATAAAGTGAGCACTGGCAGTCTGAATTCTTCCCTGTTCTTTGAACTGCTGTAGGTCCAGAGTGCAGGGAGATCGGAGCTCCGTTCTGAATTCGGTGGCCTGCGTGGCCTACATCTCAGCACTTCCCCTTTCCCTTCCCTCCTCCCCCCCGCATCCCCCACTCCCTCGCTCAGTTTGCCCACCTTTAGATTATTTCAATCGCACATCTTAGTCTTGCCTGCCAGCTGCAGAGGGAGTCCTTTGTGGAATTATAGCTTTTCAATTTGTTATAAATTCTAGGGGAGCTTTCAAGATGCTCATCTGACACCTCCATTTCTATGACGTAACAATGGAAGTTTCTTGTAAAGGTAAACATACATTTGCTATATAACCTAGCACTTACTCTTCTGGGTATTTGCCCATCACAAATGAATTTACGTAAACATAAACCTGAATATGCATGTTTCTGCCTGCTCTATTCAAGTCTACAAACCAGCCAAATGTCCTTCAATATGTAAATTGATTAAAAATCTTGGGTACAGCCAATAATTGGGACATACTTCAGCAATAAAAAAAGTGAACTATTGATAGATGTGATAATTTGGATGAATCTCAAAAGCATGCTTAGTCAAAGAAGCCAGTCTTAAAGAGTTACACAATGTATTGTTGTTTATATGATATTCTCAAAAAGATAAAAGAGTGATGTAGAACACGTAGTTATCATTGTCAGGACAAGGGCTGGAAGGGGGTGTGACTATAAAACAGTGGTTCATAACTGGGGGAGATTTTTTAAAAAAGATTTTTATTGGGGAATTGGGGGATGGGAACAGTGCTGGGGAATTGGGGGAAGGGGAACAGACAAGTTGCTGTCATTTTGTTCTTCAGTCTAGTTGTGGAGGACGTTGCTTCACTGGCCCAAGTTGGCACCATCATTGCACTCTTCCCGGGTGAGGCAGATCAGTCGCCGGCTTCTGGACGGCCACTCACTGTGGCTGCTGGCTGCTCACGCCAGCGACTCATGGCAGCCCAGGTCCAGATTGAGCTGTTGTTCTGCATCTTAGCTGTGGAGGGCAGTGTCACTGGCCCTCATATGTGGGATCCAAACCAGGGCCCTCTGGCGTCCCAAGCCAGTTCTTAACCATCGCGCCACTCGCCCGGCCCATGGGGGAGATTTTGTCTCCTCCCAAGTGACCACTTGGCAATGACTCTAGACAATTTTGGTTGTCACAACTAGAGGGAGCTGCTACTAGCACTTCGTGGGCAGAAGCCAGGGATGCTCCTAAGCATCCTACAATGCACAGAACAGCCTCTCCCAACAAAGAGTTATCTAGCCTAATGTATCAATAGTGTCAAGGTTGAAAAATCCTGCTATAAAGACAGCTCAAGAGAGTTTGTGAAATGATGACACTAGACTGACTGTGGCAGTGGTTACATAAATGAGTGCATGTATTAAAATGTATAGGACCAAGGGAAAAATGCATTTTAACATATGATGATTTTAAAAATGAAATAAATTAAAATTTTTGTGCCACCTGAGTTGTAGCCCCAAATAAAGCAGATGGAAGGTCTTCGACACTGGTCTAAATATATAATAACAATAATCAGAGGGGCAAGTCAGAGAGCACAGAATGCTGTGAATGTATGCATAGTGTTCTACAGCCCCAGTTCAATGTTTGTATGCACAATACATTGAGAAATATTGAGCATCAGCATACAAATTCATATCCAATGGCTTCAAACCCCTTTGTGTTCTGAAAACCTTTTGTTTTCCAAACTTACAGAACTCTTTCAGGAACTAATATTGCCCAAGTTAAAGAACTATTTAAACAAATTTTTCTTTTTTTTTGTTTCACTTCCATTTATTTTGATAGCTAAAACAGTTAATTTATTCCTTTTGATTCTGAATAGACCATAGGTTATAAGCTTATTGTTGTCAAATTTATTTGCCAAGTTCTTTTTCTTTCTAGCTAACCACGTACTAACCTATACTTTTATTTAATAAGTGAATAGAAATACGTATCAGTGAAATTTTGTTTAGTGTCTCAAAAATCAGTAAAACTTTCTTTGCTTCCATCTTTTGCCATTAACAAAAAACTGGAGAAAGCAAAAATGTTTTGTGTTTACAAAGATAAATGGCCTGTTTACCCAGAGAAGATCAAAACCTCAAATGACAACAGGGAAGATAAAAGCGCCCTCCAACACATCCCCTGAGCTGACCCTTGTCATCTTAGTCACTGGCCAGGGACCCTATATGTGGCCAATTCAAGATGAGGGTTAATAAATCATATCAACTTGTTTTGGTGATATAAAGTCGAACAGAAGCTACACCAAAGTTCAAATGCCTGTATTTTACTATTCATAAAATAAGATTCATTCCAGGAACAACTTTTAATTTGGTTTGTTTTGTTCTTAAATCAGTAAAAACAAAATTTGTCCTAGAAGCTGCAGTGACCTAAAGCAGCAAGTTTGAGCATTCATCCTCTGTTGTTGTTTTTGTTGAAATATGTTTAAATTATCACATTGCTGGATCACCTCATTTGCATGAAATTCTGAACCATACATATTAATTATAGTAAACTTTACCCCACCCCATCCTAGGGGAGCAAAAACTACTCTGGAAGATAATTTTCATTGAAATTTGACCAAACTTCATTAAGTGGACTTTGACAAGATTATAAATGATATGAAAAATAACGTTTTAACATTTGGCTATTAACTTAAGGAAATGGTTTGCCTACACAAATTTTTGTAATTTTTGATATATTCTACCCTCATATGGCCCTCAGAATTAAAGCATAATGAACAGACTGCAACTGAGTGCTAAGGTAGAATATCTTGCCAGAAGTAATAAAGGTACAGAATACCAAGTGCAGAATTTCATAGGGGCAACAAGATTCCAGTCTATATTTTTCATTTACACAGGCAAAGTGGATTTTGCAATTAACAGTTGCATTAAATGCACCAAATAAAGCTTCTAAAATTGATACTACAAGATGCCACCTTAAGTTTTCCAGGCTGCAACTGCGCATAATTTTTAAATGGTTTTCTTATGCTAAGTGAAATAAGTCAGATGGAGAAAGACAAATACCATATGATCTCACTTATATGTGGAATCTAAAGAACAGAATAAACAAACAAAACAGAAAAAGAATCATAAATACAGAGAACAAAGTGATGTTTACTAGATGGGAAGGGTGTTGGGGGGCTGGGTGAGAAAGTTGAAGGGATTAAGAAGTACAAATTGGTAGTTACAAAAGAGTCAGAGGATGTAAAGTACAGCATAGGGAATATAGCCAATAATATTTTTTAAAATATGTACAGTGTCAGATGGGTACTAGTCTTATCAGGGGTATCACTTCATAAATTATATAAATGTCTAACCACTATGCTGTACACCTGGAACTAATATATTATTAGCTCCATAACATTCAATAACATAATATTGAATGTCAACTATAACAAAAAGATAGTCATAGAGACATATGGTACAGCATAGGGAATATAGTCAATAATATTTTAATAACTATGTACAGTGTCAGATGGGTAATAGACTTATTGGGGTTATCACTTTGTGAGGTATATAAATGTCTAATCACTACATTGTTTTGTACACCTGAAACTAATATAAATGTATAAATAAATAAAATACCCCATATAAAACATGAAAAAATAAAAGTAAATAAAAAATAATAATAAAATTATTTTCTTAAATGTATTTATTTTTTTAAACATACCATGAGGAAAGTGTTAAAACTGGTGGAATTTTGCTAACTATTGTCACTCCAATATTTAATTTAAAAAACTGTTATAATAGCACAATAGGATAAGTATTCCAGATTTTGGGAGGGAGGAAGAGGGAGATATTCATAACGTTTTACCAGAATCCCCTCAACTGGATCATAGTGGATTAATGATGTGCTTTGTGGGTGTGGTTAGTAAATGATACAGGCCTGATGGATTTTTTTTTCTGCACCAAATCCCATTGATTTATATGGTCCCCTTGGCTGATAAAGAACCGTTAAGCAAGGAGTACTGGCATCATCCAGGTTGATGTTCTTCAAGCAATTGACCAACTGATCAGGTGATGGAGCTGCAATAGCCTTGGGGCCCTCACAGACTCTCCAAACATTACAAGCACTGCCCTTGCCAGTGTGCTGATTAAGAATCACTGAGAATTCCACCTCATCTCCAGGCTGTAGCTCAATGCCATCCGGAACTGCTTTCACATAGTAAAAGAGCTTCTTGCTATCTCCTACTTCATAGTTAATGAAGCCAAACTGATCTTTCACACACTTGACTGTGGCCCTCAGCAAATGTGTGATGTTGTAGGCTGAAGTCTGTGTATTTTGGCTTAGGACACACAACTGGAACTTGACACTCTAATCCCCTTTGTTGGCCATTCCAACTATGCCAAATGAATAAACCTCACATTTCGTATCCCCCTGCTCCGCGATCTCAATCATTCCTTGGTACTCAGTCTGTGTTGAATCAACACTCCTCAAGGGACGAATGACTTTTCCTGAGTAGATGACAAGATTAGCTTTCTCAGTAAGGCCATTCATCAAGTGTGTTTTGTTGACTTTTTCTACACTGACTTTGTTGCCTTTCCCTTTGGACAAGCTATACTTGACCATGTCCCCCAGTTCTAGGCCATCGATGTCACCAGAGAACTCACTGTAATGGAAACAGATTTCTTTATCATGATTGGCTGTTTCAATGAATCCAAGATTATCCTTCAGAGTCACCACATAACCCAAGAGCCTCTTGGAGTGAGAATTATGACCTAAAAGCTGCACACAAGTTGCAATCAGTTGTCCAGGCCTCTGTTTGTCATTAATTCTAAGTTCAACCTTATCTCCTATTTGATGAGAAGTAGATCCTTCCAAATCCTTGGCTTAAAAAGCAATAGTCAATTTCACCCACAATCATTATAAGCAATAACACCATCCTCAGCCTCCTTTCCTTGGCCTTTATTTGGGCTAGTGGTTTTATGATGGGAAAAAGTGGCTTCTTTTTCTACAGCGCCCAGAAAACGATGATCTGAATGGGAATGGAACAAAACTGTGCCTTTGGGCAGCTATTAAATCCTAATAGCAGAGAGCAAATCAGGAACCACAGTAAACTCTACTTTATCTGCAATATAGAGCTGGTTCTCATCCAGAACTTCACTACAGTGGAAGAACATACGAGCATCACGGCTCACACACTTGATGAAACCAAAGCCATCTCTCACGGCAGCAATTACACCCATTCCTCTGGCTTCATAGTGAACCAAAATGTATTTGATAGAATTTCTATGTTGGTTGCTTGTTCTAATTTGTCATGTTGGTCTGTTGAAATATTAAACCTCATATGGTTGCCTTCCAACAGGGTCGCCTTGGATATTGTATCTTTGTCTCCAAAGGGAAGTTCTTTAAGAATTACAAAATCAAATTTGATGAGTCCTGGCAAAGAATAGGTTATTCTGTTTTTTACTGGGTACTTTTGAGATAACTTTGGTTACAGTTCCTTCAAAACGTTCAATGCTGATATCTTCAAAATTTACTGTTCCTTGAAGCAATAGTCTGACATCTGTTGCACCTTCTTTACTACTTCTGTCCTTGATTGTGAATTCCATGTCATCTTCAGGCTGTAAGGCATTTAAGTCACCCTAAATTCACTATAGTGAAAGAATATCTCTTTTATACCATCACCTCTTTCAATAAAGCCAAACACCTTCTTCATGTCACAAACTATTTCCTGACAGTGGGCTTGTTTTATTTTCATCAGCATAATGTTTCAAGCACTTACAGCACCAGTATGTTTCTTGTTATTAATTTCAAAGTTTATTTTATCTCTGTTTTCAGCTGAATGTTCCCTTCCACATCTTCAGGTGTTTAAGTCAGATAAAAAAATTTTTAAATGATTAATAAACTTGATCACATGCAAATTAAAAAAAACACTTTCCCATTACATTTGTAGTGTACACTCCCTGTTGGACTCTGACCTAGGGCAGCTGGAGATTTACTCTCTAAGTTGAAAGGAACAGTGCACACAATTTGTCCATTCATTCATTCTTCGGGGAGGATTTCTGGTTTTATCTTCACCAGTTTAACAGCAATGGGTTTCCCAGTCTGCTGGTCAGATGATACTTTGAATTCATCATCATCTCCTACTTTTAAGTTCTGCAGGTTGCCATAATGCTGTGAACAGTGGAAGAAAAATCGAGCTTGACGTTCTGAACACTGAATAAATCTGTTAGAGGTTAGCAGTTTTTCAATAACCCCAGTTTCACGCAGTGCTGCTGAAGTACCGTTGGGGCACCCACAGTGTCCCTTGTAGTGGGGAAGGTTGGGATCAAAGCTCATCGCACAGTGATAATCAAATATTGCACTTCCAGTAGTATTTGCTGATTCTTCTTTTTCAGCACACATTTCAAAGGATGACAGTTGCTAGTATTTAAAAAAAGAGCAAGAGAAAATTATCTATCAAGCTAATAAAGAATACAACTACTACTGCACCGGGCAATCTCACAGTACAGCACTGAAGAAAACAAAGACTACTGGCAGCATTGGGAAGTGATCTTTCAAAGCTGTTGAGAAGGCACAAACTTCTTGTTTCAGATCACGTGTGTGTCATGAATTTAGGTGCACTCTTCCTTGGTCTTGTTGGTTGTTTTGAGGTTTGTTCTTTGCCTGATCTGAACCTGAAGCAGTGGTTTCTGATGGTAGTCTGTTCTGTTACACTGCAGACCGGAGAGCTCTGCGCCCCCTCTCCAGAGCCTCCATAAGGAAACAGCCTTGTATGTAGGAATAAATCTGTATCAGTAAAATGTTTAAATTAAAACTTTTGATTTTGAAACAACTGTAGATTCTCATAAAGTATGTAGGATTTAGAGACTGCTTTTAAGATTTATACATGTTTCTTATCAATTGTTAGTTCCTTTTTATTGCTTAGTAGTATTCCATGGTATGGATGTACTACAATTTGTTTACCCATTCACCCATTGGATGACATCAGAGTCATGCCCAGTTTTTAGCTATTATAAACGAAGCTATGAACAACCAAGTTCAGGTTTTTGCATGAACCTAAATTTCTAATCCCCTTGAATAAATGCCCAAGAGTGGAATTTCTGAGTTATGTGGTAATTGCAGATTGATATATTTCACTGAACTATAATTCACATATAATAAATTTCACCATTTTATAGTTTACAGTTCAGTGGTTTTTAATATATTCACAAAGTTACACATCCCTCACCTCTACCTGTTCCAAAACATTTTCATCACCATCTAAAGAAAACCATTAGCAGTCATTTCCCATTTCCCCTTTCCTTCAGACCCTGACAACCACTCACCTAGTTTCTACCCTATGACTTTCCCTATTTTGGATATTTCATATAAACAGATACATTTAATATGTGTTGTTTTCTGACTGCCTTCTTTCACATAGCATAATGTTTTAAAATGATCACTTTTTTTTGTCCATTCATAGTTGATGGACATTTGGATTGTTTCCATTTTGGGGCTGCTATGAATAATGCTGCTATGAACATTTGGGTATAAGGCTTTTTGTTGTTGTTGTTGTTGTTTTGTGTTTATTTTTGTTTTACATTGATAAATATTTTCAATTCTCCTGAATGTGTATCTAGGAGTAGAATTGCTGGTTATATGGAAACTCTATGTTTAATTTTTTGAGGAATTGCTGAATTGTTATCAAGAGGAGATGAATCATTTTACATTTTCACCATGATGTATGAGAATTCAAATTTCTCCACATCTTTACTAAAACTTGTTATTCTCCATATGTTGTATTATACCCATCCTAATGACTGTGAGATTATTTTTTATTTGGGTTTTGGCTTACTATTCCTAATGACTAATGATGTTAAGTATATTTTCATGTGCTTATTGCCAATTTGTACATCTTCAGATAAATGTTGATTCAAATCCTTTGCCTATTTTTAACTGGATTATTTGTTTCTTTGTTTCTGAGTTATAAGAGTATTTATGTAGTCCAGATACTAATCCCTTATTAGATATATGACTTACAAATATTTTATCCCACTCTATGGGTTTGATTTACACTTTCTTGATGGTGTCTTTTGAAACATGAAAGTCTTTAACTTTCAAAAAGTTAAATTTATATGTTTTTCTTTTGTCACTGTAGTTTTGGTGTCATATCAAAGAAACCGTTGACTAAATCAAGTTTACTAAGATATACTCTTATATTTGTTCAAAGAATGTTATAGTTTTAGCCCTTACAGTTAAGTTCTTGATACATCTTTGTGTTAATTTTTGTTTATGGTATGCGGAAGTGGTCCAATTTAACTATTTTGCATATGGCTATACAATTCAATAAGCATCATTTGTGTGAAAAGACTATTCCTCCCCAATTGAATTGTGCTGGCACAGTTTCAAAAATAAATTGAACAAGAATATAAATTCAATTCTATTCCATTGATCTATATGTTTATCCTTATGCCAGTACCACACTATCTTGATTACTGTGGCTTTTTAGTAAGTTTAAACATTTCAAAGTGTGAATCTTCTGACTTTATTCTTTTTGATGATTGCTTCAGCAACTTTTGTACCATTGTATCTTTCTCCAGCTTTATTGAGGTATGATTAACAAATAAAAATTGTATATATTTAGGTTATACAACATGATGTTTTCTGAAATGATTACCATAGTCAAGCTAATTAACATGTCCATCACCTCATATAGTTATCCTTTTTTGTGGTGAGAACACTTGAGATCTACTCTTTTAACAAATTACAAGTATATAATACAGCATTATTAACCTTAATCATCATGCTGTACACTAAGTCTCCAGAACTTATTCATATTAAAAATTTAAGTTTGCACCTTCTATTCAACAGCTTCTCCTATCCCTCACCCCCCATCAGACCCTGGTAACCACCATTTTACTCTGTTACTACGAGTCTGATGTTTTCATTTAAATTCCACATATATGTGAGATCACGCAGTATTTTTCTTTCTGTGTCTTATTTCACTTAGTAAAATGTCCTCCAGGTTCATCTGTGTTGTCAAAAATGACAGAATTTCCTTCTTTTATATGACTAAGTAATACTCTATTGTATTTTTAAAAGATTTTATTGGGGAATTGGGTAAGGAGAACAGCCATGTTGTTGCCCTTCAATCTTAGTTGTGGAGGGCTCAGCTAGCTCAGCTCCAAGTCCAGTTGCCATCTGGCAACCCGAGGGCAACTCAGGGCAGCTCAACTCAAGGTGCTGTGTTCAATCTTAGTTGCAGGTGGGCGTAGCCCACCATCGCATGCAGGAGTCAAACCGGCAACCTTGTTGTTAGGAGCAAGTGCTCTCACCAGCTGAGCCATCCTGCCACCTGTTGGCAGCTCAGCTCAGGCGCAGCACACTGGCCCATGTGGGAATCAATCCAGCGACCATGTTGCTCAGAGCTCGCACTCTTAACCAACTGAGCTACTCGGCCGGCTAACTCCATTGTATTTTTTAAATCCTTTCATTCTTCACTGGACATTTAGGTTGATTCCATGTCTTGGATTTTGTGAAGAATGCTGCAATGACCATGGGAGTGAAGATATCTCTTTGAGATAGTAACTATTTTTTTGGTTATATACTTAGAAATGAGATTGCTGGATCATATGATAGCTCAATTTCTAATTTGTTCAGGAACCTCCATACTGTTTCCCATAGTGGCTGCACCAATTTACATTCCCCTCCAACAGTGCCCAAGGGTTTCCTTTACTCTACTTCCTTTCCAGTATTTATTATCTTTTTTAATATAATAACAATTCTAACAGGTGTGAAGGTGATATCTCACTGTGGTTTTGATTTGCATTTCACTGATGATTAGTGATGTTGAGCATCTTTTCAAGTACTTATTGGCCATTTGTTAATTGTTTTTTGTATGTCTTGTAGCTTTTTTAAAAAAATCCCTCCTTTCCTCCCTATTGTCTTCCTTTGTTTCATTGATATTTTGTAATGATATGCGTGGATTACCTTCATTTCCTTTAGTGTATATTCTATAGATATTTTCTTTGTGGTTACTGTAGGGATTATATAAACATCTTAAAGTTATAACTACCTCTTTAAACTTATAATAATGGTATGTAAAAACTCTACTCCTTCATAGCTCCACCCCCACTTTATGCTATTCATGTCAAAAATCACATCTTTACATATTATATATCATTAACATAGATTTATAGTTGTTTTAATGCTGTTATCTTTTAAATCCTATAAAAGAATTAAAACTGGAGTTATGAACCAAAATTACAATATTACAGATATATATATATATACATATATATATATATATATATGTATGTATGTATATATATATATAAACTTTGCTGGAGCACTTTATATTTTTATATGGCTTCAGGTTACTCTCTAGATTCCTTTCATGTCAACCTGAAGGACTACCTTTGGCATTTCTTGTAGGGCATTTCTAGTGGCAATGAACTCCCTCAGCTTAATTTATCTGGGAAAGTCTTCATATTTTCTTCATTTTCGAAGTACAGTTTCACTGGATATAGTATTCTTGGTTGACAGGTGTTTTCTTTCAGCACTTTAAATATATCAACCCACACGCTTCTGAGCTGCAAGACTTCTGCTGTAATTTCTACTTGTAATCTTAAAGAGGTCCATTGTAAGTGATGGGTCACTTTTTTTGTTGCTTTCAAAATTCTCTCTTTGTTTTAGAATTTTGACAGTTTAATTACACTATGTCTCAGTTGAGTCTTTTTGAGTTTGTTCTAGTTGGAGTTCATTTAGCTTCTTGTATTTGTATATCCATCTATTCCCTGAGATTAAGAAAAATTTTGGCCAATTAACAAAAAATAAGCTCTCAGCCCCTTTCTCTCTCTACTCTTCCTCCTCCTGAGACTCACATAATATATATATATATATATATATATATATATATATATATATATATATATATATATATATATATATATATATATATTGGTCCAGTCAATAGTTTCCCATAGATCATTTAGGCTCTGTTCACTTTTATTCATTTTTTCTTTTGCTCTTCTGACTCAATGATTTTAAATGACCTATCTTCATTGATTTTTTCTTCTGTCTGATCAAATTTACTGTCAAACCCCTCTAGTGAATTTTTCAATTTATTTATTATATTTTTCTACTCTAAAATTTCTATTTGGTTCCCTTCTATATTTTTTATCTCCTTGTTGATATACTCATTGTGTTGGTGTCACTTTCCTGATTTATTTTTTAGCTGTTTCTCTGTCTCCTCTTTTATCTCATTGAGTATCTTTAAAATAGTTGTTTGAAATTCTTTGCCAAGTAAGTCAGAGGCCTGTATCTCTTTAGGTCAATTTCCAGACATATTTTGTTTCTCTGAATGGCTCATTTTTTTCTTTTTCTTTGAATGCTTTGTGATATGTTGTTGAGATTTGAGCATTTGGAAAAACAACCACCTCTTCAAGTCCTCATAGACTGGCTTTGTACCAGGCAAGAGTTTCACTAACCAGCTCAGCTTGAAGGCTCAGTGTCCTCTCAAGCCTTTTCTGATATGTATTTTCATTGGGCTTGTGCTTGTACTTTTATTCCAGTTACCAGTGTACATGTTTTTAAATAGCTTAAGTTCCTTAAGACTCTCATCCCTGCTTCTTTTCAGAAGCTTTGGTTTTCTATTGTATTCCTCTGCTCATAATATCTACCCTGTGTGCCTGTGGTCTGCAGACAGCTTGCACCTGTATTGCACCCACCACTACTCTCTGTGGCCTCCAAACTGGTATCCAAACAATGTTATAATACCAATTAGTACTCTCAATCAGGGGAGACAGAAACCAGTCTATTGGGAACTCCAGAAACAAAACACTTATCCTTCCATTCAGAGAGAGGAACTGCTTATTGGGCAGTTTCCTTCTGACTATGTGGTGCTGTGCCATAGAGCTGCTGGGACAAGAGTGAACAAAATGCCATGAAATTTCTTACCATCTTGATTGTGGCTTTTCCTTCTTTAGGTGTTTGCTAGGTTGCTGGCACTTCTGAACTAGTTTCTAGAGTACACACAAAGCTATTTTGGTTGAAATATTTTTATTTATTCTGTGTTGCTGTGGAGGAATGAGTGCCTAGAGATTCTTAATTCATCATCTTGCCTATATCATACTCTTCTTCTTTAGTATTTTTGATACGGTGAATTATATTGACTGATTTCCGAATGTTGCACTGGCCTTGAATACCTGAAATAAATCTTTCTTGGTCATAGTGTATAATTATTTTTATACATCTCTGCAATTAATTTGCTAATATTTTATGAATAATTTTTTATCTACGCTCATGAAAAATATTTGTTTTCTGTTTTTATCTTATTTTTGCCTGAATTACTACCAGGGTAATACTGACCTCATAAAATTTATTTGAAAGTATTTCCTATTTTTCTATTATCTGTAAGAGACTGTGTAAAATCATTATCAGTTGTGTAAATATTTGGTTATATTCTCATGTAAAGCCCTCTGGGCCTGTAGTTTCCTCCCCAAACCCAGGAGTTTTTTACAGTATAAATCATTTAATTTTATTTTTAAAAGATTTTTATTAAAACGTAGCCAACATACAATATTATATTAGTTACAGGTGTACATCATAGTTATTCAACAGTACCCACCTGGCAATATACCTAGTTATTACCATATTATTGATTACAAGGTTGGACAATTAATTTCACGAACTCATCCTAGAAAAAGAGCTACACACTTCATTGCTGAATATCACTACAGTCACCTTCGAAGCACTCCCCTTGGGAAGCTATACACTGACTCCGGCACCAAGTCCACCCTTGAAAGCAATTTTGGAACTCTTTTTCTGGAATGACCATCAGAGCTATCACCATATTACCCTTAATTTCCTGAATGTCATCAAAATGTCTTTCTTTCAGTGTTTCCTTTACCTTCAGGTAAACAAAGATCAGGTGAGTAGGAGGGTGTTCCAGTTATTTGTTTACTGGCTAAAAACTCCCTCACAGACAGTGCTGTGTGAGCTGATGCATTGTTGTGATGCAAGAGCCATGAATTGTTGGAGAAAAGTTCTGTTCATCTAACTTTTCCATGCAGCCTTTTCAGCACTTCCAAATAGTAATCTTGGTTAACTGTTTGTCCAGTTGGTGCAAATTCATAATGAATAATCCCTATGATATCAAAAAAGGTTAGCAACATTATTACGACAAGTTTGCAACTTAATTGTAAGACCTCGCATATTCCCTATGCTAAAGAAGTGACCACCATAATAAGTCCAACAACCATCTGACACTGTACAATGCTATTACAATACTATTGACTATATTTCCTGTACTGTATATTACACTTCCAAGATTTATTTGTTTTCTACCTGGAAATTTCAACCTCTTATTCCCTTTATCTTTCATCTTTTAAAAAATTTTTCAATTACAGTTGACATTCAATATTATTTTATATTAATTTCAGGTGTACAGCACAGTGGTTAGACATTTATATAATTTACAAAGTGATCACTCTGACTAGTACCCACCTGGCGCTATCATAGATATTACCATATTATTGATTATATTCCCTATGCTTTACTTTACACCCCCATGACTATTCTATAACTATCAATTTGTATTTCTTAATCCCTTCACCTTTTTCACCTTGCCCCCAACCTCCATGTCATCTATCACCACAATAGTTCTAGTACCTATCTGACACCATACATAGTTATTACAATATTATTGACTGTATATTTTATGCTAGACCCTACATCCCCATGACTACTATGTAGCAACCAATTTGTATTTCTTAATACCTTTCCCTTTTTCACCAACTCTCAACCTTCATCCCACCTGGCAACCATCAAAATGTTCTCTGTATCTATGAGTTGGTTTCTATTTCATTTGTTTATTTTGTTCTTTATATTCCACCTATAAGTGAAATTATATGACATTTGACTTTTGCTGTCTGACTTATTACACGCAGCACAATACTGTCTAGGTCCATCCATGTTGTTACAGGTGGCAAGATTTCATTCTTTGTACAGCTGCGTAATATTCCATTGTATATATGTACCAGCTATTTATCCATTCATCCGTTCAGGAACACCAAAGTTGCCTTCATATCTTGTGTATTGTAAATAATGCTGCAGTAAATATATGGAAGAGCATGTCCCTTTTAAGTAGCATTATGGGTTTCTTTGGATAAATACTCAGAAGTGGGATTACTAGGTCATTGTTTGTCCCTTGTTTTAGTCTTGGATTTAAAGTCTATTTTATCTGGTATAACTATTGCCACTTCAGCTTTTTGTTTGTTTGTTTCCATTTTCATGAAATATTTTTTTCCATCCCTTTACTTTCAGTCCATGAGTGTCTTTTAATCTGAAGTGAGTTTCTTGTAGGCAGCATGTGTAAGGGTCTTGTTTTCTTCTCCATTCAGCCACGTTATCTTTTGATTGGAGCATATAATCCATTTATATTGAAACTAATTGTTGATAGGTATGTAGTTACTACCATTGCATTATACATATTTTTTTATTTTTTTCATCTTAAAGAAGTCCCTCTAAGATTCTTTGTAATACTGGTTTGGTGGTGATGAACTTCTTTAGCTTTTTCTTGTCTGGAATGCTCTTTATCTGTCCTTCAATTCTAAATGATAGCTTTGCTGGGTAGACTAATCTTGGTTGTAGGTCTTTGCTTTTCATCACTTTGAATATTTCCTGCCAATCTCTTCTGGCTTGCAAAGTTTCTGTTGAGAAATTAGCTGACAGTCTCATGGGAGCTCCCTTGTAGGTCACTAACTGCTTTTCTCTCGCTGCTTTTAAGATTCTTTCTTTGTCTTTAACTTTTGGCATTTTAATTATGATTTGTCTTGATGTTGACCTCTTTGGGTTCATCTTGTTTGGGACTCTCTGCACTTCCTGGGCTTGTATAACTATTTCCTTCACCAAGTTAGGGAAATTTTCCATCATTATTTCTTCAAATATGAGGTTTTCAATTCCTTGCTTTCTCTGTTCTCCTTCTGGTACCCCAGTAATGTGAATGTTGGTATGCTGTTTACCAAAGGTCCCTAAAGTCTCCTCATGTCTTGGATTCTTTTTTCTTGTTTGCTGTTCTGATTGGATCTGTTCTGTTTTCTGCTACCTTGTCTTCTAAATCACTGATTCAATCCTCAGCTTCATCTAATCTACTGTTGATTTCCTGTAATACATTTTTCATTTCTATTATTTTATTCTATATTTCTGACTGGTTCTTTTTTATGTTTTTCATCTCCTTTTTTATGTTTCCTATCTCTTTGTTGAAGTTCTCTCTGAGATCATTATAAACTCTTATAACCGGTCTTTGAAACTCTGCATCTGGTAGATTGCTTGTCTGTATTTTGTTTAGTTCTTTTTTTTCTGGAGCTTTGTTCTGTTGTTTTATTTGGAACATGTTTCTTTGTCACCCCATTTTGGCTGCCTCCCTGTGTTTGTTTCTATGTATTAGGTAGGGCTGCTTTGTCTCCTGGTCTTAGTAGAGTGGCCTTATGTAGTAGGTGTGCTGTGGGTCTCAGTGGCACAGTCTTCCTAGTCACCTGAGCTGTGCACTCCTTGTGTGGGGAGTGTGTGCCCTCCTCTTGTAATTGAGCCTTGCTTGCTCATTGCACATCATTGAGAAAGATTGAGCCTTGGGTTCATTTGTTGTGAGGACTGGCCATGACTACAGTGGAGGAGCTGTTGTGCAGTGGCTGACACTATGGAGCAGGATCTGCCTCAGCAGAGCTCTGGTGCCAGTCCAATCTGCCCCTGGGTGTGTCATCCTTGGAGGCAGCTGGGTGATGCTCCTGCTCATTTCGAAGCTAATCGCTGAGTGCACCAGCCCAGGGGCACCTGGGAGGGGACATGCTGCAGGTGAAGCTCAGCCACAGCCCAAGCTTCACTGGCATCACCCAGCAGGAGCCCCAAAGAAATCCCCAGGTGGCCGCCACCTGCACTGTGCTTGGAAGTGACTTGATAGGCAAAGCCATAAACCAAGGCTTGCTGCCACTAGTGCTGGGTTTAGGGCTGCTCTGCCAGAGGTATGGGACATGCTCAAGTTAGATGCTGCTTGTCTGTGTTCTGTGAAACTTCGAGAGACCCTAGGAAAGTCTGCAGCATGAGCCAAAGCAGGTGGTGGTTTGTAAGAAAAAGCCACTGGAAGCAGCTTGGGTGTGCCAGCAAGTTGTCAGGGTGGGGTCTCAGAATTACCAAGGTGTGGCAAATGAACATCATTAGCCAGCTTGATGGAGAGTCAGATATGGCAGCTTCCTGTGTCTGCACATTGGGGAGGGGGAGGGCCCAACAAAGAAACAATGGCTTCTGCCAGCTCTTCTATCTGGGAGAAAGCTGACCCTCCAGCCCTAGTCCTGAGGCCAGACAATTCAGTTCTCCCCCATATGTTCCTGTCACCTCTCCATTCACTGCCTTAGTGCTGGAGCCTAGAGATGGTGATTCTGTCCATGGATAAGTCCAGCATGATCCCTTTAAAAGGAGAGCCTGGGACTACAGCTGCCCTCTGTCACCCTCAGCCACAATTTCCACTGGTTTTCAAAACCAGAAATTATGGGGACTTCTCTCCCTGGCACTAGAACCATGAGCTGGGGAGGGTCAGGTACCTCTCACTCCTCCAGGGATACCTCCACAGCTGAGATATCCCTCCCAATTTTTAATGGTCATGCGCAGGTGTGGGACTAGCCTGTTCTGTTTTTCTGCCCCTCTTATCAGTTTCGAGGTGGCTTCTTCTGTATGTCCTTATTTGAGGAGTTTGGGTTCAGCAAGATTTCAAGTGACTCTCAATAATGGTTGTTCCACATTTTAGTTGTAATTTTGATGTGGTTGTGAGAGAAGGTAAGCACAGTGTTTACTTACTCTGCCATCTTGACCAGAACTCTCTACAGTACAAATTATTTCATTTAGTAGTTTTTATCTCTTTCATCTTGGTTGCATTTTAATATTGTGTAGTTTTTGAGAAATTGGCCACTTTTTCCTAAGTTGTGTATTTTATGAATGTTAAGTTCTTTGTAACATTTCCATTCTCCTTTTAGTGCTCACAGGATCTATAGTGTTATTCTTTATTTCATTCTTGATATTGGCAATTCATATCTTCCCTCTTTTTATCTTTGCTAGCTTTGTTAAAGTTTTGTCAATTTTATTGATACTTTCAAAGAACCAGCTTTTTTTACATTGATTGTTTTGTATAAATTTTCCATTTTTGATATTATTGTTTTCTACTTTTATTTATTTTTTTAAAGATTTTTTTATTGGGGAATTGGGGGCATTGGAACAGTGCTGGGAATTGGGGAAAAGGGAACAGACAAGTTGCTCTCCTTTTGTTCTTCAGTCTAGTTGTGGAGTACGTTGCTTCACTGGCCCAAGTTGCACCATCATTGTGCTCTTCCCGGGCGAGGCAGATCAGTCGCCAGCTTCTGGACGGCCGCTCACTGTGGTTGCTGGCCGCTCACGCTGGCTGCTGGCTACACACGGTAGCCCATGGCAACCCACTGCCACAGGGGCTGCACCTATGCTGTCGCCGGCGACTCACAGCAGCCCAGCTCCAGGTTGAGCTGTTGTTCAGCATCTTAGCTGTGGAGGGCAGTGTCACTGGCCCTCATATGTGGGATCTGAACCGGGGCCCTCTGACATCCCAAGCGAGTTCTTAACCATTGAGCCACTTGGCCAGCCCTATTGTTTTCTACTTTTACCTATAATTTCCTTCCTTCTGCTTCTGTTGTGTTAATTTTATTCTTTCTCTAGTTCTTTTGATAACTTCATTGACATCTTTTTTTACAAGTGTAATAATATATTTTTATTTATTAAATTTATTGAGGTGACAATGGTTAGTAAAATTATATAAGTTTCAAGTGTGCATTTCTATTTTCTTGAGATAGAAACTAAAGTCACTGATTTTAGGCCTTATGCTTTTTAATGTAAGCATTTAGGGCTATAAAATTTCCTCTCATCATTGCTGTAGCTATATACCACATATGTTGATGTGTTGCATTTTTATTTTCTTTCAGGTCCACATAATTTGACATTTCCTTTTGAGATTTATTCTTTGATCCATGGATTATTCAGAAGTATGTTTTTTTATTTGTAAGTATATGCATATTTTATGATGTTTTTCTTTTACTGATTACATATTTGATTTCCTTATGGTTAGAGAATTTACTCTCTATGATGTCAGTTCTTTTACTGTTGTTGATGTTGGTCTCCACGGTATGAAATAACCTGTTAAATGTTCCATGGATGCTTGAAAACAATGTGTTTTATGCTGTTGTTAGGTGGAGAGTTGTCTCTATATACATCAAATATTCTGTCTCATAGTTTTATCAATTGCTGAGAGTGTGGTGTTGAAGTCCTCTATTATAATTTTGTACTTGTGTATTTCTCTCTTTATTTTTGTCGGTTTTTCCTTTATATATTTTAAAGCTTTGTTGTTTCATACATTTGCATTGAAGATCATATTTTTGCTCTGGTATTTGAAACTTTATCATTATGTAGTGTCTCCCTTTATCTTTACATTTGAAAATTCACATTTGTTTTTTCTCAACAGGCCCACATTTTAAAAGTTTCAATAATTGGTACATTAGAGATTTTAACAGAAAAATCAATTTTTACACACTAGCTACTGTTTCTGTGATCAAATCAGTTTATATCCATGGTTCTTGGTCACTGGGGTGAGGTCAGGCTTCTCTTTCCATTACACTTCTCTCCAGGGAAAGCCCCTTCTCCAAAACCCTTTCCTAATTCCTTCCTTAGAAGAAAGACTGGGGTGATGAGCCAGTTTTTGGAGCATTTTGAGTAGTACCACTGTGCACTGTGAAGTGATACCCATGCATATAGGTCATCTCTGTGCTCTTCTCTCTTTTACAATACTAAGTAGTAAACTGAGTTGGTGCTTACCTGTGAAGGCTGGGAGCTGCCATATTACTCTGTCTTGTTCTTCTCACTGCAGATTTTGTGTTCAGCCATCCTTGAACATTAGGAATCAGCTAGTGGTAAAATTCAGAATTAAAGTCAAATAGACCCTACTTCATTCTTGAACCCATACCTGTGCTTCAACCCTACTCAACTAGAAGACTCTACACTGAGTACTTACAAAAGTATGTACTGCATACTTGTGTGTATGTCCCCTTTAGGGAAAGCTCTGGGAGAGGGCAGAGTGGCAATGTAGAGTAAGAATAGGGAATTATTGTGTTCTCTGAAAAAAATTGTAGTCCTGTACCATCAGATTCTCACCAGGAACCTCACATTCTACTGCAGATGGTAAACACACCTGCCTAAATATCATAACCCATATCGAAATGTCACATGTACCCATTCAAACAGACATGCCCTCACATATTGCCATGCTCTAATTCAGAGGTCAGCACTTATTGTTTGCAGGCATGGTTGTTGGACTCCATATAAAAAGACAAGGTATGTTTGTGCAATTCTTAATAGTTTCAACCATTTGCAAAGTGATCATTCCCTCCCTGTTCTCCTTTCTGTTTCTTCGCTTTTGATTCCTTAGGGAATTGTATCCTATTTGGCCTTTTGGGCACCTGTGCTCAATTTTGGGTTCAGATTAAGATTTCACCAGTGCCGTTCTGCCTTCCTACAACTTATGGTAATGCAAAAACATATCTACTGATAACCTGAATATGAGGGATGGCTTATAGGAGGGAGAACTGGTCAGGGCCTCTTGAATTCTTGTTTTTAATCTGTTCTCACAATAAGAAGATTGCTTCATTTGGATATCATTTTATCTCTTAGTAATATGACCTTGACGTTTAGATTGCCCAAACAAGCAGACATACTCCAGGCCAACTCACTGGTTTTTGCTGTTTCTTAGTTGTCTCCATTACAGTTAAAATTGAACACTTCAGTTCATCTTCAGTAATCATTCTCCCATACCCAACTAATTATTGTCTTCCCTTGCATACGTTATTTTTATGTACCTCAGATTTTATAATTTCCTCGACAAAATATATTGAGAAATGCCTTTCAGCTATCACTAAATCACATATTTTAAATTTTGTCCTGCAACATTGTTACCACTTTCCAATCTGTATACTTTCCCTTGCACAATAATCTCACACTTACAGGTTCCTATCAACTATTAATATAAGCATAGTCAATATGGGATGAGGTACATTTCTCTTTGGTGATAAGTTGCCAAATATGCCTCCAGATAAACAGGTGGAGACTGCTTTATAGCTTCTATAATCCATCTAAACTGCCTGTTCCACAACAGTTTCTCCAACAATGGAAAATCAATTCTCTGTTACTATAAGCTCTGGTCATGCTCACATTCCTTTGCCATTCCAAAATAAATCCACTAGTGAGATCATACCCATATCACATGATGCCATCACTCAAATTGAGCCCAAGAGGAATGATCATACACTAAGTACTCCCTAATACACTTTCAGCAAATGGGAATGAAAGATGTTATGAAAGTTAAGATTAACATAGTAAAGTTGTTTCAGAATGGGAAGAACTTTTCCATTTCAGTTCATCTGAATAGTGAAGATCTTGGCTAAAAGACTCATTATCACCTTGTGTTAACAATACTGGCTTATAGTGAATTATGACACAACATATAACTTGAGAAATATATAACACCATCTTACAGCTTTGCACCAAGATTACTTTGATGTTCAATTGTTATAGTTGATAATATTTTATGTACCAGATAACAAACATTTTCATGACTCTTGAGTGTAAGTTCCCTATTCAGTAGATTTATTTTTATCTAATGAATTAAAAATATCAGTGTGAGTATTTTGCTAAGGAAAGGGATTAGATAACATCTCAGTGTCCCAAAAAGGAGAATGGATACTTCATCATGAACTATTCAAAATATTTCCAAGAGAAACACTTTAACGACAAATGCAGCAGTTTATGGTATTCATTCTGTGAGAGAGGAGGCCTCCACCACTGTTGCCCATTCCCTATATTTGTTGCTAGAATGAGTTTTGCAAAGACACATCCACATTAAAATTCTCTCAACTATCACTATAGGATAAAGATAAAACATCTTGGCATGCGACTTTTAAAGACTTTCTCTGTTTTGACTAAACTGTTTTAGCAACCCCACTTCTCTCCTGCATTCTCCAGAGTGTCACCACCTCCTCTTACTTGGTGCCCACAGCAACACAGAACTCACTGTCCTTTTCTAAGTCACTAACATATTCTCCCTTAAGGGTCCCGGGCCATGCCTTTTTTTGATGACTCTGTATTCCTTGAAGCTGCTACAGTTTGGTGCTTGCCTATGCTAAATTATCAGTGTTCCTTGGTTGTTTGCCTTGAAACCTGTGGGGAAGAATGATGCTGTTCTTGGGTCAGGAAGGAAAGGGAGTTCTCTGACGAAGTAGTGCTGCTCTGGGCAAGGTTAGGGGCTAAGCAATAGAACTTTTTCTTTCTTTTTTATGTGGGCTCTCTCTTTAAAAACATTATATCTCTGGCTTTCAAATATTCTCACTTTAGGGAAACTGGACACATCACAATATTACAATCATGGAAGACTTTATCAGGAACTTCCTGAGCTAAAATCCTCCCAGTCTGATCATTACGACCTAATATACATTTCTTCTTGCTGCGTTGTGTTTTTAATCTTTTGTGTTTCCTTGAAGCTCCCAAATACTCTGTGAGAGGTGTTGGGATGTAAAGGAGTAAACAAAAATAAGGCAGTGTACCAGGGAGGTGACATCAGTTCCCTACATAACAATATGTGTATTAGATGAGAGGTGAATCTACTTCCTCTTTTTTTTCTATTTCCATGACCCCCAGCTCTTGTATAATCTATGCTACTTTTTAATCTAGTAATTGGATAACAAGAGAGGTGCCAGAGCTGCCTCAGGGTTACTAGAGTCTCTTGGTTTTGGTGACCTGTTGTTTTGCACCTGGAAACCACTAATGCTTTAGTTTTTAATCCCAGCAAGACTTTTCTTTTCTCTTAATTATAAAAACTATAACAAATTCTTTAAAACAAAAAAATTCACTATGGGGTCTATAATGAATGTTGAAATAAAATATATGACTATAAACAAACACCCAATGGAGAAGAATGAATAGAATTACACTATTCGAGCTATATTATGTTTATGTAGAATTGTAAATATTAACTTTAACAGCCTGTGATAAGTTTAAGATGCATATTGTAACCCTTGATCAACCACTAAAAATAATACAAAAAGCTATAGCCAAAAATAAAATAGAGGTATTAAAATAAGATAAAATGCTCAGCTATCCTCAATGAGTTAACAATGTGAATTACAGGAATAATAAACAAACAGGACAAACACAAAACAAATAGCAAATGATAGACTCAAGTACACACATAATTATACTAAATAGAAATAGACTAAACACTCCAATAAAAAGGCAGAGTTTATTAGATAAGATAAGAAGACCAAAGCAAGACCCAAAATTTGCTGACAAAAGAAATGCACTTAAATATAAATACTCAAATATGTTGAAAATAAAAGGATACAAAGTCATGTATCATGCAAAATGTAAAACTAAGAACACTATTGTGGCTATAAAAATATCAAACAAAGAGGACTTAAACAAAAATAATATCACATGAAATAAAGTGATAAATTTTATAAAGATAGTGAGTTAATACATAATAATGTTAAATATGTATGCACTTAATAACAGAATTTCAAAATGCATGAAGAAAATGCAGACAGCTATAAAGGGAGAAAGAGACATATCCAAAATCATAACTGATGATCTTTATCACTACTCTCTCAGTAATTAACAGAAAATGGCATAAAAATCAATTAAGGATTTAGAAGATTTTAATATTATAAAAGACCCCGAATAGCCATGGCAATCTTCAAAAAGAAGAACAAAGCTGGAAGTATCATGCTACCTGATATCAAATTATACTACAAAGCTACAGTATTCAAAACAGCATGGTATTGGCATAAAAACAGACACATAAATCAATGGAACAGATTAGAGCACCCAGAAATAAATCTATCCATATATGGTCATTTAATCTATGACAATGGAAGCAAGAATTTACATTGGGGTAAAGATAGTCTATTTAATAAATGGTGCTGGGAAAATTGGACTGACACGTGCAAAAAAATTAAAATGGACCACCTACTTACTCCATATACAAGAACAAATTCAAAATGGATTAAAGACTTAAATGTAAGACCTGAAACCATAAAACTCCTAGAAGAAAAATAGGGAGTAAATTTGCAGACATTACCCTCAGTAATATTTTTATTGATATATCCACTCGGGCAAGGGAAATATAAGAAAAAATAAATATATGGGATTACATCAAACTTAAATGTTTTCTCACAGCAAAGGAAACCATCAATAAAACAAAAAGGCAGCCTACTGAATGGGAAAAGTTATTTACCAACGATATATCTGATAAGGGGATAATATAAAAAATTTATAAAACACTCATTCAACTCAACCCCCCAAAAAATAAACAACCCAATTAAAAAATAGGCAGAGGTGGTCTGGCTGAGTGGCTCAGTTGGTTCGATTCCAGGCCTGAGATGAGCTGCTGCTGAGCTGCCAACAGGTAGCAAGATGGCTCAGCTAAAGAAAAAAAAAGCGGGTAGAGGATATGAAGAGACATTTCTCTAAAAAGGACATACAGATGGCCAACAAGCACATGAAGAAATGTTCAACTTTAATAATCATTAGTGAAATGCAAATAAAAACCACAATTAGATACCAGCTCACTCTGGTCAGAATCACTATCATCAATAAATCAACAACTAACAAGTGCTGGCGAGGTTGTGGAGAAAAGGGAACCCTGGTGCACTGTTGGTGGGAATGCAGATTGGTGCAGCCATATGGAAATCATGTATGGAGGAATCTCAAAAAACTGGAAATGGAACTACCTTATGACCCAGCAATTCCACTCTTGGGTATCTATTCAGAGAATCCCAAGACGCTAATTTGAGAAAACATATGCATCTCTATGTTTATTGCAGCACTATTTACAATAGGCAAGACTTGGAAACAAACAAAATGCCCATCAGTAGACTGGATTAAGAAGCTGTGGTACATTTATACAATGGATTATTACTCAGCTATAATGAAGACTGAAATTGTACCATTTGCAACAATATGGATGGACCCAGAGAACATTGTGTTAAGTGAAATAAGTCAGTCAGAGAAAGACAAGTACCATATAATCTCACTTATATGTGGAATCTAAAAAACTGAATGAACAAGCAAAGTAAACAGAAAAAGTCTCAGAAATATAGAGGAACAACTGATGGTTGCTAGTTGAGAAAGGTGTAGGGATGAGGGAGAAGGGGAAGGGATTAAACAGCATAAACTGGTAACTACAATATTTCCAGAAGGATATGAAAGACAGTTTGGGGAATATAATTAATAATGTAAATATGTCAGATGGTCACATGTCTTGTTAGGGAGACCACTTCATGAATGGTGTAAAGGCTTGACCACTGCACTGTGCACCTGAAGCTGATGTGGAATAATATTTTATGTCATCTATAATTCAATATATATGTATAGTCATGGGATGTGGAGTATAGTGTGGGGAATGGAGTCAATGGAATTGTAATAGATATGTATGATATCAGGGGGGAGGGAGTGTGGCAGTGGATTGGGGGAGGGGTGTTGTCACTTTGTGAGGAGTAAAAAGTGTAACTATTGCATATTTTTGTACATCTGAAACCAATAAAAAATAAAAAAAAACTTATTAGCAGAAATTAAATAAGTAAGTAAATAAATAAATAAATAAAAACAATTGCGTGAGGAAAAAAAGAAATTGACATAAAAATCAATTAAGGATTTAGAAGATTTTAATACCAGTGTCATTCAAGTTAATGTAACTGACATTTCATAGAACACAATGTATAATAACTTCAGAATTCATATTAATTTCAAGGGCACATGAAGTTTTCACCAAGGTAGACTATATTCTGTGCCATCAAGTAGCCCTATACATTTTGAATATATACATACATGTATACATATTTATCAATAAATATTAAAAGATTGAAATCTTACAAAGTATTTTCTCTGACTACAACACAATTATCAGAAATCAATAACCATGAAATAGCTGGAAGATATTTAGAAATGCCCTCAAATATTTACAAAGGAAATAACAAATTCCTAAATAAACTATTAATCAAAGATGAAATCACAAGGGAAACCAGAAGATATTTTCAATTGAATATTATGTAATCCCACATATCAAAATTTGTGGGATGAATCAGGCCTAAAATCAACACAACTATACGCAGTAAGGCTATCATTTAAAACTGAAGGAGAGAAAAAGAGCTTCCCAAACAAGAAAAAGATAAAGGAATTCATTATCACCAAGTCATTATTACAAGAAATGTTAAAAGGATTTCCTTAAACAGAAGAAAGTACAAAACAAACAAACAATGAAGACCAAAAAATATGAATAATAAAATGGCCATAACTATGTACTTATCAATAATCACTAAAATGTAAATTGATTAAATGCTCCAATCAAAAGACATAGGGTAGCTGAATGCATTATAAAACAAGACCAATGCTTATGCTGTCAAGAAGAGACCAAACTCAGTTTGAAAGACACACAAGACTGAAAGTAAAGGGATGGAAAAAGATATTTCATGCAAAATGAAACGAGAATAGAGCTGGTGTAACAATAATTATATCAGAAAAAATAGACTTTAACATGAAGACTTTAATAAAGACAAAGTAGGATATTACATAATTATACAGAGATCAATCCAACAAGAGGACATAACCCTAGTAAACATCTATGCACCCAACAAAGAAGCTCTTAAATATATAAAAAAAAATTATTGATTGACAAAAGGGAAAGATCAAACATAACACAACCATAGTAGGAGACTTGAACACTCCACTGACACCAATGAACAGATTGTCCAGACAGAAAGTCAAAAAGGAAAAGGTGGCCTTAAATAATACACTAGATCAAATGGATTTTACTGATATTTTTAGAGCATTTCACCCCAAAGCAGCAGAAAATACATTTTTTCAAGTGCACATGGAATTTTCCAGGCTAGACCACATGTTAGGCCCCAAAATAAGTCTCAATAAATTTAAGAAGACTGAAATCATATCAAGCGTCTTCTCTGACCACAATGGTATGAAAGTAGAAATCAATTACAAAACAAAACAATACAAAACAAACAAAACAAAAATACCCCTGAAAAATATACAAACACATGGAGGCTAAATAACATGCTACTATATAATGAATGGGTCAATAATGAGATCAAGGAAGAAATCAAAAGATACCTTGAGACAAACAAAAATGAAAACACAATGATCCAAAATCTGTGGGACACAACAAAAGCAGTCCTAAGAGAGAAATTCATAGCAATGCAGGCCTACCTCAAGAAACAAAAAAAAATCTCAAATAAACAGTCTGACTTTATACCCTAAGGAATTGAAACAAGAACAGCAAACAAAGCCCAAAGTGAGTAGAAGGAAGGAAATTATAAAGATCAGAGTGGAAATAAATAAAATAAAGGCATAAAAACCATACAAAAGATCAATGAGACCTAGAGCTGGTTCTCTGAAATGATAAACGAAATTGACAAAGCTTTAACCAGGCTAATCAAGAAAAAACAAGAGAGAGGACCCAAGTAAATAAAATTTAAAATGAAAGAGGAGAAGTGACAGCTGACACTACAGAAATAAAAAAAAATTTAGGAAAACACTATGAGCAATGATACACCAACAATTTGGACAAAGTGGAAGAAATGGATAAATTCTTGGAAGCATACAATCTTCCAAGGCTGAATCAAGAAGAAACAGAAAATCTGAACTGACTGAATTCTCTAAATGAAATTAAATACTTTATCAACAACTCTCAAAAAACAAAAGTCCTGGACCAGACAGCTTCACAGGTGAATTTTATCAAATTTTCAAAACAGAATTAACACGTATTCTTCTTAAACTATTGCAAAAATTTCAAGATCAAGAGAGGCTCACAAGCTTGTTTTACGAGGCCACCATTACCCTGTTTCAAAAACCAAACACATTACAAAAATATAAAACTATAGGCCGATATCTCTAATGAACAGAGACACAAAAATTCTCAACAAAATATTAGCAAACTAGATTCAGCAATACATTAAAAAGGTCATACACCACAATTAAGTGAGATTCATTCCTGGCATTGGTTCAATATCTGCAAATCAATTAACATGATACACTACATTAACAAAATTAAAACTAAAAATCATATGGTCATATCAATAGATGCAAAAAAAGCATTTGACAAAATCCAGCACCCAATTATGATAAAACTCTCAGCAAAGTGGGAATAGAAGGAACATATCTCAACATAGTAAAGGCCATATATGACAAACCCACAACTAACATACTCAATGGGGAAAAGCTAAAAGCATTCACCTTAAGATCAGGAACAAGACAAGGGTGCCCATTTTCACCACTTTTATTCAACACAGTACTGGAAGTCCTAACCACAGCAATCAGACAAGAAGAGGAAATAAAAAGCATCCAAATGAGAAAAAAAAAGAAGTAAAACTGCCATTATGCACAGATGACATGATACTATACATTTTGAATTCCAAAAATTCCACCAAAAAACAATTAGTACTAAGGAATAAATTTAGTAAAGTAGAGGGATACAAAATTAATATTCAGAAATCAGTTGCATTTTTATACACCAATAATTAGCTATCAGAAAAAAATTTTTTTAAATCCTATTTACAATTGCATCAAAACAAAATACCTAAGGAATAAATTTAACCAAGGAAGTATAAGACCTGTACTCAAAAAATTATAACACATTGAAGAAAGAAATTAAATAAGATACAAATAAATGGAAACATATACCATGCTCATGGATTGGAAGAATTAATATGCCATATTTTGCCATGCATAATGTTCACCATGTTTTTGGCCCAGCTTTCAGGGGAAAAAATCTTGCGTTTTAATTCAAATTTTTATTTGTTTATTGGGTTGTTGGAAAAGTTATGACGTATTTTTTTCATTTATCATTGCAAAAATGCGTCATGACTTTTCCAACAACCCACTACATTTAGGTGCTTTTTTTTGTATTTAAAAGGAATTTTAGCATTTATTATTTTAACATATTATGGTACAAGAAATTTTATGCAACAAATAATTACAAAACACAAGAATAGATACAAGGTACAAGAAATTTTACATACTAGTAACACATTTACGATGTTTACGCATGATAGAAGGCCAAGAACTCTTCATCGTTGCAAGTTTGTTGTAGGTTCAACAAAACCGATGATCCTATTCCAGGGTATTATTTTGCATACGGATATCATTATTGATTTCTAGGATTACACTTTTAACTCATAAATATAAATTTAAAAATTGTAACATTTATATAGATACGGAATTAATGCTACCCATGTATAAGGCGTAACCTTATGTTTCTGTCACAAATTTAGGCAAAAACTATGCATTATACATGGCAAAATGTGGTAATTAAAATGTCTATACTCCCTAAAGCAATCTATAGATTCAATGCAATCCCTATCAAAGTACCAGTGGCATTTTTTCGCAGAACTAGAACAAATAATCTTAAAATTTATGTGGAACCATAAAAAACCCCGAATAGCCATGGCAAGCTTGAGAAAGAAGAACAAAGCTGGAGGTATCATGCTACCTGATATCAAATTATACTACAAGTCTATAGTATTCAAAACAGCATGGTACTGGCATAAAAACAGACACATAGATCAATGGAACAGAATAGAGCCCAGAAATAAATCGATTCATATATGGTCACCTGTGACAAAGGTAACAAGAATTTACAATAAATGGTGCTGGGGGAACTGGACAAATACACAAGAAAATGAAACTGGATCACCTTATTATGCCACATACAAGAATAAACTCAAAATGGATTAAAAACTTAAAGGTAAAATCCAAAACCATAAAACTCCTAGAAGAAAATATAGAAAGTAAACTCTCATATATTATCATCAGTAATATTTTTACTGATATATCTTTTTGGGCAAGGGAAACAAAAGAAAAAATAAACAAATGGGACTACATCAAACTAAAACTTTTTTTTTCCATAGCAAGGGAAACCATCAACAAAGCAAAAAACATCCTACTGAATGCGAGAAGATATTTGCTCATAAAACATCTGATAAGGGCTTAATATCAAAAATCTATAAAAAAACTCATACAACTCAACATGAAAAAAACAAACAACCCTGTTAAAAAAATTGGCAGAGGGGGGCTGGCCGAGTGGCGTGATGGTTAAGAACTGGCTTGGGACACCAGAGGGCCCCGGTTCGGATCCCACATATGAGGGCCAGTGACACTGCCCTCTACAGCTAAGATGCTGAACAACAGCTCAACCTGGAGCTGGGCTGCCATGAGTCGCCGGCGACGGCGTAGGCTGCAGCCCCTGTGGCAGTGGGTTGCCATGGGCTACCGTGTGTAGCCAGCAGCCAGCGTGAGCAGCCAGCAGCCACAATGAGCGGCCGTCCAGAAGCCGGCGACTGATCTGCCTCACCCGGGAAGAGCACAATGATGGTGCCAACTTGGGCCAGTGAAGCAACGTCCTCCACAACTAGACTGAAGAACAAAAGGACAGCAACTTGTCTGTTCCCCTTCCCCCAATTCCCCAGCACTGTTCCCATCCCCCAATTCCCCAATAAAAAACTTAAAAAAAAATTGGCAGAGGACCTGAACTGATATTTCTCCAAAGAGGACATACAAATGGCCAAAAGGCATATGAAAAGATGTTCAATATCACTAATCATCAGAGAAATGCAAATAAAAGCCACAATGAGATACCACTGAACTCCTGTCAGAATGGCTATCATCAATAAATCAATAAACAACAAGTATTGGTGAGGATGTGGGCAAAAGGGAACCCTTATGCACTGTTGTTGGGATTGCAAATTGGTGCAGCCACTGTAGAAAACAGTATGGGGGTTCTTCAAAAAAATTAAAAATAGAACTACCCTATGACCCAGGAACTCCACTCTGAAATATTAATCCAAAGAAATCCAAAACACTAATTCAAAAAAATATATGCACCCCTATGTTTACTGAAACACTATTCACAATAGCTAAGATGTGGAAACAACTGAAATGCCCATCAACTGATTATTAGATGAAAAACTTGTGGTGCGTTTATACAATGGAGTATTACTCTGCCATAATAACAATGAAATCTTACCATTTGCAACAACATGGATAGGCCTAGAGCAGCAGTTCTCAACCTGTGGGTCGTGACCCCTTTGGGGGGCGAACGACCCTTTCACAGGGGTCACCTAAGACAATCAGAAAACAAAATGATATTTACATTACGATTCATAACAGTAGCAAAATTAGTTATAGAGTAGCAATGAAAATAATTTTATGGTTGGGGGTCACCACAACATGAGGAACTGTATTAAGGGGTCGCGGCAGTAGGCAGGTTGAGAACCGCTGGCCTAGAGGATATTATGCTAAGTGAAATAAGGCAGATTGAGAAAGACAAATACCATATGATCTCACTTATATGTGGAATCTAAAAACAGAATAAATGAACAAGTAAAACAGAAATAGACTGATAGATACAGGGAACAAACTGATGGTTGCTAGTTGGGAGGGATGTTTGGTGGGTGGGTGAAAAGGTGAAGGGATTAGAAAAAAAATGTTTGGGATATAGCTAGGGAGAAATTTATAGTCTTAAATGTTTATATTAAAAAAGCAGAGTGTGGGCCAGCCGAGTGGCGCGTTGGTTAAGAGCTGGCTTGGGACGCCAGTTGTGAGCAGCAGGGCCCCGGTTCGGATCCCACATGAGGGCCAGTGACACTGCCCTCTACAGCTAAGATGGTGAACAACAGCTCGACCTGGAGCTGGGATGCTGAGAGTTGCCAGCGATGGTGTAGGCTGCAGCCCCTGCTGCAGTGGGCTACCATAAGCTACCATGTGTGACCAGCAGCCAGCGTGAGTGGCCAGCAGCCGATGTGAACTGCCAAGAGCTGCTGTGAGCAGTCATTCAGAGGCTGGGGACCGACCTGCCTCACCCGGGAAGAGCACAATGATAATACCAACATGGGCCAGTGAAGTAACATCCTCCACAACTAGACTGAAGAACAAAAGGACAGCTACTTGTCTGTTCCCCTTTTCCTGATTCCCAAGCACTGTTCCCCTCCCCCAATTACCCAATAAAGTCTTTTTTTAAAAAAAGTAGAGCGTTTTAAATATCAGTCACCTAAATTTTCATCTTTAAAAGCTGGCAAAAAAACAGCAAATTAAATCCAAAGTAAGTAGAAGGAAGGAAAATAATAAAGAGAGCAGAAACAATTTAAACAGAAAACAGATCGACAATAGGAAAATTAAAGTAAAAAGTTTGCTCTTTGAAACTATTAATACAATTTATAAATTCCTAGTGAGACTGACCAAACAACAAAGAGAAAAGTCAAAATACCAATATCAGAAATAAAAGTGTACAGCACAGTTTTATAAATATTGAAAGTTTAATAAGAAAATGTTCTCTGGCCATACAAAATTAAATTAGGAATCAAAATTATTTGTATTAACAATAGTTAAGATTTCCTCTATGAATGGGAGACATAGTTCCTTCTTCAGTTGTATGCCTGATTATACTATGTATTTGTTGATCTGATCCCACACTACCTGAGTAGTGGGGAAGAGAATTGAGGAAAGATGGCATGTGGGGATTGTATGTTAGAGAGGGGTTTAGGACTGTCGTCGCATCGGTGAGTTAGAAAAGTTGAGATTAAGGACTAAAGTCTTTCTAGTGCTGTCACAATGTGTGGGTGGGTAGCCAAGAGGCACACATACTAGAAGGATGCTATATGAAAGCCATCAGTTGTAAGTCAATGGGGAGTGGTGACCAAGTTTCCCAAGGAACTTTCAGTAATTTAAGGGAGTTGTACTGGAGTGAGACCTTCGTCTATAAGGCATTGGTATAGTTACAACCCATTTTCATTAAACTATTGAAAAGAGTTACATCAATCACAGAGTAGGAATGAAAAGTCTGCCAGTTGAGTAAAGAGTTGCTTGTCCTTTTCTTTTTACCATTTTGTATCCTACCACATCGTGGAGGAGAAAGTAAGTGCCTCAAAGGGAAGATGACAGAAAGAGAGAACGTGAAATCCTTGACTTCTCCACCTCCTCCTACACACTATATATGAGGTTGAGATCACAGCCTGGTCTAGCATGACCTGGGATAAGCAAAGAGATCCAAGATTTAAATTGAGTTCAAAAATAAAATTATAGAGTAAGGAGAAGAGATCCAAGATGGTGGAGTAGATAAACACTATGTGTTCCTCAGCCCATGAACACATCAAAATTACAACTAAATTATAGAGCAGTCAGCCTGGAGAACCATCTGAAGTCTAGCTGAACAGAGGTTTTATAACTAAGCATATAAAGAAGAAGACATTTCAAGACTGGTAGGAGCAACAGAGATGCAAAACAGGCAGGCCCCAAACATCTGTGTGGCAGATGAAAATTGGGATGGATATCTCAGCCATAGAGTTTTCCCACAGAGGAGCAAGGGGCCCCAGCCCCCCACACCAGGCTCCTCAGTTTGGAGTACTGGTGCTGGGAAGAGAAATCCCCAAAACTTCAGGCTGTGAAAAACAGTGGGGATTCTGATCCTATGGGTGGGACAGAAGGCTGCAAGAAAACTGAGACATCTTCTTAAAGGGCCACACAGGCACTCACCCTGGGTTCTGGCAGAGGGATGGTGACTCTGGCAACGCTGGAGACAAATGGGGAGACACTAAATTGTGTAACTTCTGGGTGAGAACTGGAGGGACAGTCTGAATTTTCCATGTGTGAGGCCCTCCTCCCACGCAGCCTGCAGGTGGGCACCATCTTTCCTGTGATGAGCCCACTCCCACAGGTGAAATCTGAATATTGACCTGGTGAGCTCTGCTGCTCCACCCTGCTGACTCACTGAGACCTTGTCTCACCAAACTTGTATAATGCAGGAGGTTTTATCAGCAGCTGAACCTTAAGGGAGCAGGCAGATGGCAGCAGGCTTTGGAGTGTCCTGGCTTTCTACAGAGCTACCCCAGGCCTTTTACTGGTGGCAGTCATTCTCAGTTCACAGCGTGGCCTCTTCCACATGCCTCCAGGTACAGCAATGGGAGTGACTAACTGTGGGTCACTCTGTAGCTGCTACCAGGTACTCCCCAGCTAGTCACAGACACTTGCACCACAGCACCTCCCAAGAGGCCCCAAAACCAACATACTTGGAGGTTGGCTTCAGACCACAACAGAGCACCACCCAATTAGCCCCACAGCAGCACACACAAAGGGTGGTGTCAACAGGCAGCAGGGCCAGCTGGGGTGAATCATGCTCTCTGTGGTAATCCCCCTGCACAGCACCCCATAAGCTGTGGACATTGTCAAACCCCACAACCAGTTAGCCTGAGGGTCAATATCACCCATTGACTTACCAGCAGCAATCTTGGCTCAAATATAACAAGAGGGCACACACAACACACACAAGGGACATTCATGGAGAATCAGCTCAGGTGACTAGGAAGAATGTGCCACTGGGCCCCACAAGCCCCCTACTACATAAAGCCACCCAGCAAGATTGGGAGACATAGCAGCTCTACCTAATATATACAAACAAGCAGAGAGGCAGCCAAAATGAGGAAATGAAGAAATATGTCCCAAATGAAAGAACAGGAGAAAACTCCAGGAAAAGAACTAAACAAAATGAAGGCAAGCAACCTACCAGATACAGAGTTCAAAATAACGTTTATCGGGATGCTCAAGGAATTTAGTGAGAACTTCAACAAAGATATAGCAAGCATTAAAAAGACATAGTAACTGGGACTTCCGGCAACATTACGGAATAGACAGACGCTGTGCTGACTGCCTCCCAGGATCACACCAAAATTACAAATAATTTATAAGATATTCAACCTCGGAAGTTCCCTGGACCCTAGATGAGCAGAACCTCTAACAAAGGACTTAAAGAGGAGACCACATCAAGTCTGGTAGGAGGGGTGGAGATGAGAGAGGGTGAACCCCGTGAGGGACACCTCAGCGGTGGGGAGGCTTCTCTGGTTGGGGGAGAGACTCTTTGGCCCCACACCGAGCTCACCAGCCCAGAGTTACTTTGCTGGGAAGAGGAGTTCTACGATAGCTGGAAGTAGAAAATAGTGAGGACTCTCTTTGCTCAACTTGGTGAGGCTGAGGGCAGCTGGAGAACCAGTGGAGCTGGCAAACTGACTCGCTTGCTGCTGAGCACTCACCCGGTTCCTGGTGGAGGGAGTAGCTTTGTGAGCGGGGTCCAGGAGCCTGTGGGAAGAACGGATCTGAGTGCCTTTGGCGGGGGAATGGAGGTTTTGGGGACCATTGTTCCCCTGGTGAGGAGCTTGCACACGAGCAGTACACAGGTGGGCGCAATTTTTTCAAGGCTGGACTCTCCCACAGAGGCTCAGGTCTGGGAGTGCATTGGTCTGCTGGAATTGGTGCAGGAGTGCCTGTGTGCGTGCGTGCGTGAGTGCGCATGTGGCCTTGGATCACCACTCTCCACACTGCTTGTGCTGCGTAGCCAGGGAAATGCCTGGCAGGTGTGCTCTGACTCCAACAGGCTGTTCATTGAGAAGCGGGAGTGTGGGAGCAGCCTTGGGGCCCCACTCTCCGCACTGTGCGTGCAGATTTGCCAGGATGGAGATTGGATGTCGGCTGCTCAGCATGTTCTGTGAGTGGCTGATTGGGACAGGCTGAGACTGGGAGTTTCCCTGGGAGAATTGGGCTGTGAGCTGTGAGCTGTGCACCTGCGTGATCACGCTGGGGCTTTCCAGGCGAGTTTGTGTGGGTTGGCTGCCGATGCAGGAGTGCATGCTGCTCTGACTTGGTGGGGGCCACTGAACACATCCTGCGGTGCTTTGGGGGCCTGCCCTGCCCACCCAGAGCTGTGTTGCCAGGGGCACCCTGAGCCCCTGGTCCCTGGCCCTGATCTCCGCAGGCCACAGAGGGTTTTTTGCAGCAATAGACAGCCCGCATCAACCTGTGAGGATTTTGGGTGGTGAGCACGATTCAAGAGCACACAGCAACTAATTGTGGGAAGCTTACTTCAAGTCCAGAGGGAGGTCGGTGCATGATGCATTGAGCCCTTCCCCCCAACAGCTGGTGCTGAGTTGCCCAGAATATCTCTATTGCTGAGCAAGGGGTCTGCAGATTAAAGGGGGCAGAGAGCCCCTCCCTCCCCTTTTTTCCCTTTTTTTCTTTTTCATTTATTTTTCCTCTATTTCTCTTCTTTTCTTTTTCTTTCTTTTTTTTTCTTTCGAGGTGATCTACTACATCGCAGCAAACAGAGTGACAGCCAGAATGAAGAAACAAAGAAACATATTCCAAGTAAAAGATCAGAAGAAACCTCTAGAAACAGAACTAAATGAAACAGGTTTCCAACCTTTCAGAGACAGAGTTTAGAACACTGATGATAAGAACATTTCAGGAACTTAAGAAGGACATGAAGGATACAGAAATAATAAAAAACAGACAGTTAGAACTAAAGAATACAATAACTGAAATGAAGAACACACTAGAAGGAATCACCAGCAGATTAGATGAAGCGGAGGATCAAATCAGCAATTTGGAAGACAAGATAGCAGAAAACAACCAATTAGAACAGCAAAAAGGAAAAAGAATCCAAAAAAATGAGGATAGATTAAGAGACCTCTGGGACAACATCAAGCATAACACCATTCATATCATAGGGATACCAGAAGAAGAAGAGAGAAAGCAAGGGATTCAGAATCTATTTGAAAAAATAATGACTGCAAACTTTCCTAACCTGTCAAAGGAAATAGGCATACAAGCCCAGGAAGTACAGAGAGTCCCAAACAGGAAGAATCCAAACAGGCCCACACCAAGACACATCATAATTAAAGTTGCAAAGGTTAGACAAAGAGAGAATCCTAAAAACATCAAGAGAAAATCATTTAGTTACCTACAAAGGGGCTCCCATAAGACTATCAGTTGATTTCTCAACAGAAACTTTCAGTCCAGAAGGGACTGGCAAGAAATATTCAGTCCAGAAGAAATTGGCAGGAAATATTCAAAGTGATGAAAAACAAGGACATACAACCAAGGGCACTACACCCAGCAAGGCTATCATAACTTAAAATAAAAGGACAGAGGGCTGGCCAAGTGGCGCTTTGGTTAAGAGCTGGCTTGGGATGCCATAGGGCCCTGGTTCGGATCCCACATATGAGGGTCAGTGCACTGCCCTCTCCAGCTAAGAAAGTGAGCAGCAGCTCGACCTGGAGCTGGGCTGCCATGAGTCGCTAGCGACAGTGTAGGCTGCAGTCCCCTGCTGCAGTGGGCTGCCATAAGCTACTGTGTGTAGCCAGCAGCCAGCGTGAGCGGCCAGCAGCCACTGTAAGCGGCCATCCAGAAGCCGGCGACTGATCTGTCTCGCCCGGGAAGAGCGCAATGATGTTGCCAGCTTGGGCCAGTGAAGCAACATCCTCTACAACTAAACGGAAGAACAAAATAACAGCAACTTGTCTGTTCCCCTTCTCCCAATTCCCCAGCGCTGTTCCCCTCCCCCAATTCCCCAATAAAATATTTTTTAAAAAATGAAAAAATAAAAATAAAATAGAAGGACAGATAAATAGAGTTCCAGACAAGAAAAAGCTAAAGGAGTTCATCACCACCAAACCAGTATAACGAAGGATGTTAGAGGGACTGCTTTAAGATGGAAAACAATATATATGAATAATAAGATGGCAATAACTGCATATCTATCAACAATTGCTTTCAGTGTAAGTGGATTAAATGTTCCAGTCAAAAACATAGAGTGGCTGAATGGATAAGAAAACAAAATCCTTACAAATGCTGCCTACAAGAGACTCACTTCAGGTTGAATGACACAAAGAGACTGAAAATAAAGGGATGGGAAAAGTTATTTCATGAAAATGGAAAGAACAACAACAAAAAGCTGAAGTATCAGTACTTATACCAGACAAAGTAGACTTTAAAATGAAGTCTGTAATAAGAGACAAAGAAGGACCCAGTAATCCCACTTCCTGGTATTCTTCCGAAGAAACCCAAAACGCTACTTCAAGGGGACATGTGCATCCATATGCTCAATGCAGCATTGTTTACAATGGCCAAGATGTGGAGGCAGCCTAGGTGTCCACTGAGAGAAGAATAGATAAAGAGTAGGTGGTACATATATACAATGGAATATTGCTTGGCCAGGGAAGGAAATGGGTAATTGCCATCTGTGGCAGCATGGATGAACCTGGAGGATATTGTGCTGAGTAGAGTATATCAGACAAAGAAAGACAGATGCAATGTGATTTCACTTATATGTGGAATCTAAGGAACAATATAAACAAACAAAACAAAAACAAACTCATAGATACAGAGAACATTTTTATGGTTGCCTGATGGGAAGGAGCCTGAGGGTAGTGTGAAGAAGCAGAAGAAATTAAGAAGTACAAATTTGTTGTCACAAACTAGTCATGAGAATGTAGGGTATAGCATAAGGAATATCGTCAATAATACTGTCATAACTACATATGATGCCAGATGGGTACTGGAGAAGGTTGGGGGCAGGGTAAAAAAGCTGAAGAGATTAAGAAGTACAAATTGGTAGTTGCAAAATAATCATGGGGATGTAAAGAAAAGCATAGACAATATATACAACAATATGGTAAAAACTATGTGTAGTGTCAGGTGGGTACTAGACTAGTCAGGGGGTTCACTTTTTTTAAAGGTTTTATTGGGGAATTCGGGGATGGGAACAGCTTTGGGGAATTGGGGAAAGGGAACAGACAAGTTGCTGTACTTTCGTTCTTCAGTCTAGTTGTGGAGGACGTTGCTTCACTGGCCCATGTTGGTATTATCATTGCACTCTTCCCAGCTGAGGCAGATCCGTTGCCAGCCACTGGATGGCCACTCATGGTGGCTCTTGGCAGCTCACGCCAGCTGCTGGCCACTCACAGTAGCTTACGGCAGCCCACTGCACCTTCACTGCTGCCTATGTCATCGCCAGCGACTCATGGAAGCCCAGCTCCAGCTACATCTTAGCTGTAGAGGGCGCAGCATCACTGGCCTTAATGTGGGATCCCAACCAGGCCCTGCTGCTCATAGGTGGCATCCCAAGCCAACTTTAATCAACGCGCCACTTGGCTGGCCCGAAATCACTTATTAAATTATACAAATGTCTAACCATGTACTGTACATCTGAAATTAATATAAAATATTATATGTTGAATGTCAACTGTAACTGAAAAATTAAAACAGGAGGGAGGGCTGGCCGAGTGGCATGATGGTTAAGAGCTGGCTTGGGATGCCAGAGGGCCCCGGTTCAGATCCCGCATATGAGGGCCAGTGACACTGCCCTCTACAGCTAAGATGCTGAACAACAGCTTGCCCTGGACCTGGGCTGCCATGAGTCGCTGGCGACTGTGTAGGCTGCAGCCCGTGCTGCAGAGGGTTGCCATGGGCTACCGTGTGTAGCCAGCAGCCAGTGTGAGCGGCCATCCAGAAGCCGCTGACTAATTTGCCTCTCCCGGGAAGAGCGCAATGATGGTGCCAACTTGGGCCAGTGAAGCAACGTCCTCCACAACTAGACTGAAGAATAAAAGGACAGCAGCTTGTCTGTTCCCCTTCCCCCAATTCCCCAGCGCTGTTCCCATTCCCCCCAATTCCCGAATTAAAAAAAAAAAGGGAGGGAGATGAAGGGCAATAAGTGGTCCAAATTTCCAGGTATAAAACAAATAAGTCATGAGGATGTAATGTACAGCATAGGGATTATAGTCAGTAATATTGTGATAGTATTGTACAGTGTCAGATGGTTGCTGAACTTATAATGGTGATCACTTCTTTAGGTATATAAATGTCAAACTATTGTGTACACCTGAAACTAATATAATATTTATGCTAACTATATTTTTGATTAAAATCTTTAAAAAAACAAAATAAATCAAATTATAAAATCAGTGGGATAATGCTATAATATCAATATAAGATCATTCAAGTAGCTTAATATCACCAGCAAGTTATGGAATTTGGCCAATCTACACAAGTGTAAAAGGAATGTTTTCAACTTTGCTAAATAGAGAGCAGTTACTGTAAAAAATAAAATCATTTTATGTTTGCACTTCAATGAGTTAAGAATCCTTAACATACCCACTTAGAGTTGTGACATGACTATCTCAGCCATTCTTCCTCTTCTTGCCCCTGTCTTTTTGCTTTTTCCTCTGTAACTCTGTATTTATTCTTTCATCCCCCTTTCTCAATCTGTATTATCCTTCATAATCTCTTCTCTCTCTTCATATATCCTCCCACTCTTCTTACTCTTAAACTTTTATTCCATTCTTGTATCATCACTTTCCCTCTTCTCTCCTACCTTATTCTGATCCTTTCTTTGGGTATATTGTATCTCTACTTAGACTGAATACTTTATCAACCAAGTTGTGTCATTTTTGAGAGTAAATGAGGGTGGCGTTTATAATTTTGCTAAGGCAACAGTCATAACCCAGTACAGTCCTAGGAAATTTGGGATGTAGAGTCACACTACGTGTAACAAAGCCCCAGTTTAGATAGGTCAAGTTGGTCAGAGAAATCCATATGAAAAAATGATATTAAGTTGATTTCTGTAGGATATATAAGAGATAGTAATAAACCATATCAGAGTAGGAAGTAAACAAAGGGGTTTCCAGAATTTCTGCATGGGGGGTGCTTAGATGAGGCTTCCTGTTTGGAATGAGGAGGTAGTGTTAGATTACTTATCACCAAGCTGAATTTTTATAGCAAGCAAAAGAATTTTATTTAGAATTGCATGTTACAGGTCAATAAAATACATAAATTGCATAACCCAGAGAAACATGAATTTTTATTGAAGGATTTATTAGTGTTTGGATAAAATGACTGGGAAATGGAGATGAAGAAAAGAAAGGGGAAGAAGGTTAAAGTCCTGCTGAAGGCACTGATTGGCAAGGGTAGGAAGTTTGACTTTTATTGTAATTGCAATGGGAAATCAATGGAAAAATTTTAGCAGGAAAATGGCATGTGGGCCGGCTGAGTGGCTCAGTTGGTTAAGAGCTCGCTCAAGAGTGCGAGATCTGATCAACAGTGGTTCAATGCCCGGCCCAAGCTGAGC
>NW_017732937.1:9329-18941 GCF_001890085.2 Hipposideros armiger | reverse complement strand
CAACATGGGCCAGTGAAGCAACGTCCTCCACAACTAGACTGAAGAACAAAAGGACAGCAACTTGTCTGTTCCCCTTCCCTGATTCCCCAATGCTGTTCCCCTCCCCCAATTCCACAATAAAATCTTTAAAAAAAACCCGGCTCCTTCAGTAGGGCCAGGTTAGAGAGATGATAGTGGCCTAGTCTAGGATGGTGGAAAGGGAGAGAAATTGTTATATATTTGAAGTAGAATATTCACGATTTGGTGATTGTTTGAATATAGGAAAGGAAATGAGGCAAAGGGTGTGGTGATGGACGATGGTATATAGTGAGATGGAAAAGTCAAGTGAAGAATACATGATGATGGTAAGAAGAAGGATATATTACAAGAGGTCAGTTTGGGACATGTTAATGTTGAGAATACCAAGAGATATTCAATTAGAGAAGTGAGATATGCATCTGGATTATGGATATAGAATTCATAGGCCAAGTCAAGACTGGAGATACAGATATGTAAACAGATAGCATATAAAATGGTGTTTCAGGCCTCCTTTACTGAGTCTGATCACGTCCCAATGCAGACACTTCACAGAGGAAGTGCTAAGGGAAAACAAGCTGCAGACAGAGGAGGTTGCTATGCAACAGATGAGTAAAATCATCAGCCAGACAGAATTGATGTTGGCCCTTGGGAACCAAATGCTGCAGTCCTTCCTAACATTATCTTTCATATGCAAACTCCTGGCAGGAGCTAGTGCCAGGAAAAATGTAAAATGTACAAATATCTGCCTTGGATTTTTGTAAAGTACCTGTTCACTTTGGGTCATCTCACATCTGTATATCATTTTCTGCCTTGTTGAGTCTCTCAAGTCATTCTGGAAGCGCAGCGTCATGTGTATCCTTGGGTAGGACTCCAATAAGTGCTATTTGCACTTGCCATTTTGCATATCGAGAAACCAGACTCAGAGATGTCCAGTGACCTGAGAGGGCTCACACAGCTAGCAACAGAGTGGCCCAGCACTGTATCCTTGGAATTCTGAAGCCCAGCCCAGCTTCTTCTTGCAAGACCACAGTTGCCCCAGGCCTCAGCCCCGAAAGGAACCAGGACACACATTTACTCTGAATCAGGGCTTCCCATGGCTCAGACACACAAGTGCCTGATTGTCCTGGCCAATGCAGTGGGCACCAGGAAGGCCTCAGGGACAGCGTGTTTGTGCCACTCTCTGCGAAGAGGCCTGACATTGGGGGAGTGGACTCCAAGGAGCAATTCCCACACCTGGATGGACCCACATAGAGTACGCAGGGCATGGGGTTGGGGGCCTCTACCTGTATCCTCTTGGGTGCAGAGCATGAGGTTAGGTCTCAGAGAAAATAAACTTTGCTTGTTTGGGATAGATGTGGACAGAGCAGAGGAGGGGAGGTGGGGGATGGAGCTGTCACTCAAACTGAAGAGAAGAGGTGCCTCCTCTCCACCGCCAGCATAGCGGAACATGGTTTTGGAGTCAGGAAGACCCATGCCCTAATTCTGCATTTTCTGTTTACAAGCTTGATGGTTTTGTGTAGTTAGTTCATGCAATGCGTCTGTGCCTCAGATTCCTGATCTGTAAAATGTGAATGCTGACATCCCCCTCACAGACAGCTGTGAGAGAAAGACAAAGCACAGCATAGATCTGGTTGTGATGTATGATCAGTGCCATTCCTCAGCCCTCTGCTTCAATATACACAAAATGAGTGCATGGCTAGAGCTGCACAAAGGGCAAGGGAGAAGGATACAGGCAATTCATGAGTAAGAGGCTTATGTGGAGCCAGTTGGTGGTCACTGAGGTATCTGCCATCCTTTTTTTTAAAGATTTTTTTATTGGGGAATTGGGGGATGGGAACAGCACTGGGGAATTGGGGGAAGGGGAACAGACAAGTTGCTGTCCTTTTGTTCTTCAGTCTAGTTGTGGAGGACGTTGCTTCACTGGCCCAAGTTGGCACCATCATTGCGCTCTTCCCGGGCGAGGCAGATCAGTCGCCAGCTTCTGGATGGCCGCTCACTGCAGCTGCTGGCCGCTCACGCTGGCTGCTGGCTACACACGGTAGCCTGTGGCAACCCACTGCAGCAGGGGCTGCAGCCTATGCCATCGCTGGTGACTCCCAGCAGCCCAGGTCCAGGTTGAGCTGTTGTTCAGCATCTTAGCTGTAGAGGGCAGTGTCACTGGCCCTCATATGTGGGATCTGAACCAGGGCCCTCTGACATCCCAAGCCAGCTCTTAACCAACACGCCACTCGGCCGGCCCATCTGCCATCCTTATTAGTATATTTTCCTTAGTTTGTTTTTTTCCTTAGCCCTAAAATTGAGGAAATGCTCAGGAGGTATTTGGAGTAGCATTGGTATATTCATAGAGACCTATTATAGAGAGGCAGATGGCTTCTTGAACTGGACACCTTTAGTCAACATGTTTTAGGTTGTAGGCACTCAAAGATCCAGCATGGGCAGACCAAACCATGACAGTCAAACTCACAGGAGACTAATATATAAAACAAAAGCCAACAGATTAACATAAACTCATTTTTACTGGCTGGTGTTTCCTCATGTGCACTTTCCCTCTCAACCAAGGATAGTTGCAGTGAGCCTGGAGTCTTCAGCATCAGAGTGATGGAAGAAGGTTGGTCATCTCAATGGTTGGAATTTTGATTTGCGATTCTCTATGTACCCATAGCCTGTATAAGGAATTTCTGGTCACAAGTTCCAACGTTCCAGCAGTTGGCTCACTCTATGATAGACTGCCTCACACAAAAAGACACACCTTTTCTGCTACTTGAATGACCTCTCCACAGATTCCATGTAGATCACCTCCCTTCTACCTACACAGTTCTTTGTCACACAGGACACAATGTGACTAATTAGGCATTAATATTAATGTAGGACTGCCTGCTTCACATGACACGCTTCTCAATTTTGTGGGAGGAATGACCCTGGATTCTCATAAATACAGATGAACTCTAGGAACAACACTAAACAATGTTTTATCTCACTCCTTAAATGGCATGTGAGTGTGTATGTGTGTTTGTGTGTTCAGAGAGGAATACAGGCATGGATAGATATCACTGTTAAGAAAAGGAAAATCCCTACAATGAAGCAGATTAATGGAGGGGACTTGCTCATTTTCAGGGTGGACAAAGAAAAGGGCAGTCCTCAAGACAGAGAAGAAAAGCTAGGAACAGGGATCAACCCAGAATGGAATCTCCTCAGAAAGTGTTAATTTTTTTTCAGGGGGGGGGACCAGAATATGGGTGATTATCTCTGAATTCTGAGAATATTGATATTTAGCCAGCATTACCTAGTAGTACAATACTATAATTCCTTCTAGTTACCTTTCGCCTGTAATTAAAATCTGCTGTTCTCATGCAGTCTAAGAGTGGTGTTTAGGAGATTTAAGGAGCAGGGCATCAATCAAAGCATTGCCTTCCTTGCATTATTTTCCCTATAGATCCTACTCCAAGGGACTCTCCTCCTGAACATTCACAGAGACCAGCACCCAAGCAGATCTTAGATCCCCTGAGAGGGTTGTGAGACATAGAGAAGTGGCTGGCAGATGGATACTGGCAGTGGGCATGAGGCAAACTCCCTTCACAAACATAGACTAAATGACTCAAAAAGACTGAGATCAGGAGAGTGAGCAAGACTTTGTGTTCTGTCCACTGTGGGTTTTTCAACTGAAGGGGAGATGAGATGGCTTTGATGTTTTTGGACGGAGAGGTTCCAGCATATGAGACATTGTGGGCGGGTGGGACCCAGGAAGAGAGTGAGGCTGCACAAATGGACTTCCAGAGACATCGTACAATACTGGGAGAGAAGGGAAGAGTAGATGTGGACATACTCCCAACTTTTGTGCTGCCCGTTACTCACAAAACAATGGCATCCTGGGAGGTCCCACGTCCTGACTGGTACATTGCTTGTCTGGCTTCTGCAGCTGAAAGTAAATGCAGAGGAGGTAGTTGGCTACTTAGAACAGGGGGTAGGGGAAAGCTGTCTTCTTTGTGACTTAGAACTGGGGGTAGAGAAGAGCTATCTACTTAGTGACTTAGAACGGAGGGTAGGGAAGAGCTATCTTCTTAGTGCCACTTTTTTTTTCAAAATCAGGAGACAGGAAGAGACCTCCCTCCACTAAGTCTCCCCAAGTCTGAGGTAGAACAGGGGTAGGGGAGGAAGTAGGAGCCCCATCAACTGTTCCCATGGTCTGGGTAGAGATCTCCCAAGCCTAAGAGGAGAGCAGAGAGTTGTCTGTACTGAGTGACTCCCCTTCTGGGAATCAAGGAACTGTTCTGGGAGCAGCACTTCTGAACTCTGACTGGAACAGAGGTTTGTGTCAGGAAATTGGGGCTAGTAGAAACCTCTATAACATGGTAGGGGCTACGGGGTGGGAACAGGGGAAGTGGGTTGGATAGTGGTAATCTTGGATTCCATGGGCATGGTTTGAAGGTAAAACAGATTGTTGGTAAGAAGGTGGCTAGGGGACAAGGAACCTAGGCCTCCCAACCATGTAGGTGGATTGTGGAGGCTTAGAAATTCTAGGTTTGTATTGGGGTGCTCTACAATTTTTATCCACCTCCACCAGGCAGCGGGTACAGGGCAAGATGGAACTAAGTAGAATGTGCTTTTCAAATCGCTGAACAGGGTCTGTGTACCTTAGAGGAAGACAGAGCATGGACATTTATCTGCCTTTCTGTTTGTCTCATCCATTGTCCCTAGACATCACAGGACATAGAGACCTTGGTTACCATGGGAACTGAAAGCTAAGTGATGCATTAGGCTGTGGGTGAAAAGCAGAGGTGGTTCTGCTATAAAGGCCCTTGAGAATAGATTTGAGCAAAACACTCACATTGAAAGAACTCAGCATTTCCACAGGTACATTGATCCCTGTGATTATTATTATTACACTCAAAACACAAAGGTGAACGCATATACAGAAATGTGTGCATGCGTGCACACACACACACACACACACACACACACACTTCATTCTCTGCGTCATGCTGGTTGGCCCATAGAATTATTGTGGGTCAGGCTGTGCCATGACCACTTCAAAATGTGGCATCACCCTGTCATCTTTCCACTTTCCCTTATCCCTCCCTCACACCTACCTGCACTGTCTTTCAGTTTCTCCTCCCTCTGCCTTTCCCTATCCCTCATCTCTTCTCTCCCTGCTTAGTTTTTGATTCTGCTCCTCCATTGTTCTGCCCTCTTTTCCTTCCTCTTCCTCTTTCTCTTTATACTTTGTTCTTGCTCTCATCCTCCCTTCCCCGCCCCTATCCAGTTACCTAAAAGAAAGACTAAGAATTAATTCATTCAATTATGATCGACCTAATATGGGCCATGTATATCGTGCTTTCAGCCTCGTAGGTCAGTACAATCGCAAAATTAATCTCAGATATCATTGTTTTGTTGCAAATTATGATACGTGATGTGAAATTAAATGACAAGGTGCTACGAGTGTGAACAATAAGGGAAGTAATTTCCATGCTGGGCTCAGTGAAGGAAATGTCATTGGCATTTGGTTTTCTGCCATCCAGCATCTCCTTCTTGTCTCTTTGGTTAACTGCCTTCCCTTTTACTTTGGGGGCAACCACCCTCTTCCATTTTTGCAGCATGATGGGACTATCACCTGTGGTGCCCTGCTCTCCACTAACCAAGGTGTGAACATGAAGTCCAATCAGATGCCCACACCTCGGGATCTGACTGACAGACCACAACGGGGTAAGGAGCTGTTTCCTCTTGTCAGTGGACCCTTGTTCCTGCTACCAAGTTACTCAGCTTTTTCATGTCCTTCATCCATTCTCTTTCTCGTTCATCTTGTTTTCCTCTCTTCCTCTTCCCTCACTCCTGGCCAGATCTTTTTGTTGGAGGCCTAACCCCACAAGGACAAAAAGGATGAGTGAGGAGACAATATTAATAAAATATTAGAAGATGGAAAGCAGACAGATGAGTGACCTAAGAGCGATTCACCTAATCCAGCAGTAAGGAAAGCCCCGAAGCCAACATCTTTAACCCCCCTCACCAGACCTTCAAACTGTCTGCGAGATTGGCAGTGGCATGCACCCCAGCAAGTTAGGGTTAATGGTGGGGTTGTAAATTGCATGATTGCTCTAAAGCAGAGTTAAGAAACATTTAGACACCCAGAAGCCCTCTCACCTTCCAGTAGCTTGGCAAATTGCTTTCTCCCAGTCCTTGGGGCTGCGAGGAGAGATTTACTCTCTGGAGGGGATGAGGCAGCAGATTTATGGAGTTTGGAACCTCAGGCACCCGAACCCACTGTAGAGGTGTTAAGTGTAAAATCTACCTAACAGCTCAACCCCTAGCCTCACCCGCAACTTGGTGCACAAACTGCTGACATCTTGTCTTTTCCCATAGATGCAGGAGACTCTTCCCTGGGTGATCTACCATCACAAGACGAGAGGTTATTATTCTTAGCAGGCAAATGACTCCTAAGTTTTCAATATTAGTCAGTTCAAAACATTTTCTGACTTCAGTGTGATTTCTTCTTAGAGCCATGGGTTATTCAGGAGGTATGTCTAATTTACAAACATATGAGGGATTTTCTATTAATCTCTGTTATTAATTGGTAGCTTATATACACAAATCAGCAAAGAATCAGTGCTTTACGTACATTCCTGGGAGTCTATTTATTTACAATGCTTTATGTAACTTTTCAGTGGGATACAACACAAAAATGGAATTGCACAACACAAAAATGTACCGCTCAGTAAATTATTACATCACAAGCATGGAAATAAGTACAATGCATGTCCAGTGATTGGACATTGCCAGCAACCCAAAAGGACCCTCATGCCCTTACACGGTCACACCATATGCCACCTCAGCAAATCTAGCCAGTGGTTTGATTTTTTTAAATTAAATGTATTGAGGTGGTATTGGTTAGTAAAATTATAGAGGTTTCAAGTGTACATTTCTATAATACATCATCTATGTATTGCATTGTGTGTTCACCACCCAGAGTCAGTCCTCCTTCCATCGCTATATATTTGACCCCCTTTACACTCTTCTACCATCTCCCTTCCCCCCTTACCCTCTGGTAACCACTAAAGTATTGTGTGTGTCTATGAGTTTTTGATTCTTTGTTTGTCTTGTTCCTTTGTTGTTATCAGTTTTATATCCCACTTAACACTTTAATTTAATTCTGCCTGTTTGTGAACTCATTACATGTAATTAATAGAATCGTTACAGTGTATACTTTTATAATCTAGCTTTCTGTTGGCCAATTTAAAAAAAATTTTATTGGGGAATTGGGGGGATGGGAACAGTGCTGGGGAATTGGGGGAAGGGGAACAGACAAGTTGCTGTCGTTTTGTTCTTCAGTCTAGTTGTGGAGGACGTTGCTTCACTGGCCCAAGTTGGCACCATCATTGCGCTCTTCTCGGGCGAGGCACATCAGTCGCCGGCTTCTGGACGGCCGCTCACGCTGGCTGATGGCCACACATCGTAGCCCATGGCAACTCACTGCCACAGGGGCTGCAGCCTACGCCGTCGCCGGCGACTCATGACAGCCCAGCTCCAGGCTGAGCTGTTGTTCAGCATCTTAGCTGTAGAGGGCAGTGTCACTGGCCCTCATATGTGGGATGCGAACCGGGACCTTCTGGCGTCCCAAGCCAGTTTTAACCCTCACGCCACTCGGCCGGCCCTGTTGGCCAATTTTTAAAATTGGTTTCAGGCGTACAACATGGGGCAATAGTTATACTTTTTACCCCTCAAGGTGACAACCCTCCACCCCCAACCAGCTGCCCCACCCCCCTGCCTGGATATCATACATATGTATTACAATTCCATCAACTCCACTCCCACACTATACTCCACATCCCATGACTATATATATATATATATATATATATATATATTCACTTATAGCTGACATACAATATTATACAACTTCAGCTTCAGGTACACAGTGCAGTAATCAAGCCTTTACATCATCCATGAAGTGGTCTCCCTTCCCCTCCTCCCTCATCCCTGCCCCTCTCCCAGCCAGCAACCATCAGTTTTTCCTCTATATCTCTGAGACCACTTCTGTTTACTTTGCTCATTTATTCAGTTCTTTAGATTCCACATATAAGTGAGATCATATGGTATCTGTCTTTCTGTGACTGACTTATTTCACTTAACATAATGTTCTCTAGGTCCACCCATATCATTGCAAATGGTAAGATTTCATTCTTCTTTATACCTTAGTGATACTCTATTGTATAAATGTACCACAGTACCTTAATCCAGTCGTCAACCGATGGGCATTTTGGTTGTTTCCAAGTCTTGGCTATTGAAAATAGTGCTGCAATAAACATAAGGTGCATATATTTTCTCAAATTAGCGTCTTGGGCTTCTCTGAATAGATACCCAAGAGTGGAATTGCTGGGTCATAAGGTAGTTCCATTTCCAGTTTTTTGAGATTCCTCCATACTGATTTCCATATGGCTGAACCAATGTGCATTCCCACCAACAGTGCACCAGGATTCCCTTTTCTCGACAACCTCACCAGCACTTGTTGTTTGTTGATTTGTTGATGATAGCCATTCTGACCGGAGTGAGGTGGTACCTCATTGTGGTTTTTATTTGCATTTCTCTAATGATTAGTGAGGTTGAACATTTTTTCATATGCCTGTTGGCCATCTGAATGCCCTCTTTAGAGAAATGTCTCTTCATATGCTCTGCCCACTTTTTAATTGGGTTGTTTCTTTTTTTGAGGTTGAGTTGAATAAGTGTTTTCTAAATTTTGGATATTAACCCCTTATCAGATATATCATTGGAAAATATCTTCTCCCATTCAGTAGGCTGCTTTTTGTTTTATTGATGATTTCATTTGCTGTGAAAAAACTTTTAAGTTTGATGTAATCCCATATGTTACTTTGTTATTTTATTTCCCTTGCCCGAGGGGATATCTCAGTAAAAATATTACTGAGGGTAATGTCTGCAAATTTACTCCCTATGTTTTCTTCTAGGTGTTTTATGGTTTCAGGTCTTACATTTATGTCTTTAATGCATTTTGAATTTGTTCTTGTATATGGTGTAAATAGGTGGTCCATTTTCATTTTTCTGCACGTGTCAGTCCAATTTTTCCAGCAACATTTATTAAACAGACTATCTTTACTCCGATGTAAGTTCTTGCTTCCAATGTCATAGATTAAATGACCGTATATGGATGGGTTTATTTCTGGGCTCTCTATTCTGTTCCATTGATCTATGTGTCCGTTTTTATGCCAGTACCATACTGTTTTGATTACTGTAGCCTTGTGGTATGATTTGATGTCGGGTAGCGTGATACCTAACACTTTATTCTTATTACTCAAGATTGATATGGCTATTCGGGGTCTTTTATGACTCCATATAAATTTTCGGATGATATGTTCTGTTTCTGAGAAAAATGTTCTTGGTAGTTTGATAGGAATTGCATTGAATCTATATATTGCCTTAGGTAGTATTGACGTTTTAACTCTATTAATTCTTCCTATCCATGAACATGCTATGTATTTCCATTTATTTGTATCTCCTTTGATTTCTCTCTTCAACGTCTTATAATTTTCTGAGTACAGGTCTTTTACTTCTTTGGTTAAATTTATTCCTAGGTATTTTATTGTTTTTGAA
>NW_017732937.1:6946-8148 GCF_001890085.2 Hipposideros armiger | reverse complement strand
AATTTGGGTCATCTCTCTCTTTTTCTTGGTGAGTCTGGCTAAGGGTTTGTCGATTTTGTTTATCTTTTCAAAAAACCACCTCTTGGTTTCATTGATCTTTTGTATTGTGTTTTGGGTCTCTACTTCATTTATTTCTGCTCTGGTCTTTATTATGTCCTTCCTTGTACTCCCTTTGGGCTTGTTTTGCTGTTATTTCTTCAGTTCACTTAGGTGTAAAGATAGTCTGCTGATATGAGATTGTTCTTCTTTCTTTAGATAGGCCTGCAATGCTATGAATTTTCCTCTTAGGACTACCTTCCCTGTATCCCATAGATTTTGAGTTGTTGTGTTTTCATTGTCGTTTGTCTTGAGATAGTCTTTGATTTCTTCCTTGAACTCAGTTTCGACCCACTCGCTATTTAGTAGCATGTTATTCAGCCTCCATGTATTTGTGTGCTTTCCAGGTTTTTTTTTATAATTGAGTTCTAGATTTATAGCATTGTGGTCAGACCAGATGCTTGATATGATCTCAATATTCTTAAATTTATTGAGACTGATTTTGTGTCCTAACATGTGGTCTATCTTGTAAAAAGTTCCATGTGCACTTGAGAAGAATGAATATTCTCTTGCTTTGGGGTGAAATGCTCTAAAAATATCAATTAAATCGAGCTGGTCTAAAGTGTCATTTAAGGCCACTGTTTCCATGTTGATTTTCTGTCTGGAGGATCTGTCCATTGGTGACAACGGAGTGTTGAAGTCGCCTACTATGATAGTGTTGCTGTTGATCTCTGTCTTTATGTCTGTCAAAATCTGTTTTATAAATTAGGAGCTTCTATGTTGGGTGCATGGATGTTTACCAGGGTTATGTCCACTTGTTGAATTGATCCTTTTATTATTATGTAGTGTCCTTCTTTGTCTTTTATTGTAGTCTTCATTTTAAAGTCTATTTTGTCTGAAATAAGTATTGCTACTACCGCGTTTTTCTCATTTCCAGTTGCGTGAAATATCTGATTCCATCCCTTTACTTTCAGTCTGTGTCTGTCTTTTGATCTGAGATGAGTCTTTTGTAAACAGCATATACATGGGTCCTGTTTTCTTATCTACTCAGCCACTGTACATCTTTTGATCGGAGCATTTAATCCATTCACATTTAAAGTGATTATTGATAGGTGCATATTTATTGCCATTTTGTTATTTGTATTTCTGATCTTCCTGGGTTAGCT
>NW_017732937.1:0-6065 GCF_001890085.2 Hipposideros armiger | reverse complement strand
ATTAAATAGATTTATGTGCTGTATCTTTTTAAAGTTCTGTCAGTTTCCACTTTATGTAATTTAAAGCTCTTTGATCCAGTGCACTGAGGCTTGTTATTCTTTGTTGATTAATTGACACTTCCATGATTACTAACTGTCCCTGTTTTTCACTAGTGATACTCCTGGTCCTAAAACTACTTTATGCGTTTTTATACCTTTTCTTTTTTCCTACAATTCATTTTCATATGATGTATTTTTTTCAGCCCTTTCACAATGAACCAATCTCTGTGTCTAGATTAAAGTGAGTTGCTATTCAACAGTATATTGTAGTATCTTGCAGCTATCCTGCCTAGAAATCGCTGCCTTTCGTTTGAGAGTTTAAAATATTTACATTTAGTTTAAGTATAAATACGATTGGCTTTAAATCCACCATCTTATTTTGTGTAGATTGCTTCCATCCATCCTTCTTTCCTTCCTTCCTTCCTTCCTTCCTTCCTTCCTTCTTTCCTTCCTACTTTCGTTCATTTGTCTTCTCATTCTTTCACCCAATTCCTTTGTCACCTTGTATATTACTGAGGTATTTTTCAGTATTCCATTTTTAATCTATTAATTGGTTTTGACCTGTTTCTTTTTTTTATATTTCAGTGGTCCCTGTAATATTATACTATACATATTTAATTTAAATATTTCACCTACTAATAATAACACTCTACTTCATGTGCAAGGCAAAAACCTTAAAAGTATGCCTTTATTTCTCCATTCCCATCCATTTGCTTTTGTTTCCATGATACATATACATATATATGCATGCGCACACACACACACAAAACACACATGCACACACACGAGATGTGAAAATTAAGTTTACGAATTTGTTGCAACAATGTTGCTAACTTTTTTGATATCAAAGGGAGGAAGACGTTTTGATGATTTTCAGGTCATCAAGGGTAATACGAGGACAGCTGTGATGGCCATTCCAGAGAACGAGTCCCAAAGTTACTTTAAAAGGTGGACTAGGCACTGGCCTTGGTGTATAGCTTCCCAAGGGGAGTACTTCAATTGTGACCGTAGTGATATTCAGCAATGAGGTATGTAGCACTTTTTCAAGGACATGTTCACAAATTCAATTGTCTGACCTCATATATGATATCCCCTACAATGCATTTTCATTGGTTTTGAAAACATTCAGTTAACATTTAAAGACAGTCATTATTAAAAGTTTTTTTCTCTCACATATTTACCATGTCTATAGCTACTCATTCCTTTGTGTTGATCTGGCTTTATATTTGTCATGGTTTTCCTTCATCAATCAATATTTTTCTATAGCTCAGGCCACTGGTATACAATTCTAATAGTTATTTTTGTTTGATTGGACAAAACGATTTAACCAATATTTCTTTAACTTTATATTTAAGTTAACATTCAGTGACATAGGCTTCTTTTGGACATCCAGTTCCAGGAATTTTAACGCATGTATAGACGCTTGTAATGAACACCGCAATCAGTATTCAGAACATTTCCATACTCCCATGAAGTCCCTTTGTTGTCGCACTCTCTCCATACCAAACCATGGCACCACCGATCTGCTCTCACTCCGGATTGTTTTGTCCTTACAAGAAGGTCATATAAATGGAACCCTTTAAAATGTAATCTTCTGAGTCTGGTTTCTATCACTAAGCACAATGATTGTGAGCTTCATCCAAGCTATTGATTGTATCAATAGTTCANGTATGTAACCTGCTGTCTTTCTCTTGCTGCTTTCAGGATCCTGTCTTTGTCTTTAACCTTTGCCATTTTTACTATGATGTGTCTTGGTGTGGACCTGTTTGGGTTCAGCTTGTTTGGAACTCTCTGCCCTTCTTGGGCTTGTATGTCGATTTCCTTCACCAGGGTAGGGAAGTTCTCAGTCATTATTTCTTAAAATACATTCTCGATCGCTTGCTTCTTCTCTTCTCCTTCTGGTATTCCTATGATGTGAATGTTGTTGCGCTTGGTGTTGTCCCACAGGTCTCTTAAACTATTTTCATTGCTTTTTATTCTTTTTTCTTTTTGTTGTTCCAAGTTTTTGATTTCTGATATTTTGTCTTCTAAATCACTGATCCAATCCTCTGCTTCATCTAATCTACTGCTGATTCCTTCGAGTGTGTTCTTCATTTCAGTTATTGTATTCTTTAGCTCTACCTGGTTGTTTTTTTATGATTTCTGTATCCTTCTTTATGTCCTCCTTAAGTTCCTGAAACATTCTCACCATCAGTGTTCTAAACTCTGTCTCTGAAAAGTTGGATGCCTCTGTTTCATTTAGTTCCATTTCTTGAGGTTTCTTCTCATCTTTTACTTGGCACATGTTTCTTTGTTTCTTCATTCTGGCTGCCGCTCTGATTGCTTCGATGTATTAGATCACCTAGAAAGAAAAAAGAAAAAAGTGGAAAAAAAAAGAAAAGAAAGAAAATAGAGAGAAAGGGAAAAAAAATTAAAAAGGGGGGGCTCTCTGCCCGCTTTAATCAGTAGACCAATTGCTCAGCAATACAGAGATACTGGGCCACTCAGCACCTGCTGTTGGGGGGAAGGGGTAGTGCGTCATGTGCCAACCTCCCTGTAGACTTGAAGTACGCTTCCCACAATTAGTTGCTGTGTGCTCTGGAACCGTGCTCACCACCAAAATTCCTCACAGTTTGTTGCGGGCTGTCTGCTGCTGCAAAAAACCCTCTGTGGCCTGCAGAGGTGAGAGCCAGAGACCAGGGGCTCAGGGTGCCCCTGGCAACACAGATCTAGGTAGGCAAGGCAGGCCCCCAAGGCACCACAGGGTGTGGTCAGTGGCCCCCACCAAGTCAGAGCAGCATGCACTCGTGCATCGGCATCAACCCACAAAAACTCGCCTCGAATGCCCCAGCTGAATCACGAAGGAACACAGCTCGCATCCCTACACTCTCAGGAAAACTCCCTGTCTCAGCTTTTCCAATCAGCTGCTCAAAGATCGGGCCGAACAACCCGACATCCAATTGCCCTTCAGACAACTTTGCACGCGCAGTGCGGAAATCGGGGACCTAAGGCGAGTCCTGCACTTCCGTGTCTCAATAAGCAGTCTGTTGTAGTCGGAGCGTGCTTACCTGGTGTTTCCCTGGCTACGCAGCACAAACAGTATGGAGGGTGAGGATCCAAGGCCGCATGTGCCCGCATGCACGCACGCACGCACACACGCACACCCGCACTCCTGCGCCAATTCCAGCAGACCAATGCAGTCCCAGACCTGAGCCTGTGTGGGATGGCCCAGCCCTGAAAAAATGGCGCCCTGCTGTGCACTACTCGTGTGCCAGTTCCACACCAGCGGAACAATGGTCCCAAAAACTTCCAGCTCCCGCACCAAAGGCAAATATTTCAGTCCTTCCCGGAGGCTCCTGGGCCCCACTCATAAAGCTACTCCCTCCACCAGGAACCGGGTAAGTGCTCACCAGCGAGCGAGTTGGTTTGCCAGCTCCACTGTTTCTCCAGCTGCCCCTAGCCTCACCTAGCTGAGCAAAGAGAGTCCTCACTATTTTCTACTTCCAGCTATCATAGAACTCCTCTTCCCAGCAAAGTAACTGGGGTGGTGAGTGCAGTGTGGGGCTGGAGGGTCTCTCCCCCAACTGGAGAAGCCTCCCCACCGCTGAGGTGTCCCTCACGGGGTTCGCCCTCTTTCGACTCCGCCCCTCCTACCGGACTTGACGTGGCCTCCTCTTTAAGTCCTTTGTTTAGAGGTTCTGCTCATCTAGGGTCCAGGGAACTTCCAAGGTTGACTATCTTATAAATTATTTGTAATTTTGGTGTGATCCTGGGAGGCAGTCGGCACAGCGTCTGTCTATTCCGCCATCTTACCGGAAGTCTGAAAACGCTTTTATTTCTCCTTCATCTTAAAGGATATTTTTCCTGGTTAAAGAGCTCTCAGTTGGTCGTTATATTCTTTCAGCACTTTGAAGATACCTTTCTACACGCGTCTGCCTTCCTTGTTTATGTTGAAAGTCAACTGTCAGTCTCATCATCCTGTTTTCAAGACTATGGCTTGATTTTCCCTAGTTGCTTTCATGATGTTCTTTGTTTGCTCTTCAGAGGTTTGGCTATAGAAGTTTAAGAGTTATTTACTTCAGAATAACCCAGCTTGGGATTCTCAGTGTTTCTTGAGTGTGAGGTGAGATGGTATTCATCAGCTTTGGAAATACCCAGGCCCCCCTCTGTTCCAATATCACCTAGGCACTTTTCTCTTTGTCATCCCTTCATGGAGCTCCAACTAAAATATGTGCGGCCTCTGCAGCCAATATATCCCTCCCTAACCCATTCCGCATTTTGCATCCTTTAGCCCCTGTATTTTTTATTTTAGATATTTTTACCTGACCTGTCATCTAGTACACTCATTCTCTCTTCACCATTGTCATACCTGTTGAAAATGTACCCCTTCATTTCTTGCTTTCAGATATTTTGTTTTTTATATGTAAAACATCTGTCCCATTTCTTTCTTGGTTTTGTTGTGGCATAGTTTATAATTTACAACCATTTACGTGTCCAGCATGATGAGTTCTGACAAGTAGAAACATCTGTGTAACCACCGATATCAAGGTAGAGAACATTTCCAGTGTCCCACAAAGTTCCCTCATGTGCCTTTGCAGACATACTCCTCGGTCACCTCCAGCCGTGAGCAACCACCAGCCTTCCTTCTCTCGTTTTAGTTTTGACTTCTCAAGAAGTCTATGTTAAATGAATCAGACAGTGTGAAGTATTGTTTCTGGTCTTCCGCTTAATGCTTTTGATAATCCCATGCATCGAGAATGCCGGTAGTTTGTTCCTTTCGATCTCTGCATGGATATACTACAATTGGATAATCCATTCACCAATTGATGGCCATTTGGGATGTTTTCATTTTGGGGACATTATGAATAAAGCCACTACCATTATTCATGTCCAAGTCAGGTGTGAACAATTGGTTTATTTCTTGGGTTAAATCATTAGGAGTGGAATGGCTGAATTACAAGGTAGTTGTATGCTTAACTCAGTAAGAAACTGCCAAGCTTTTATGGAAAGTGCCTAGTGCCTAGTGTTTGCATCAACACGTACGGAAACTGTAGTGGCTCCAGCTCACCAACCCTTTCCATTGTCCGGCATTCGAAAGCCATCTGTGGGCACTCTAGCAGTTATGGTGTGTGCCATCTCATTTCAGTTTTAGTTTGTATTTGCCTGCTGACCAATGATTTTGAGCAAATGTATATGTGGTTACTTGCCTTTCATGCATCTTCTTCAGGGAAATGTCTGTTCAAATATTTTGCCCACTTTTAAAACAAGTTATGGGCTCCCATTATTGAGTTGTAAGAAATTTTTATATACTCACATATGCGAGTGAGTTCTTAGTTATATACATGTTCTCCCTCTCTGTGACTGGATTGTATTTTCTTAACACGGTTTTCCAAGCAGGAAGAGTTTTAATTTGCCCTTTAAAATGTTTATAAAGTCAGTTTACCAATTTTCTTTGATCGTTCATGCTTTGTGTGTTCTAAGAAGTCTGCTTAACTTAACAAAGGCTTTTCTCCTGTCATCATGAACAAGTTTTATACTTTTTTCCTTTACATGTATGCTTATTACCCATTTCAGGCTATTTTGTAGGTGATTTGAAGTCATGTGAAAGTTGCATTTGTTTTCATCTGCATATTCAACGCTTTCCCAATATTTGTAGAAAGCATGTTTCCCCCCATTGGATTCCATTAGCACCACTGTCAAACACCAATCACCCCTACATGTGTATGTCTATGTCTGGACTTTCTATTTGTTTCCCATATGTTTATATGTCTATACTCATACTACTACCACATTGTCTTGAGGACAGTAGCTTTAGAGTAATTTATGAAGCTAGGCAGCATGAGAATTTCAAATATGTATTTCTCATTCTGAATTTTGTTGGCTATTCCAATCTTTTGTGTGACAGTGAAAGTTATAGAATCACCTTGCTGCTTTCTAGTTGTTTGAATAGCCGTGAATCAAAAGATCAATAGGGGAACAATTTACATCTTAGCAATATTGAGTCTTGACGTGCTTACACATCATCTCTCTCTCCATTCATTCACATC
>NW_017732936.1:104216-106402 GCF_001890085.2 Hipposideros armiger | reverse complement strand
GTAAATATGTATATATTTACAATTCTATATCTGAGATGTACTGAAGATTTTCTGTGTTCAAGAAACCATGGAATTTCCTCTTCTTTTCAAACACAATATTTGAATTCTTGGCAGAACATATAAGACACTAAGTGTGGAGCTGATGTATGCTTGTAAAATAAACACCTTAGAGTCTTGGATTATAAAATCTAGATACTTTGTGATGACACAGTTTAAAGGAAGTATAATTGAGGAGACAGTGAATAGGAAACTCAGTCATGGGGAATTATCAACTCTGTTCATTCTTATAATTGTAAAAGAGTGATATAAGAGAAATGTTCTGTGGCTCAATGATGGCACTTACAGTATTTGCAAAACCAGGATTTATTTACTGTTCTCTACAACCATCTATACACAATTGTATATGTCAATTATATCTCATTAAAGCTGAAAAGAATGTTTCCCATCTATTTTTAGGCTTGAAAGTAAGTTTTTTTGTTTTTTTTTTCTTGTGAAAAAATTCAAAAGACAAGGTAAAAAATAAGGCTACTGTTTGGTTTCCTAGTTACAGGTTCTAGATTAGATTCAAGGACTGAGGTTTTAGTGAAACTTTCTCTCAATCAGTGAACTTTCTACTCCTGGGGTTCATGAAGCTATTCTGTTCCAAGCCTTGTTCCCCATTTTTCTAGACAAGCTCCATGAGTCAGAAATAGTGTTTTCTTCTGTATCTTCAAGCGACCAGACCGCCTAGGCCTATAGTAGGTGCACAATAAATACTTATTGAATACTAAATGAAATAAATAGGTGCTGCTGTCAACTGCATTTAATATGTCTCTCCTAATTTGTCCCTGCATGGGTTTACCGAATGCTAGAGAGTTCTGAGAGATCTTGATTTTAATAACTTTAGACGCTAAGAACAAAGCTGGATTTGTCTCTAAAAGGAAAGAGCTACAACTGCCTGCACAGAGAACCTTCCTAAATCAGGCATCACACTCTGACTTCTGATGTGAAGCTGATGTCTATCCCTTAGCCTTGAGATCATTTTAGTGACTGAGTTCAAAGAAGAGCATTGACAGTGAACTTCCTAAAGTCCTGACAGGAATGGAACTCAAAAGACTGAAGTAGGGCAATAAACACTAGTGGTTTCTCCTTCTAAAGATTTTTTCAGACTGCCACAGAGAAAATGAGGAGAGAATGGAGAATATGCATGTTTGTAGACGGAAGTTTTGAACTGTTTGATAGATCTCTTTTAAGGCTTTATGAATGGCAGTAAGATGGAGTTAAGTGTGCATGGATGTCATTAAACAGAGGCCAACTTTTAAAAAATAAAACAGTGTTAGATGATTCTTTGCCTCCTAAATTAGTATATTTACATTATGCTTTCCAGAGGTGGGGGTAACAGCATGAATGGACCTGTGAGTACTCTCAGAAAAGGCTCTCCACTGACCCGGTGAATTACATCTTAGGATTTGTGAAAACCTGAAAGAGAATGGCTAAACAGAGGATAGTTAAGCCATCTTTGTGATGTTTGCTCTGGGAGCTATGCCTCCTCTATTTGCACCTGGTAAGCACCTGGCCACCAATAGCTGTCACCAGCAGCAGCATTACTGTGGTATGCCACACCCAAAGCAGGCATTCTGAAAGCAACCAAATACAAGGAGGGCATTTCTCAGAAGGAATGCATTTTCATTTTGTTTCCTTTTGGGTTGAAGGCTTTAAAAAGTAAATATATTGCAAACCATATTCCACGAGTAGATTTACAAAGATAAAATGTTTTATTCCTTTTTTATTATAATTAATGGCTTAGACAGAAAATTTCATTTAAGCATCATAATCTTTAACTTACATCACACTTAAGTGTACAAAAAAGCAAAATAGCAAAACCATGTTAGAATGTTTGCAGTAGATATACCTTTGGAGAGTAATTGTTTCAGCTCCTCTTTTTAGATGAAAAATGTAAGGCCAGAGGTTACAGAATTACTCAATAATACAATTAAACTTAGGCAATATGTTATTTTATATATTGTTAGTGTGTACATAGTATTTCCCATAGATTACTGATGTTAAAAAAAAAATCTCATGGGGCCGACTGAGTGACTCAGTTGGTTAAGAGCTCGCTCAAGAGTTTGAGCTCTGAGCAACAGCGGTTCGAGTCCTGCCCTGAGCTGAGCAGCTGCTGAGCTGCCAACAGGTGGCAGGATGGCTCA
>NW_017732936.1:0-103883 GCF_001890085.2 Hipposideros armiger | reverse complement strand
GAAGGTTGGTCTTTGAATTATTAACTCTTAATTAAGCCCATTATACTTCGTGATATAAGCTGCAATTTTGTTTCCTCCATTTGTCAATTGACGTTTGGTTATGCTGTTTTACCCTCTCTTGCAATATTTTAAATTGAACTTCAAGTTGATGTCCAGTTTATTATTTATATTTAGCAATGTAAGTGTGGCACAGTACACTTTAAAAACAACTATTAAAACCAGAATTACACAGAAATTAGCTGTAATCATATACAAATCTATTCTTAAATACCCAGAAAGATTCTGATATTTTCTAGAGGTCATTAGTATGGCTGGTAATATCACACCAAATGAATTTTTGATCTATAAGGCTATGGATCTCTTAGAGACTTCTAGGCCATTTACTGAGAAAGTGTCAATACATGGTTATTAGTTTGGTAAATTCTTAAGTCATGCTTTCCCAGTTAATTTAGTGTATTCTGTATCCATTCAAAAGTAAGCTACTAATTTTATATAAAAATTATCCTTTTATTTAAATTTTAGTTTTTTTTTTTTTTATACAGAACATAGTACAAAGTACTTCTGAAATAGAGGTTAGGAAATATCCAAAGCTTTTTTTTCCCCCCAGATATTTCTCTGGAATAGTCTTAACCCATCTTCCTGATAATCATTGACTGCCTTTTTAATAAACAAAAATTACTTAGTTTTCTTTGAGAAAGTGAAAACTGATATAGCATATATTTTACTACAATCTGTCTAAAAGGAGTGGATGCTGCACTATAAACAAAAAAAGAATGTATTTAAGAAAATCAGACATATATGTGTAAAGAAACTTAAATGAAGACAGATTAGCAGAAAGCGAGTTAAAACATTAAAAGCGGTTATCACCAGGTATTATAGTATAATCATGTGTGACTTATTTAGGTTTCATATCTTTCTTCTGCATTTTTGAAATTCTCCTAATGAGTCCATTCCATATTACAGTTAACCCTTGAACAACATGAGTTTGAACTGCATGGATCCACTTATACGTGTATATTTTTCAATTAAAATACAGTTGGCCCTCCGTGTCCCCAGATTTTGCATCCAGGATTCAGCGAATCAGATCAGCAACAGTATTTTCATTTAGGCAGCATCACTAACTTTCACATTGTTCAAGGGTCATCTGCATAACCAATTGAAAATAAGACAGAAAAAGGGACCGGCCGAGTGGCTCAGTTGGTTAAGAGCTCGCTCAAGAGTTTGAGTTCTGAGCAACAGCGGTTCGAGGCCAGCCCGAGCTGAGCAGCCGCTAAGCTGCCAATAGGTAGCAGGATGGCTCAGCTAAAAATAAAAAATAAAAAATAAGACAGAAAAATGACAAACTTGTAAACAGAGATCCTAGGCAATGCCGTCTTCCTTTAAGGGGTTGAGACTGTTTCTGTATCCTAAGTGCAGTCTTTCCCCCTGACTAGATAATGTGCGCTTTCAGCACAAGGAAAGGGGCGATGGGGTGACAATAACACAGGCTGAGAGGAGGGAGCATCAGTAGGTATTGGGAGAGCATCAGCGTCTTCAAGGGCACCTGTTTGCGTCTCTGTGAAGTCACTTCAAACATTTTATGAGTCTCAGATCTTACTTTGTTAAAATGAATTGGCTCCTTTCCAAGGATCATTTTAATTCGAGGTGCTCTCCAGCTTTATAGTACACAGTCAAGGAATGACGCTGAAATAACAAGAATTTTTATTTAGGTGACAGCATGGTTGACAACTGAACTACCCAGGATTTATATGCTGATAATCATTATGCTGGCATTACACATATTACAAGTTCAGAAAAAGTGTTTATTGACCTCTGTTGTGGTTGCACAAGAAAGTATGGCATAAATTGAGACACTGTGTCGATAAGAGAGATTAATGATTAACTTACCTTTCCTCATTGCTTCTTTGGTCAAAAGAAAAGTGTTCTCAGAGTTGAGCAACTAAATAAAAAGAGCCTTATTCCAGAAAACATATGTACAGGTCCATCATAACACACAAATTATGTCCCTGAGTCTCTTTTCTGAACCCTGGTTGTATCCGGGCAAATAAACAGGATCTGGTAGTTTGGAGGAGGGTCAGCCTCAGATAGCACATGCTCCTCCTCTACTCACAGCGAAGACTGAAAGAAGCTATTGTATAGTCAAAGGCATACGAATGCTTCCTGGGCCATGTGGAAGCCTACCCTCACCTTAAGGCCAAGAACACTGTCCTTCGACCAATGGACAGACCCCCTGAGGAGGCCCATCAGCTCACCTGGCACCCCAGTAATTACGGCCACTGGATTCCTCATCATTGTTCTCTGTCTAGCTCACAGTCTTCCCAACGTCATGTGTCATGCATCAGCACGGAGCATTCTCACGTCCTTCAACAAGCAGCTGTGTCTTTGCAGTCTGCCTCTGACTATATTATCCCCTCCACCCCTGTACCTGGCCTGGGCACACAGGTCTTCAGCTTGGTACAGACGCTAACTCACTCCTTGTCTACCAGATGTTGCCACAAATGGTTAACATTGTTTCTGTAGAACACCTGTGGTCAAAATTCTAATCATAAAAGAGAAATTTGAGACAAATTCATTAAGGGCTCTACCTCATTATTAAAAGGTAGTTAACGCCCGGCCTGGTGGCTCAGCTGGTGAGATTGCATGCTCTTAACAACAAGGTTGCCAATTCAACTCCCACATGGAATGGTGGGCTGTGCCCCCTTCCCCGCCCCCTGCAACTAAGACCCTGCAACTAAGGTTAAATACAGCGCCTTGAGCTGAGCAGCTGCAAGCTGCTGACGGGCAGCTGGATGGCTCAGTTGGTTAGAGCACCTGCTCTTAACAAGGTTGCCGGTTGGATTCCTGCATGGGATGGTGGGCTGCGTGCCCCCACCTCCTGCAACTAGATTGAAAGCGGCGACTGCACTTGGAGCTGAGCTGCACCCTCAACAACTAAGATTGAAGGACAACAACTTGACTTGGACCTGATGGGTCCTGGAAAAACACAATGTTCCCTTCCTCAATTCCCCAACACTGTTCCCTTCCCCAATTCCCCAATAAAGTCTTAAAAAAAAAAAGGTAGTTAATAACCAATGTACACAATTGGAGATGCACCTTGGTGTAAAAGAATGTTTCCAAAATGTTGAGGAAAAACAAAATTTAAATTCATTCTTAAATATTTACTAAACACTTCTTTGATTAAGTTTATATGCAGAAATTTGGGGAAATTGAAAAACGCAGTCCTTACTCATAAGTTAATTTGGCATGGGGAAAAAAAGCCACATAAGCACAGTGTATAGTACATTATAAGTGACTAATTAAGGTTTAAAGAATCAATGAATGAGCAGGTGAATGGATGCAATAGAGTTAATAGGCAAAAAATAACGAATGAAATGTTGAATACTGTGGGATATATTTACATACAGTTTTTCACAATGGGGGAGAATTGTTTGGTTAAAACAAAACCAGATCAATAAAATCTCAAGGTATAACCCTGCAAATGTAAAATAATATGCAAAGAAGCTTAACAATAATAATCACTGGATGGAAGGTATTACAAGTAATTTTAATATTTTTGCTGTATTTTCTATGTTTTCAATAATGGTCACATATTACCCTTAAAACAAAATAATTTATTTAAAAATGGTATAGACAGGAAGTGCTGTGAGTTCCAAAGAGAGATACTACTTTGGACTGGAGTTGTTTTGGAGAGCTTCTTGGGTGGCGAATTCTGAGCTGGTTTAATGCGACTTAGATTGGAAGAAAGGTGGAAACATGTTTTATGCAGGTAATCTGGGAGGAATGAGGCCAAATCATATATATCTTAAGCAGTCTTCTGGAATATTTTTAAATTAACTTCTATAAAAGCAACAATTGCCCTCATAGTCTGGTTATTTTGTCTGTTTATATTTGGTGACAGCATGGCTGGCTACAATTCAGTTTTATACAGCTTTTCCATCAAAGTACCCCAATAGTTAAGGAAAGAAAACAAATGCATCACTCCAAGAGCCTTGGAGACTAACGTAAAGCATCTCTGAAAGTACAATATTTTCTGTCTTATTTTATCTTGAAATTTCCTGCATTGTTTTCCTTCTGCTCCTGTATATATGTATTCATGTTAATACACAAATAATGCTATTTTCCCATCAAACTATTGGAATAACATCAGAAAAAATATTCTAGGAAGCCATGCCACTTCATTCATGACTTCTAGATCCCCTTGGTATACTAGCCACACACTCTCTGGGCATGTGTAAAAACTCATTTGAGAAGGATCAAGATAAATGATCATTAAAGCTTCAAAAATTAAATGACCAATTCTGAATTACTAAATAGCCATTACATTCAATTTGCTTCCCTAAACAGTCATGAAAACAAGATGTTCGACAGAAACAATATGAGTAGAAGCCAGATAGTAAACAAGGCTTTGCATATTCATTTCTACTTAAGATAATATTGACCATACCCTGTATATTTTTGTTTAGAAAAATTGAATTGCCTTTAACTTGATTAACTATAAAATGCCTCTCCTACCCTTTTCCTGTGGCCACTTCCATTGTCTTCTGTTGAATTTAGGATTTCTGACATGTGTGTAGATATAAAATACCAGGTTTAGATGAATGAACTTTGATATGAGAAAGAGGTAGGACAGAAAGAAAAGGAAATTTACTAAAAAAAATGTGGTGTTCTTGCTTTTGCTTTTCATAGGAGTGGCCTAACCTCTTTCTAGGGCTTTTGGTACTTTCATGTCTGAAAATGCCCTGGAAATCTGATGAATAGGAAATTTTGGATTCCTGGGCATAGCCAGAGTAAGCAAGGGCTGGATGAATTCCTCTGCATGATAAAGAAAAATGGAATTTTGAATTTAAGAAAACCATGAGTTCTACTGAGGTACTATTGAGGTACCCTGAGAATACATTACAGATCTGAACAAAGGGGACAATTGTTTAATGTGAGGGAGGCCTGGAAAAAGAGTAGAAAGCCAAAGCTTAAAGGGGCACTAGCCAGTGGGAAAATCCTCATATTTTGATACAGTTCAGACTTCAATAAACGCTCCCTCTTAAGGTCCAGATAGAAAATATTTTGGCTTTGTGTACCATGCAGTCTCCAGGTCTCTGCATCATCTATAGTTGTCCCCCCTTATCCACGGTTTCCCTTTCCACAGTTTCAGTTACCCACAGTCGACAACATTCCAAACACATTAAAAGAAAAACCAGAAATACACAATTCATAAGTTTTAAATTGCACGCCGTTCTGAGTAAAATCATGAAATCTCATGCCATGCTGCCTGGGACATGAACCATTCCTTTGTCCACGGTTATACACTCCCCACCCAGTAGACACATAGTAGCCCTTTGGGTTATAAGATGGACTGTCACAGTATCACAGTGCTTGTGTTCAAGTAACCCTGATTTTACTCATCAATGGACCAAAGTGCAAGAGTCGTGATACTGGCAATTTGATATGCAAAGGAGAAGCTTTAAAGTGCTTCCTTTAAGTGAAAAGGTGAAAGTTTTTGACTTCAGAAAAGGAAAAAAAAATTCTGAGATTGGTAAAATCTGCAGTAAGAATGAATTTTCTACCTATACAATTATGAAGAATGAAATAGAAATTTGTGCTATGTTTGCTGTCATACCTCAAACTACAAAAGTATGGCCACAGTGTGTGATAAGTGCATAGTTAGGATGGAAAAGTCATTAAACTTTATCATAGGCATGTATGTACAGGAAAAGAAAAACAGTATATACAGGGTTCAGTACTGGCCACAGTATCAGGAATCCACTGCCGGCCTTAGAATGCACGCCCGAGGATAAGGGGGAACCACTGTGTTCAACTCAGCTGCTGTCCTGTGAAAGCAGTGATAGATAATAAGTAAACCAACGGGTGTAGCTGTGTTCCAGTAAAACCTTACTTACAAAAACAGCTACTTTTTAGTACAATGACTTCTAATACTCAACTCTATGTTGTGTGCCACTTTGGGTTGTAGTGTAATTTCCCTTTTCACCCCAAACATTTAACAAACAGCTGAATATTTGCTATACAACAGTTTTTGGGAAGGCTACTTCGAATGGATGGAATGAAGGGAGAGGATGTGGTAACAAGCCCAGTGGAGAGGACAGAAGGGAGACGGCAGTCATAGGAGACCACTTGAGGCATAGAATTCAGTGAACGTGGAAAAGGAGGGGAAGAGGAAAAGTGAAAGTCTCCACAGGATCCTTAAGGGGTCCTGCACATTTAAGGGAAGCTGGGGGCTTGCAGGCACACCCAAGTGGCAAGTGCTTGGGTTCCACAAGAAAAAGAAAAGCTTACTACTTCTCAAAGGTTCATAGCATCAAGGCACAAAAATATAGAAATGCTTTGAAAAACAGTGCCCATGCACAGCACTGACAGAGTCCTCATCCCAAATCATTGGAAACAAGGATAATTCAAGAAAGAATAACAACAACAAAGGTGTTTCCAGCTCCTGAAGTAGTTTCTAACTTCTTTGGTATCAATGATCCAACTGATGAAATATCTTATTCAGATCCCATTTCTGTGTTCGATATTTTAGGTGTTGAAAACATTTTGAATTCAATATGTGTATTAGGTACCTGCTATTTTCTTGATTTGCTTGGAGACATTGAGCATGATCACAGCTGCCTTCCTGGGGTTGTAAATGGATTTTCACTTCTGTAGATTTTTCATCTGTATTATTGCTAATTGGCAGGGGAGACAAAGATGGTAAAAATAACTATACACTTTTCAGTTTTGAAAGAAATTATTTAGTAGGTTTCATTTTGAAATTTTTGGCATAATTTGCCTCAGGTTTCTGAAATCTTTGTAAGATATGTAAAACAAAACAAAACAGAACCAAATCCTACTTTTTAAGATTAAGTAAATCTTGGATTAAGAAATAATACTAAAATTATCCTGTATATTATATCAGAACTCTAAATTGCTCATAGACAAGTGTCCATGCCTTAAAACAACACATTTCCATATTTCCAAAGTAATATTAATTAGGAAATATTGTTACAAGATTGTGATACTTAAGCTTCCCAAGGTAAATGGCTTTGCACTGAAATCTTACACAAGCCTTCCTTTTACCCTTATAGTGAAGATATCAGTTCTGTATTTTATACAGTTAATACCCATAGTTAAGAGAGCAACAGTAATTGTCATGACAGCGTATGAGAACTGACAGTAAAAAGAAGTATTTATCACTTTTAAATGTCAATAACAATAGTCATGTGTAAATAACAAGAGCTAACATGTCCTAACAGTCATCATAAGTGAGGCTTTGTGTGAAGCAAGGTAGGAACTCTTATTATCCCTGTTTTACAATGAAAATGAAGTTTAGAGATGGTAAGTGTCTTGCTCAGAGTCTCAAAGGTAGTAAGTGAGTGTGAACACAGGTCTTAATGATTGCAAAGCCCATGGCCTCACCTTGTATGCTATTTTTGCCTCTTTGGATGTTATTTAATAAACACTTCACTTTACATAAATGAAATGATAGATAATACCAGTTACCTTAGATTTCAAACATGCATTGATTTTAGGAATTTAAGAATGGAAGCACAAAGCGTTAATTCACCACACCACATCCCTCTACTTCCGTAATATTCTTGACCCTCTCATGGAATGCAGAATGAGGGTTCCACTCAAGACAAAAAAGAAGACTGTGATTCAGGAGCCCAAGTTTTCACAGGATGAGGAAGGGACAGCTTGAGATCCATGTCTGAGGAAGTAAGGGTTGTACATCCAGGTGGGATGGGCTTCCAAAGGGCAGTGACTATGTGTTTAGATGAGCAATGGCCTGAAAGTGGTCTAGATGATGAGTGGTACATAGGATATGAGGGAATACAACCTTAGTGAGTATATGTTGAATGACTGGCTATCCAGTTGGTTAATATGAGATAATAGACAATATACGAGTACATTGTTTCTGCCTGCACTTCCTGGCACAAATCTCCTGAAACCCTTGTTTAATTTTTTTTTTTTAGTTCAGAATCATTACTTCAATCTTTTTAAAAAAATTTTTGATTAGTTACAGGTGTACAAGACAATGTAACAGACATTTACACCCCTCATAAAGTAATAACCCCCCTCCCCCAATCTACTACCCCCTGACGTCGTATATAGCTGTTACAATTCCATTGACTCTATTCCCTATGCTGTACCCCACATCCCGTGACATATGTATGTATATATATATATATTACAGTCGATGTTCAATATGATTCAGCTTCAGCTCCAGGTGTACAGCGCAGTGATAAGAGTACTAGGAAAATCTTTTGTTCAAAAGGGGTGACTCTGGGTGGGCTTCTGGGTGTCTCCTGGAGAGCTCCTTGGTCACATGAAAGACCAAACTCTACTTAGGAGCTTGGAATTTTCAGCCCCTTCCCTCTCCCTTCAGAGAGGGGAGAGGGGTTAAAGATGGAATTAATAATTGATCATGCCTACCCGAGGAAGCCTTCAAAAAATCCCAACTGTACGGGGTCCAGAGAGCTTCCAAGTGGGTGAACACATCCATATAAGGGGAGGGTGATGCACCCCAACTCCACAGGGACAGAAGCTTAGGACCCTCTCGACCTCGCCCTATGTATCTCTTCATCTGGCTGTTTATCTGTATCCTTTATGATATCTTTTAGCTGACTGGTAAATGTAAGTAAATGTTTTCCTGAGTTCCATGAGCTGTTCTATCAAATTAATCAAACCCAAGGAGGGCATCAAGGGATTTATAGCCCTTGGGTCAAAAGCACAGGTGACAACCTGGACTTGTGATTGGATCTGAAGTCAGGTGAGAATGGTCTTGTGGGACTGAGCACTTAACGTGTGGGATCCGATGCTATCTCCAGGTCGATTCTGTTGGAATTGAATTAAATTAAGCTTAGGACACCTAGCTGTTATCACAGAGTTGCTTGGTGTGGGATAAAGTCTCATACATTTAGTGGCCATGAGGGTCAAAAGTGAAGTATTCTGTGTGAACAGTGAAGGAGACAGACAGGAGGAAACAGTGACTTTTTTTTTTTAACACAGGCTTTGTGGACATGGGAAAATACAGAGAGCTTTGCTGAGAGTGGCCTCAATGATTTTGTCACTCGATGCTTTGTACCAATGAAGACTTTAAAGCTTTATCTGACTGTGAATGAGAAGGCTCTTCTGTAGAGAAGTGGGTATGGATTAGAAATAACCTTTGGACCGGGCCTAAAGCCACATTGTGCCCCAAAGAATTGTTTGCAAAGATAACAAGAAAACAGATATTATGGTTACAGGATTGATGACTACCAGACTGAAAATTAAAAACATTCTTTAGAATAAACATCACTATGTTATCTGCCCCTATAGAAATGCCTTCCTGCTACTGATGCAATTGCTCCCCTTCGCTTTCTCATAAATACCCCTTGCCTTTGTCTCCTAATCAGACCAGTATTTGGGCTTCTGCCTGAATCAGTGCATCCTGAATAGTGATTCTTTGATCTCAAATAAATGCGGTTGCCTCTCACTTTGAAAGGCCTTTTAGGTTTAGGTTAACAGGTTCACGTTTTTGAGTCAGATAACTGAGACTAAAGCCCTAACTTTTAACAACTTCCTAGGTAGGATTTAAATCAAGTCGCTGAATTTCTCTGAATCTCAGAGTCTTCTCTGCTTTGGGATAACAATGCTATTGGGCCTACCTACCTCACAGTTGCTTTGAGGACCAAAGAAGACAATAAATTGTAAAGCATTATATAAACAAGCATATTAGCTTTTGCTACTCTCATTATTAATGTTGACTACTGTATAAATAGAGGTCGAAAATCATTACATAAAAATTAGTTTGAGTGCCTTAGGTGGTCCCTGCTCATAAGGCACTCACTGTCTGGAGAGGGGGATGGTGAGGAGTGTAGTGGATACCAAGAACATCAGAGATGAATTACCAGAATGTGGGGAATTCAAAGTGGGGGAGAGGGAGGAAATGAATACATCGTTTGCACGAAGTTCTGCTGCGATATTCTGCTTTTAAGAAGTTTATATTGGCATCCTTTGTGAAATGTCAGAACTTCAGCTTCTGTAATGCTTCTTTAGGAGACTGCATTTGTTTAGAAAACTGTTCACCTATATAGAATTTGCTAATCAAGATTATAACATTGATCTCTTTGACATTGACCTCACTGATTTTATTATAACAGAACCAACTAATCCAAAAGCTGCGGATGTTCTCTTCCCAATCAAAAATGTTTCTTTATTTAGATCTTAATCCTTGCAACATTTTTGCAAGTTTAAAAAGTAAATGGTGTTTATAAAAGATTTACTTTTTTAAATACCCAGTGCAAAGCTTCAGTTCTTCCACACTTGCAGACTGTGACATGTACACCAGTGCAACACACTATCTAACTTCTAGTGCCCTGATAGGGGTCTGTGTGTAGAGGTAGAAGTCTGGGACGTCTCAGAAAAACTGGGATACCAACTGCCCCATCAACACCTTTGGAACAATTCCTTCTGCTTATTTTCTCTTTTGTAAAACTCAAATCCTTCTTAAAATTCTAAGCTTTTTAAAAAAATTGTTCTTAGCATCCTATATATTTCTTTTAGTATGAATACTTCTCTATGCAATAGGTGCAGCAAAGGCCTTTTTTATAAGAATTACTACATCTGTTTATGCAGAAGCTACTTTATTTTATTTTATTTTTTCAGTTTTTCATTTCCTTCTCTTTGGGTTTCAGGAGGAGGCAAGAATAGTAATAAATATTTTCTAGGAGAATATGGCTGGACTTACCCTTTTTTGCACTTTAGAATCATCCAAAAGGAAACAAGGATGGGTAGAACAAAGAAGATCACACCAAAGCACGTGCCTAAGCAGTAAAACAAGGTAATTAAAAGCACAGAAAATATTTTCTTAGTTTAAGATATTCTTGTCATTCACCTGTACTATTTCATTAATGTACTAACTGGTCTCCTGTCTTCCACTCTTTACCCCTCCCATTCATCTTTCACCCAGAGATAGGAATGGTTTTCAAAACACATTTATCTGCGATGTCTGTGGAGAAAGTGAATGAATTCAAGATATTTCAGAATCATCAGGACTTACTTATAGATTGTATGTGAAGGATATCAGCGACAATTCATAGAGCTCTGGCATGAATAGTTGGATAGATAGGGCCACCATTTGTGGAGAAGGGGGAAACTCGAGAAAGGGGGGTAGGTATGGAGAAGAAAATTGAGTTCCATTTAGGATACGCTACTTTGAGATGTTTGTGAAAGTCAAGCTGGCAGATTACCTTTTGAACATAATGTTTGATAAATATAATAGATGACCACCTGCCTCCATGGCATCAGTTTTTAAAAGGTTAAGGCTATTTCAGCCTTTATCTTTGCTTTTCATGTCTTCCCTTGTGACACTTAATAAGCAAAAGACATTTAAAAAAAAACATGGAAAATATAACCCATAGGTTTTAAACTCTATCTTAATATCCAGTCCCTTTAGAGGTTGCCAATGATTCTTTAAAACGTAACTATGAACTCTGCTGTAAAAAATACCCCCACACAGGCTTACCTTGAAGATTTCCCCCCTGCTCCTTGTTTAATCTAGCGCATTATTGTTACGACTTTAGGGTTCTAGGAAAGGGTGATCAGAGCAGCTTGTAACCTTTATTCCAAAGGCAGCCTTTCAACAAGTATGTGAGAACAATATCGGAGCTCCTGGGCTGCAGCTCTCCATGGCCCTACACATGTCTGTTGTATAAGCCACAAGGCCAGAGCTATTCTATACAACACACTCTACCAATTCCCTTGGAAGAAAACTCTATTATAAAACTATTCCTCTTACATACGCAGATCACAAAACTGGGCTTAGAAAATTGGTTTTTGTGGCTTCCAGTTTGTGCAAGTGAGCACACTACCATCCTGAAGAATATTCCCGCTTTTATTCTCCAGCTATAATAAAATAAGATAAATGATTGTTCATTTGTAGTGGTTTGAAGATTTTATAGAACCTTTGATAAAGGACACTCACTCCATATGTCTATGAGGATATCAGTTTTGTAACACCAGGCCCTGAGTTTATCACTATTTTCTTTCTAATGAGGCTACAATGTAAGATAGTTTGATCTCTCTTTTTACATTTCATTCATTATAAGTGAATACTTACTGTTAAAGATGCTAGAGTTCCTCAGCAAACCCTTTATAAAACTTACCGACAATGAGAGCACTATGTGGGCCTAAAAGGAAGACAAAGGCCACAAATGCATTCATTAGTCTAGTACTTAACATAATTAAACAGAACCTCTCTGTTTAAATTGTCAGCGAGTGACAATTTATCCTTATTTTTATCAGTACACAGTCCAATTATTTTCTAACATAAAAAAAACCATTGGTTTTACTCAATCAAGCACATTTTCTCTTATGTACTTAGTGGTCTGTTTTATTTCCTTTTAACTTCATATTGTATCATACAAGTAATATAAATACAGCAAGAAATTTAAAAAGAGAACAAAAGAAAAATATCACACATGATCCTACCACCGTGAAATGCTTTGATACACTCCCTTCTGGTACATGTTCTCAAGCATGAATCTCTTTATCCATCTTACCTTTACACAGTGGAATTAAGTGCTCAATATATGCTAACTTTTACAACCATTGCTACCACCACCACCACCACTGCTGCTACTTGCATGATAACACTATTAGCCTTTCCTTATATTTTTCACATATTTCTTATCTGTCTACTGCCTTCTTACTTACTTTCCAAGTGTGCACATAAGACGTAAGTTAAATTTGGTGACCTTTTATGATTTTCTCTATCATATCAAAAAGTTCAGAGTTGGTCTTCTTCTAGCGGTTTGATAAGTATTCTTTTATTATTTTTATGTTAGCTTTTCTCTGTTGACTTTTACAACTTTTAACTCTTTATTATATCTGGTATTTAGGGTAAGAGAAAAAGAAAGTTTCCAAATTTTTTTCAATGCTACCTATATTATTTGATCATCTTTTCCTCCCCCGTGGATTGATGATGTCTCAGCTATTATATTTTATCTGTAAGATGCTTTTATTTTTATGTATAATAACCTTTATTTTGTTAATACCTATTTTGCTCCATTTATTTATAAAAATAAGTCTATTTTGTACTGTATAAAGTGACTTGTGGCTTTATAGTTTGTTTTAATATCTGGTATGGTGGTCCCCAGTTATGTGAATTTTCTGTCTTTCACGGCCTCATCTTCAGAATACTCCAAAGGCATTCAGTCAGTTAGGCAGTAAGCTTTTTGCCAAAGAAGGGAGTATAATTGGATATTAAGGGAGCATCAAGTTTATAGTTTGAAGATATTATTTGCAAATCATACGAACTATCACATTTAAGGGATTAACTGTAAAAAAATGGATCTTGAACAATCTTGGTATCCACATATTATAAATAAGAGTCATAAGAATGGGTGGGGGACAGCCTAGAACTTACTTAGATTAAGAAAAGTTATTCAGCACTGTACACCTGAAGCTGATGTTGTATAATATTGTATGTCAACTATAAGTGAATATGTATATATATATGTATGTGTGTGTTATATATAGTCAGACGTGGAGTATTATAGTGTGGGAGTGGAGTCAAGGGAATTGTAATAGATACGTATGATATTGGGAGGGGAAGTGGGGCAGCGGATTGGGGGAGGTGGGTTGCCACTTTGAGAGGTAAAAAGTATAACTATTGCACTGTGTTGTACAGCTGAAACTAATTCTAAAAAATGTCTATTTCATAATAAAAAATAATTAAAAGAAAAAAAAAAGAAAAGTTATTCATTGTGTTTTGCTCATCAGCTCCTTGATGTGTACCAGTGCAGGTGTTAGACTTTGTATCTTACATTACCCTCTAGTTGCCAGCAGAGGGCTACTCTTCTACAGAGCCCAATGACACATGATTTGTAAATCTGCTGTACCAACTTAAAATCCTGCAGCTACACCAGTGAGGTCGACCTAGCAGCTGGTCTCTGCACCTTGAAAGGTGCTTCCTGATTCATGCTGAAAGCATTCATTTTTAAAACTTATTTTATTAAGTGTTTTGGGGTGACATTGGTCAATAAGGCCTGCTTTATCGCTGATGTGCTCCTGACTTTTAAGGCTCCTGGCCTATGGACAAATCATTACTCTGGGATGTATGCAACAATAGAGTGATACAGACAGAAAAGGTTTAGCGGGAGCCCCCAAGAGAGATGGATGGGTTGAGAAGTGTGAGGGGAGCATGGCTGCTCTGACTCTCATTGCGAAGGGCTTTAGGAAAAGAATTAGGGCTCCTGTTGCACTCCTCATCTCTTACCACATGCCATAAACATCACACCACATTCAACGGCAGTATGAATGAATGAATGAACAGTATCACGACTGGAAAGGATGTACATTCCTTGTACTTGCACTTACTAGAGTTACATATGGCCAGAGGAGGGTTCCATGTGTCATCTGCCTGGCACTGGCTCCAGGGACTGCCTTCCAGAGTATACCCTTCTTCGCACTCCAAGGTTACATTATGTCCATATTGAAATACTTTGCTCGTGTCCAGGTCCTTCCGGATTCCATTCATAAACTGTGGGAGACTACATTTTACCTCTGAAATTAGAAAAAATCAGAAGGAAATTGATATTTTATTGATAATTGTTAGTTGTAACTGCCATAGTACAAAGATCTGTGACCCCAAACCTAGTTTCCCACCAGCAAAGATCAGTCAAGAGTTACTGACCGACCCCACATCTAATGATTTAAAACTCTCTGACTTTAATTTCTTAGGTAAAGTAAGGGAGTATGGAATGAAGTGTAATCCACTTTCAATATGGACAACTCTGCAACTGGAAAGCTATGGAAAGATTGGGAGTTAGGATACCCATGTGCTAGCCCTGGATCTACTGGGTCATATCATAAGGAAATAGGAATATCACATTAACTCTCTCTAGGAATACAACAAATATTGCTATTTTGTCTCAGGATTATGCATGTTTCTGGTCATTTGTATATAGAGAGCAAAGAAGTTAGTAAATAATGATTCTGAAATTAAACATCAAATTTCTGCTTAATTTACTTTATCTCATTTAGCTCAACCTTTGTTTTCTTATCTTTCTCTGCCAAGCCATCAATACTTGCTTCAATTTAAGCAAAGTCTACTTTTCAGTTGGCTATCTCAAAATTAGCCTAAATTCTTTTTTTATTGATAAGCACCAACAAGGTAAAGCACTATTTCTCAAAGTATGGTCTGTGGTTATCCTACGTCAGAGTATTCTGATGGGTTTGTTAAAAACAGATGTCTGGACCTCAGCTCAAAATGTCAAAAACGGAGTTCTTGGGAATACAGATTAAGAATCTGTCTTTTTAACAAGGTTTGTGCCTGATTTTGCTAATGCTAAACATGGAAAAGGAATAAATCATGTTTGAAGAGGACAGTTATTAAGGCGAAATGAGTTTTACACTTAAGTAAAAACAAAGCAGCTACCAAGAGAATAGAATAGTAGTCTTTTCTTTTTCAGGATGACTATCTCAGAGTCTTAATTTGAATAATAATCATTGAACTATTCCCCGAATCTTCATATGTCTTATGTAAATAAAGCAAGGATGGTTGAGCTTTCTGGCTTCTACAGAGTGACAGCAACTCTGTAAGTGCCATTCACTCTTGCAATAATCACAACAGTCACTTACCATCACTATGGTGGGCCACATTTTATCTATCTCTAAAATCTAGGGCTAGGAGGTCAAGAAGGATTTCTGAAATGTTTAGGTTGGGGAGGGTGCTATGATTCTATTACCACAGCAGCCATCAGACTAACCAGTCCTTAATATTAGAAACACAGGGATATCTGTAATCCCTTATACCTCATCCCTGTCTTTACATAGTATTTCTAAAATGAAAGAATAGAAGAGAAACAAGCAAAGCAAAATCACTTAACTTACAGTTTTGCAAAGTCAAAAGAGCTACATTTAAAAGCAGACAGTAGAGTTCAGTGTTGAAAAGCAGGGGCTGAAGAGGGGTCCAATCCTAGCACCACTACTCGTGAGCTGTGGATCATGGACTGGTCACTGGGTCTCTCTACAATTCCCTGCTCTGGAAGAGAGCAAGACTAATAATCCTACCTTATCAGATTCTTCTAGAGACTCACACAAATCACTTTTGTAAAGATCTCAGTACCATACCTAGTCATAGAATATGATTTTTTTTTCACATTTTGTAGTTTTTTAGAATATTGCCAAGGAAGATTTTTAAGTCAGATGTTATTTTTGTAAACATAGACTGAAATAATGGAAATAATCCCTGGGACTTGTTCTAGGGAAGAGATGAAATAAACACCTCACCTTTGGTGTTGGAGATTATAAGAAGACTCCACATCTAGTGATTTCAGGAAATAATTGCTCTCAACCTTACTTCAGGCTTCAAATGTCCTCACAACAAACTATGCTCCTTGTCTCTTACTGACTTTCTAAAGGTATTTGTGAGGATCACCTGCAATCCTCTGAGATCCTTCAGAGCTAAAGTATTTTATTAGTTAAAAGCCTGTAAAGCATTTTATGTGTGTTCAATGTCTATCATATTACTGCAAAGTCCATCAGTTCTTCCTACTTACTCAGTAGAGTTGAGGACCCTTGGGCAGCCTTCCTTCTGCTGTTAGTTCTGCCTTTCCCCTCCTCTACTGATACTCATTTCATGATCCTCTCAGAAAAGATCTGTCAGTCTTATTAGCCTCATGCCTCAGTTTTCCATAAAAGCCCAGCAAGAGCAAGAGATACCTTTGCAATAATGATCAAATTGGCTCCAGGTTCCCTTGTGTGTACAGAAAATGAAGGCTTTTCCCATCAACACGTAGCCTGGGTCACAAGTGTAGCTGACTGTCATCCCAGGAAGATATGGAGATGCATGTCCTCCACTGTGATGCCCGTTGTGGATCTCAGGTGGATGTGGGCATGCTATCAGCAAGTTCCGTGAAAAACACAAGAAAAGTCATTCAGTTAAACAGAGAAGTATGAATACGCCAACACATGTAATGATATCTCTGACTATTAGAGCCACATGAAGGCCCAGATAGGCAGGTCTCAAAGCACAAAATGTTTGCTTATCAGTGGGAAGACTGCTTCTCTAAACCCAGACCTTTCAGCCTTTAAACAGGATCACCTGTATTCTCCGCCTGCAAACTGCCCCGGAAGGAAGTACCATGAGATCTACAAACTACCGATTCAATGCTGTCTGTCCTCACTGGACGTTGGACCTTGTGTGGACAATCACAGCCACGAAGGTACCTCCGATTGCCAGACACTGTCATGTAAAGCCAGACTAATAAGAAAATGGAATGAGGTACAGAGGCCAAGAGCACACCTTACACTCCACTTTTCCAGGGCATCCTGAGTTCCCTTTGCTAAAGGTGAGATGAAGGGTCAATGAAATGCAGTCACAGGCTGAGCAGAACACTTAGAAGTAACACAAGGCGTATAAATGCCTACAACTGACTTTCCTAATTATTCCTACAGCATTACCCATTCTGAAGTAAATTACTGCCATCAACATGTAAGTTTTGCTCTGCACACCTATCTATCTAGTATAAAATCAACTAATGATAGAGATGGCATAACTGAATGTTTCCTTTGGCATTTGTTTTCACTACTTTGGAAATATTCTCTATAAAATCTGTGCCTTACTGATTCTCTCCACTCTGTACTCCCTCCTCTCTTCACCATCCTACACACTCCTCACCCCAGCAGGAAGGGTCATCAAAGTATACCAATTAGGACAGAGTGTAGCACATTTAGAACCATCTGTTATTCGCCTGGCAGGTCATTCTGTACCGGATACTCATAACAAAGCCAGGTTCAGAAGCATAAACGACTGTCATTAAAGAAATAGGGAGGTTCTTGCCCAGCTATACTGATCCATCTGTGGAGTAGAGAAATATGCACTGACCAGGAAGACCAGCAGGTTCACAGCGAGGGGCAGGGCCGCTCCAAATCCCATTCCCTTGACTGTCACTTGTGCAGCGGATGGTGCTCTCCCCAATGAGATTGAAGGTCACTCCTCTGTCTGGGTGGGAGTCACACGTGTAGGTAATTTCTTTCCCATAGGGAATGTCTCCCAGAGAAGCTCCCGTGTGGCTCCCCTTAAGGATGGCTGGAGGATTTGGACAAAAGATTTCTAGAAAGAAAACAAGAACTTTAGGTTCTATTAGAGTGTCAATCAAAATGATTATACAATACTAGTGACCTGGGACTTTGATATAAACATATTTTTCTTTCTATGAGAACATGGCTGAGGTGGATGGAATTTAAATATATAAGACTTTTTCTGAGAAGGAACTAAGAAAGGTGAGACTTAAATGACAGTTTATTGCAAAAATCCCAAAAGAGCCTCCAGGTAGCTAAGTTTTTCATCAATTTGAAAGGAAATTAATTTTTTTCCCCAGCAACCATTTGATTGCCTGCTTTATGTGAGGCATTGTAACTGTCCTGGGTTGACCGTGAGGTACAAGACAAAGTTTTGGCCCTCGAAGATCTGAAGTTCCAGGGAAATCTTTGTGAAGTTTATTAAAAATGGACTATCATTTTCAGCAGATGTAAATGTTTCTTGATGACCATGACCATTATTATCAGTACCAACACCAAACACAGAATAGTGTCATCAGAATACTACACTAATTCCTATAGGGTTCTTTATAGCCAGATTAAAGGCACCAGGAAGCTTTTTTCGCCCCCTTCTTCTGTCATTTTTTCTTCCAAGTAACCAGCTGTCCTTTCTTCCTGCTGTGAGCGTATCAGTTTCTAGTAGTCCCCTCCCTAAAACTAATTTGTTACTTCTAATCTTATATGAATTTAGGAAGAGATACCCAAGCTTGTCAGAATTGGATGTGTAAACAAAGTGAGGGCCATAATACATATAATAATCATTGACTTTTCATACCTGGATTTTAGCTATGTGTTTATGTTTATCCAAAGTTTACTTATAAATTTATTTCCGGCTCATGTGTGTCGGGAAGGTTGCGTTTGCAGGACATCTGAGTTTTATAAATAGGGAATGTTCTCATAAAGTTCCACCGTAATCCCACAAAATGTCCAGATAGATTTCTACCAAGGTATTTTTATCAAAATCCAAATTAAAATGAACATTACCAAACATCAGGAAAAAGGGTTTTTTTCTAAAAAAAAGTCTTGCTTGTGTCAATAAACGAAGTAGGATAAATCAGTAACATCTTGGTGTATAAAACACTTTTATCTATTTACCAATTTCTGAATCTTCTGGATGCTTTTTTTAAGTGGGGGGGTTTGGAAATTTAGGACATCTCACCTCATCATTTTAAATATGGACTCACCTCCCAGTACCGTATTAATTTATCATATAATTGTTTTCTTTTATCTTTAACACATCACTTTTAACATACCATTTTATGTATTCCAGTTTTTATATGTTTACTTATATATTTTCTTGTTCATGGTCTGCCTCCCCAAGCAAATGAACCTCATGAGAGCCGGAATAGGTCTTTCCTACTCAGTACTCGCCCATGTGAAGTCCTGGCATGTGGGAAGCCCCTCCTCAGTAAATACTTTAGATATGTGAGGGAATAAAAGGACATATAAATTTAAGAGAGATTAGTCCTCGGTGGCATAACTAAAAAACGAGTGGATAAATGAATTACGGTGGACCTTAGTGTCATCTAGTTTCTCCCTACATATTCCCCACAAAATTCAACACGGGCATTAACCTAGTGACTTACAGATTAGTAACAGAAACACATGGTGTATAAGACCTACATGACTGATTTTGACGTTTTCCAACAAAACAGTATTTTTATCAGTAATTTGATGAAATAAAGATCCAGACAACAAGGATTCCATGAGGCCAGACACACTGGAAATAACAAGAAGGACAGATACCCAGGCTGCGTAGTCTTTCTACTCACGTTCACACACAGGAACACTGCTGTTCCAAAAGCTTTTCATTCCAACCAAGACACAATGACTAGCAGAGCTGCCTTTTAATCGGAACCTAAAGAAGAAAAGGGGTAGCAAATGGGTGAGCAAATCCCAGCTCTTCCTTCTTCTCGTCAATGATAGATAACTCTGCTTCCTCACTTCAGCCTAAATACCATGTGGTTCTTAGGTTCAGACCCAGGTATAAGTCTCAGTTCATTAGGGATCTGAATTCAGTAACTGGCAGAAACTCAGACACTGAATTATTCTAAAGCATCATGGTATCCTGTGAAGGGTGAAGTCATCAGAACTGGTACACTTAGTGGTCCTACAGACATCATAGCCCAGTGTCACCTACAGAAGCCACTGAACACAGAGCTGGACTCCTCCCTGTGCCATCTCTAGGGCACACTGACAGCGCTGTGACATCTTACTCTCATTAGTGAGTCATGAGGAAACAGCTCTCCACCTAGGCGAGCAAAGCAGAGAACATCTACAGAGAACTGGCATCACTGTTGCCACTACATTGGCAAGGGCCAGCAAGAGGCTCACAGAAGCATGCTGACCGAGTGTTCTAGGAAAAAAAAGGATGACGGGGGAGTCTTTGCCAACCTGAAAGGACCAGTTTATTATTGGATCCTGTTGTCCTTCTGAAATCTGCTGATTATTATTGGGTGATAGATTTTGTAAATATCAAAGATTCCTAGGGCCATATTAAAAGTAACTGCTGTGTTGCCCAATCTTGTGATCTCCCACAGACAGAGAGTGCACAACACCTAGAGTCCTAGATGCAAATGAACAACTGATAACACTAACTGAAACAATACCATTGGCCCTTACGACCCCAATGTCAACAATATTACAGATGAAAAGATACATGACTGGATTAAAAAATACTTATACATACACTTACAAATGCCATTATTGATTGATTTTAAGTTTCCTGAAAATACCCTGGCCTGACTTATCACATTGCAAATAATTTCTGTCTTATACATCAAACATTTTACTAGCAAGTGTTCCATAAAAATATATTTTCCTACCTCCAAACAACTATTTATCCATTTACTTTAAGTTTCAACCATAAATTCCAGGTCAGTACTTAACACTGAATTACATGTTCCATTTCTTTATTTCCTGATAGTGTTGCTACTGAGTCCTTCCACTTATTTCAAAATTGCCCGGATGTTAATATCTCTGGGTACTTCTCCTTTTCCATAGGTCAGCTCCCCTTTTTGGATTAACCCTTGAACCCAAGAGAGTCGCCATGCAGGTTACACTCACCCTTCATCACAAGTGAAGGACACTTTTGCCCCAAGCTGGAAATTAAGTGGAAAACTCACACGGCCATTAGGGAGTTGGTCCAGGAATTTAGTACATGATTTCACTAAGGAGACAAATCAAAACAAAACAAAACAGGAGTAAGACTGCCATGTGAAAGACAAAGATATACATCTGCAAACCAGAAGAGAGTGTAGGCACCTGCACATATGGGGGCTGCCGGGCTCCAGTCTCCCTGGGGTGTACAGCGCAGGGAAGCAGCCCCTCTGAGATCATAGCCGGGCTCACAGCTGTAGAACACTTCCTGTCCAGGGAAAAAGTTGTCCTTGTCCCTTAGTGTGTGTTTACCATGCAGGATTTCTGGAGGCAGCTGGCATACTGGGGGAAGAACAGGTCCAAACTTCCTGTCAGTTATGGGGCATCATTTGCTATACCCTGTGCCTGCCAGGGAGCTTAAAAATCCTAATTACAGGGCCGGCCGAGTGGCGCGATGGTTAAGAACTCGCTTGGAATGCCAGAGGGCCCCGGTTCGGATCCCACATATGAGGGCCAGTGACACTGCCCTCTACAGCTAAGATGCTGAACAACAGCTCAACCTGGAGCTGGGCTGCCCTGAGTCGCCGGCGACGGCGTGGGCTGCAGTCCCTGTGGCAGTGGGTTGCCATGGGCTACCGTGTGTAGCCAGCAGCCAGCGTGAGCGGCCAGCAGCCGCAGTGAGCGGCCGTCCAGAAGCCGGCGACTGATCTGCCTCACCCAGGAAGAGCGCAATGATGGTGCCAACTTGGGCCAGTGAAGCAACATCCTCCACAACTAGATTGAAGAACAAAACGACAGCAACTTGTCTGTTCCCCTTCCCCCAATTCCCCAGCACTGTTCCCATCCCCCCAATTCCCCAATAAAAATCTTAAAAAAAAAATCCTAATTACAGAGTATAGGTTTAAAAAAGAAAGGAATTGGTAGTTTTGTACCCATGTTTTACTGATGAGCAAACTAAGGCCACAGTTCAGAGCTGTGACTAGAACCAAGGTCGCTCCAACATTTTGTCTGTATTTATTTTCCTTTTTTTTTCTTTTTCACTGCTAAAATGTTCCTAAGACTACTGCTTTCCGGTACTGGCCATCCAGTCCAGAGCTGTGAGTGCTGGTGACTGGTTCCACTCTTAAAACTTCCTAAAAAAGGTAGTCTTCCTGGCAACAACAAAGGATACCTATGCCCAAGGCTCATCTAACAGACCCCTCACCCAGCTCACTGTAGAGTCAGTCATGCATCTCCCTTTGTGTTTCCTCCAAGCTCCACGTTCTGAACTGTAACCCTCCTCTGGATCCCCGTGTGCCCACCCTGATTCCTCCCACTCCACTGCTAAGCCAGCCGCCAACCCAGATTCCTCCCACTCCACTGCTAAGCCATCCGTTTCAGCAAAGAAGACAAGAGAAGCCATCAAGCATGAAATACACAGCTCCCTTTTTCTTCAAGAAAAAAAAAAAGCTATATACTTTTTAAAGAGAGAACATATTGCTTAGAGCATATTTTGATTTCCATTTTGGCTTCCATCCACAGTCCAATTGGTGTATGCTCAAGGCATTTGAGTTTCAATCTGAACCATATATAATTGAATAAAAATAAATATTTTTTTTGGATTTCAGCAAGTCATTTCTCCTTTATGAGCTGCAGGGTTTTCAGTAATAACATGGGGGAGTTCGATAGAATGAATGAAATCTAAGGCCTTTTTAATCGGATGCTAGCATTTTGGTCCCCATGACTAACTTGTCTACTGACCCCCACCGGTGATAGCTCTATGTCATTTTTATCATACATTATTATTCATCATACATGTCGCTATTACATTATCGTTAGGCTCTGCAATCAGGAAGGCTCTTGATTCCAGGCTTTGCAATTTACTATTTCTGTGACCTGTGCAAAGTTATTTAACACATCTAAGACTCAGTTTTTCTCACTGTAAAACGGGGATAAGAATAGTTCTTACTTCATATGCTTGCTCTAAGTAAAATTAAATGTATATAAATGTATATAAAATGTGTGTATTATAAATGAGACACAGTAAACTATTACTATTTGACAATTATTATGATTAGAGATAACAGAGAGTATTAAGTTTAGAGTGTTTATACCAGTTTCATAGTCCTTGTACACACACAAACGTCCACATACACACACCTTCCTTAATTTCAGGAAATCCTATCATCTATACCTACCCCCCACCCCCACCCCCTACCCCTAGCAGAGTCTCCGTGGATGAAACTTACCCCTGGAGCAGCTTGGCAGCTCAGGCACCCATGTGTTGTTGGCCCCGCATTGCACGGTGTTGGACCCTTTCATGACAAAGCCAGGTGGACATCTAAATCTCACAGTCTCATTTAAGGAAAATAAAGTCCTATTTCCTGATACTCTAATCCCATTTTCAACTTCTGGAATTGTGCATTTATTAGCAGAAATACATTGAGGAGGAGGGCTGCTCCAAACACCAAGTTGATCATCTTTGCTGGTACAGTATATAAACTGTTCTCCCACGAGGTCAAACAGCTTTTCTCCATCTGGCCCAGTATCACACTGATAAGTTACCACTGTTGCATATTGAAAACCATTTCTGTTGTTGCTGTAGAAGTCTCCATTGGATATGCCTCGGGGAGGCTCGCATGATATACCTGGGATAAGGAAGAGTATAGTAAACAACAACTTAGCTTTTAATTTTTTAAGACAATGTTTTTAGTGTAGTTTTAGGTTCAGAACAAAATTGAAGGGAAGTATAGCAATTTCCCATATACCCTCCACCCCTATACATACATAGATCCCGTGTCATCAAAAGGCCCCACCAGAGTAGTATGTGTGTTACAGTTGATGAACCTACATTGACACATCACAATAACTCAAAGTCCACAGTTTACATTTGGACCACTCTTGGGATTGCATATTCTGTGGGTTTGGACAAATATGTAATGGTATATATTGATCATTATGGTATCATGCAGAGTATTTTTACTGTCCTAAAATCCCCTCTGCTCTGCCTGTTAATCCCACCCACCACCCCAATCTCTGGCAACCAGTTTTTACAGTCTCTGTAGTTTTGCCTTTCTCAGAATATTTTTTTGAAATTTAGGTGTGCGTGATATTGGTTCTGTTCATAATAATTATTTTTGTAAAAATATTCATATATATTATGGTTTACCTATTTGTGATTTTAAGTGGGTAATCTATATGATTTTGTCATAGATAGTTATTTACTTATTGGTGGGCTATATTTTCTGTTGGTTGTTTAATAATGTCCTTTCAGGTTGAATATTCCACCTCTGGAACTACTCATCAAGAAAACAGAGAAAAAAAGAGAGTGCTATCAGCTTCTCTTGGTGACATGAGTTATTTCTTTTTTCTCTCCCCTTTTATTTACAACTAATTGGTCATTCATAACTGAACAAAAGTGCCTCTGCATGTTATACTAGAATGTCCAGGAGATTACTACCTACCTGTCCTTCAGAAAGTAAGTGGATAATTAGAACCTTGAAGAGGACAGTGGATCGAAGGGAGTTAGTGAAGCTGTCTCAACCCCACTAGCCACCACTGGGGAAAAAGTGAAACTGAAGAGTGCAAAACATGGTGGACCCTCAAGGGAGACAGAATTTGTGGAGGTCTAGCCAGCCTGATGGGAGAATGAGGCACTCCATTGAAGCTGGATACAGATATGTTTGGATACAGATATATCCCCCTCCCTGAGACAACACTGCGACACGCTGGGCTGTCACTGGTGGGGACAACAGTGATCTCCCTCACAGAGGAGTGGTAAAGCAAAAGCTGTATCCAGAGAGAGTGTATTTAGATAAAGCAGTGATTGCCCAACAGACCAGCTGTGCAGGTCGCAATTGGAGGGACCTGATGCTCTCCCACAGCATGGATTTCTGAGGAGTGACCTCTATGACTAGGTGTAGAGCTAAGGAAGGGAAAGAGGCAGACAAGAAGAACAAAGGGCATTGAAGGAACAGTGTCCCCCCTGCTGCCTGCTTTGGGATTTCAGCAGGAAGTCTGCCCTCACATCTCTGGGAGAACCCCCTTTTGAGCATTCACCTACTGGTCCATGGGCACCCACAAACTCTCTCAGTTGCTAAGCCCACATCTTTCCCCACTCTGTTGCCAGCTTTCTCTACACCAGTTTTTTACCCATGCTCCCCCACGGCAGCCTCACAAGGAGGTCAGGTAAAAAGAAACCAAACATTTGAGCTATAGCACCCCCTTTTGGAAAACAAAAGAAAGGTTTCTAATCACCAGTTGAACTGTAACAAAGTAAACAACTAAAAGAGGAGTGTTCTACCTCAAGTGCCACAGCTGAGGCACATTTTGTCAAACACTGTGAAAAAACACTGTAATATGGTATTACAAGAAATAGATTATAATTCTCCAGCAACTGAACTCAAAGGCATGCAATATTGTGATCTAACTGATAAAGAGTTAAAAATAGCTATTGTGAAGAGATTCAGTGAGCTACAGAAAAGCTCAGAAGGGCAATTCAATGAACTGAGGAATAAAACTTGTGAACAGAGTGAGTTCTTTACCAAAGAGATTGAACAAATTGGGCTCCAAAATTTTGCCTCACCCACCATATTCACCTGACCTCTCGCCAACTGACTACCACTTCTTCAAATATCTCGACAACTTCTTGCAGGGAAAACACTTCCACAATGAGCAGGATATAGAAAATGCTTTCTAAGAGCTCCTCAAATCCCAAAGCATGGATTTTTATGCTACAGGAATAAATAAACTTATTTCTTGTTGGTAAAAATGTGTTGATTGTAATGGTTCTTATTTTGATTAATAAAGATGTGTTTGAGTCTAGTTATAATAATTTAAAATTAATGGTCTGAAACCGCAATTACTTTTGCACCAACCTGATAGAAACCTAAGTGTTCACCAACGAAAATGTGGTACATGTATACAACGAAACATTATTCAGCCATGAGAAAGGAGGACCTGTCATTTTTGATAACATTGGTGTATTTTGAGCACAGTGTGTTCAATGAGAAGTCAGACAAAGAGACAAGTACTGTATGATATTTATATGTGGAATTCTTAAAATTGTCCACTATTATAAATACAATTTCATTGAGTGTCTTTGGATAAAAATTATAAGGAAATTCCATGATTATTTTCTTGGGGAAAATTCTGGGAGATGGAGTTGCTAGATCAAAGGGTTATTTGCATTAATGCTTTTGTGTATATTGCTCATAAGCCTTCCAGAAGTTTGTGCCCACTTTTACTGACATTAATTCTGCATGTGATACTGATTTCTTCACAGCCTTGACACTCTACCAATTTGCAATCAGTCATTCATCCATGTCCCTGAAAGTTTTGGAGGTTCACTTTACAACATCTCATTGAATAGACAGAGTCAGCTCATCAAAAACAAATACAGCTAGGGTGTGAGCCTGAAAGAATGCAAAGGAATAAAGTGCAGAATCACCAGCGTCTTGGTAAAATTGTTAAGAAGTATAGATTGTTCTTGCACTGGACAGAGTAAGAACAATAAGGGAGTAATCTACTTCCTGGGATTGCCATGTGCTATTAAGAGGTGGCAGAGACAAGTTTAATTTTTCTAATGTCTTTTAAATTGACTCACTAAGAGCAGGATCTTTATACTGGGAAGAGTTCACTATCAAAGTGGATAAGTTACCTGAGTTCAATTTCATAGTTTCAGATAAATTACTTCCCAAAATTAAAAAACAAAATAAAACATAAACAGGTGAACCATGCAGCATATCACTACAATTTTCAAATATCTGAGAGACTACTCTGTGCAAGAAACATTAGGTTTTTTTCTTTGTAACTACAGGGGCGAATAGGGATCAAGTGGAGGGAAGTAGGGAAAAAGTATTTCCACTTACTCTCACAAGTAGGTGCCTCCTTATCCCAAGCAACGTTAGTGCCTAAGAGAAGACAAGCGGCATATGGGGAGCCAATGAGTCGATACCTAGAACCAAAGAATGAAAAATGATTATACGCCACACATATTTCCAACATAAGTCACCAAGAGAAAATAATAGCGGGAGGATGTTACAAATGACAGGACAGATGACAACATGGGAGAGCTCAAGGAAGAAACCCCATCTCCATCTGCAAACTAGCCCTTTAAGGCTAAGAACAAGCTTAAATTCCTACCTTTTTAATCCATCTCCATTCCTAGACCCTCACAACTCAATGTAATAATTCTTATATTCATAATGGCACAGTTTTGTACTTGGCTTTATGGAACCTCACAGTTATTTTATCCATGTCTACTTCCACCCAGGAAATTATGAGCTCCTTGATTGGCAGGGAAAATGTCTTATGGAAATATGTGCAATCTCTAGCCCTGGCTGAAAGATTTTTAAGCTTGGGGTGCTCAATAAATATTCGTTGATTGAAGGAAAGAATGATGGCTTTACTCTGAAAATTCAGTAAATGAGAGCCAGAGGAAACAGCTAATCATCTTCATACTTTAGGCAGGGGTACTCATTCACTGTGCCATAAAATCATTTGAAGTAGGCCACAAAATTTAGAATATTTTACCATCATTCACATTTTATTTATTATATCTCTATTGTTACTGCAAGGTTTTGTCACAAAGGATGCTCAGCTAACCTATACACCTGTTCCAGTGTACAGCAGGGCAAAACTAGATTAAGTTAAAGGTAAGGTGTATAGTAGTGCAATGTCATGTAACAGTGAGGAAGTTAGTGGACCAACTTCTAAGAACTTTGTCTCTTTATTACTTAAGACATGTCATCAGAGCAGTAACCACTTGTAGCAGAAACTATTGGTATCTCCAGTATCCAGTTTCCTTAGTAACAGAACCCTGTATTTTCAACTGGGCCAATGGCCACCTTCAAGAAAGGCTTCATTTCTCAGCTTTTCTTACAGTTGGAGGTAGTCACGTGACTACTCTCTGGCTATAGGAATGTAAGTGGAGTGTTCGGGAAGTGTCTCTAAAGGGTGAGTGTTCCCTTCTTCCATTCCTCTTCTTTGCTGGCTGCAGTTTGGACCATGAGGTGAGATGGAGTCTCAGATGGAAAATTCCCAGGTTTCTGTGGACCTTGGAGCCACCGATGAGTCCTAGACTTCCCATGGTTTTTAACCTGAGAGAGAAGTAAACTACTCTCTTGGTTAAGCCCCTGTTATTTTATTTTTACTGTCTTTTACAGCTGAATCTAATCTTACTTGATATATTATCTCTTCCCAAAAGAGTGACATAAAGATGACAGGAACCATGAGTATAGCAATGACAGTGAATATTTTTGCAGACACATTGAGTCACTTTTATATTTAGGTAGTGATTGAATTTTACTTATTGTTAATTATTTTCTATTGGCTATGTTGCAAAATCTTTTCAAGTATTCCAATGAATATTTCATCTTCAAAATTTCTGTAAACAATTTGAGAAACAATAGAATAAGGAAAGAAGATAATTATCTTTCCATAACATGTGTGTTTCCTTCTGCATGTCTCCTGTCACACATTTAAAAATTGCCTTCAGAGCACAGGATCATGGGTGTCCTCTGACTTTTGACCTTGTGAAGGTTGCTCTAAACCTGCTCACTATGACTAAGCTAGAGAGCTGGAGTAACAATGTGAAGTAGGTTCCAACCTATGTATGGCTGATAAAACAGTGAATATTTTTGCAGGTGTTTTAAGACACTAATGTGCTGCAATAGACAAATGATTTGCTATGTATTTACTCCTATTCTGTGGGTTGTTTTTTCACCCTGTTGATGGTGTCTTTAGGTTGACAGGAGCTGCAGTCATATAAATGACTGAAGAAGCTAAAAAAATCTGAGAACTCATAGTTGAGGAGATGGCGAGGACAGGTAGGAATCTGTACTTCACAGATATGGAATCGGTGCTTCTGTCGAATTTCACCAGCTCTCCCTTTTAAGGGTAATTCAGCCCAGTTCACATCTGGGTTACATGTATATTTTTAGATAAAAAAGTAAGAACTCCATTAGTGTACCCTCTCTGCATGCACTCTAATGCTTACATGCCCCAGAACTGATGTTACATTTAAGATTTACCCTCCCAGCCACTGCTTCAGAGTCCTCCAACTATAGTACTCACTGATCTCATTTGAAGATGTTTGCATGGTTCAACGAACATTTTTCCTTTTACTTATTTGGCAGGCTGGTCCTTTTGATCCAGTGAGTATCTTACCAGGTTTCACATGTACTACTTTTGGTGGGAACATGGTGCCCTCCCCTGGTTTATAATACAGATATGAAGGACGGACAATTAAGTTCACGAACTTTCCACCATGCACTTACCTGCAGATTGTTTTTACTTTTTTAGATTCCTTTGGTCATATTTTTATCTTTATCCAGAAATTTTATTGCTTACTTTTTGAAGTACAGGTGGCAGTAGTTTAGTTTGTCTATCTAAGACCAGGTCAGAGATTGACATTCCTATTCTGGAACTTGTATTTCAGATAGTGCTCCCAACTCACCCTTCATTGCAAGAATAATTAACTCTTGATCCAAACTGGGTATCTGTGTTTATATGTACCACCCCATTGAAGGGTTCTGGTGGAGTTCCACATGATTTTCCTATGGGAAAGAAGCAGAATTTGGCACTAGGTATACAGTTCAATTTACATTTATTATTAAGATTCAGACTAGAGTATAGCATACTGAACAGCCTATGTTATTCCACAGACCTGACCACTTTGAGAAAACACACCATACGTCCTTAAAATCAAGCAGCTATCGAACGCTGCTTTTAAAAGGACTACCTTGCATTCTCCCAGTAGAATTGTTTTCTCTTCCTGTCACTCTAAATCAAAGGCCTCATAATGTGGGATTTCCATTCATCTTTGTTAGCCAAGCACAGTTCACTGTGACCCACATAATTTTCTTTTGTGTCCCTTTTTCATTCATTTCATGGTTTTAGTCATCAAGGGTAACCTCCCCTCAGTGGGAAATTTCCCTCCAATTGCTTTTGTGAGAACCTTTTTCGTGAAATGAATATCTTGTCAAGGTGCAGGAACTCTGGACAATAAAAAGGGATGACCTACAAGTCCACCTTCCATTTAAATACCTTGGGCAAACTTAGATGTCTCACCTTCAAAATCAAAACAAATTAAATCAGACCCCATGGGGGCTTTAACACACATGAATTAGCTCCCAAGGTGGGGTTACTCACGTCTGCAGATATCTTCGGCACTTGACCAGACCAAGTTTTCTAAGCAGGTGATAGAGAACTTCTTCTCAAAATAGCCAGGGGAGCATTCGTAATTCAAAGATGTCCCAATTGGAAACTCAGACTCATCACTCAGGTTTGTAGCCTTGGCAAATGGAAATTGTTCTGGGGCTTTACAGTAACCTGGAGATCCAAACCACAGGAATACCAAAGTGAGCAATGAGACTTGCTCTCTACTTTCTCTTTCTCTCTGATTAAATTGATGTATGGGATTACAGAAACAGAGACTAATATGACGGGTAGTATTTTCTTCTTCTTGATATTACCTTCGGGTGGTGCTTTCCAACAACATATACACATTGGGGAATTTTTGCTACTTGAAGACTATTCACATTTCTGGCCCTTCTTCTCTTATTTCACCAAAGCAAGAAATTTAGCTAATAGTTTCACATGTTAGGACTCTTATCAGAGTGCCTGTATCTAAAGTTAACCATTCATATCCTCATTTATTGGTGCTAATATGCTCATGTATATCAAGATATATTTTACTGTCTCTTTCCACTTATTCCTTCCTACCTCATTCTCAGGGTGTGCCCTATAAGCTGTCTCTCTGGCATTAAATAGTAGTCACTTGTAGTGTGTTGGATGATATAGCCTCAAAAGATACATTCATCTAGGGTGATGTCAGAAGCATGGCCATGTGAGAGGACCCCCTGATCTCTCCCCTTGAAGTTACAAGTTGAACAGCTATAATTCAACAAAAGACCCCCTGCTGAACACCCAGCCATGTACAAGAGAGCCACACATCAAAACACTGGAAGGTGGATGAATGGGTGCAAACAGGGAAGGAGAGAAGAGAAAAGAACAGAGACGAGTGCCAAAAACACAGTCCGGAACTCACTGTGGGTCTCAAGAGAGGGGAGGATATCACTTTTCAGCCTTTTGGCTAAGATCAAGTGTAGGAATGTGGAGGAATCAGGCTGCAGTGTGCACTTTCTGTAGCCCCAAGCATTCCTGCCTGAGTGATCAGCATATACTATGGCTAAACCCAATGACTGGGGCAGAGATGGACTACAGAGGTGTGACAGCTGTGGTCTATCAGCCATCATTGTCAGACAGAAAGCATATCCACAGAGCATGGCCTCCTTCTCCCACCCTCCCAGAGCTGCCTTCCAGCACCCTCCCAGAGCTAGCAGCAGGACCCAGAAGCTGTAGCCATGAGTGTTGAGTTACAGAGCAGAAATAGCTACAGCCTTGAGAACTGGAGAGACAGACAGTTCCTGGGGGGGAGGGAGATGCAAGCTGCAGCCAATCCCAGTGACAAAGTTGGAGATACAGAGGTGAAGCAGCTGAGGTCTTGTAGCTACAAACCCACAAGCAACCTCTCCCAGGTTACTCCATCTCCATCCATAGTGGCTGATCTCAGAGGGAGCACCTGGGACACCTTGGGCAGTCAGCACTGCATCTGGTTGCAGGGGGCAGTGCTGAGATTATATGGGTTTGGCACCCCATCACCCAACACATTCCTCCACAGGGAGGTGCCCTGAGACTGAGGCAACCTAGTAACAGAGGAGACTCCCACATCCCCAGGGAATACAAAGCATTTTCTATCACGCAGCAGTGACCCCAGCAGCCTGAGCAATGCAAGAGTAAAATAAAACACTTGTGCTCCAGTACCACCTACAGGAAAACAAAAGAAAGACATCTTCTTATCAACCTGCTAAAGAGGTATTACTCAAGGAAAAAAAAAGAGTTCATTCCCATAAATGCCTAGGCAGGGAAATAACCCGTCAAATATGATGAGCAACAAGACAACAAGGTAGCTCAGAAATTAAACATAAAAACACGGAAATGTGATTTAAATGACAGAGAATTCAAGATTTAGTTTGAAAAAAAAACCCAGTGAGATGCAAAAAAACTCAGATAAGCAGTTTAATGAACTCAGAAATAAAATCAATGAACAAAAAGAGTACAGTACTAAAGAGATTGAAGCTTTAAAAAAGAACCAAATAGAAATTCTGGAGCTAAGAACGTAATAAAAACATGAAGAATGAACTAGTGAGCCTAGGAAATACAGCTGACCAGATAGAGAAAAGAATTGTGACATCACAGACAAAAATTGAGAAATGACACAGATGGAAGAAGAGAAAGCCTTGAGAAGACAAAAAGAAAGAGAGAGAGAAAGAGAGAGAAAGAAAGAAAGACTTTTATCTGACTCCATCAAAAAAAGCAATATAAGAATAACCGGTGTACCAAAAGGAGAAGAGAGGGAGAAGGAGACAGAGAACTTATTCAAATAAATAGTTAACGAGAGCCTCCCCAACCTGTGGAAAGAACTGGATCTTTGAATCCATGAAGCAAACAGACCACCTAGTTATCTTAAACCAAAAAGGTCATCTCCAAAGCACATTATATTCAAACTGTCAAAAATTCATGACAAAGAAAGACTTCTTAAGGCAGCCAAGGAAAAGAAGACGGTGCTTATTAAGGAAATCCCATTATAGGTTTGGTTTTTTGTTGTTGTTTTTTCCAGAAAATCTACAAGCTAGGAGGGAGTGGAATCAAATATTCAAAGTATTGTAAGAGAGAAATTATCAGCCAAAAATAACATGTCCAGCAAAGCTATCCTTTAGAAATGAAGAATAAATAAAGACTTTTCCAGGCATACAGAAGCTGAGGTCATTTACCACAGCAAGACCAGCATTACAGGAGATACTGAAGGGGGTTATTCTACCTGAAACAAAAAACAAAAAGACACAAAACTATGAGTAAGATGAAAGAGAGAAGCAGGAAATTGCAACCCTATTCAGAAGAGGATATTATATACTTAAATATAATATAAAGGTTAAAGGGCTTTAAAACATTTTCAATAAAAGAAGAAGATAATAGCTACTGCAACTTGGAAAGAAACTCACAACATAAACAGGGATAATTTGTGACAACAAAAACATAAAAGGGGGGGTGAAGGTCTGAATTTGCAATGGGGAATGGAAATAAGATGCATTCAGAAGAAAAAGGTCTACTGTATTTGTGATACTTTCTCTTGCATAAACTTAATGCTAATCACGCAAAAATAATCCAGAATTCAGACACATAACATAAAAAAGAGAAAACAGAGGGAAAAAATTACAGAATACCACCAAACTAGATAATAGACAGAAAAAGGGTAAAAAAACAATGGAGAAACAGAGCTACCAGAAAACAAAAGATAAAATGGCTATAGAAAATCCTCATACATCAATAATCACCCCAAATGTAAATGGACTGAACTCACCAACAAAAAATCACAAGGAGCAGATTGGATCAAAAAACAAAACAAAACCATACGCTGCCTTCAGGAGACATATCTCAGCTGCAAGGACAAATACAGACTCAAAATGAAAGGGTGTAAAACGATACTCCAAACAAATGGCATTCAAAGAAAAGTTGGGTGTAGCTGTACTTATATCTGACAAAATTGATTTCTAGATAAAAAAGGTACTAAGAGGCAAAGATGGGTATTTGATAATGATAAAGAGGACAATGCATCAAGAAGACATAACACTTATTAATATATGAAGCCTGACAATTAAGTTCACAAACTTGTTGCAATGATGTTGCTAACCTTTTTTGATATCAGAGTAATTATGCATTATGAATTTGTATCCACTGGACAAACAGTTAACCAAGTTTATGATTTGGAAGTGCTGAAAAGGCTGTGTGAAAAAGTGAGATGACCTGAACTTTTCACCAATTCATGGCTCTTGCATCATGACAATGCACCAGCTCACACAGCACTGTCTGTGAGGGAGTTTTCAGCCAGTATACAAATAACTGTATTGGAACACCCTCCCTACTCACATGACCTGGCCCCCAATGACTTCTTTCTTTACCCAAAGAGAAAGGCAATATTAAAAGGAAGACATTTTGATGATATTGAGGACATCAAAGGTAATACAATGACAGCTCTGATGGCCATTCCAGAAAGAGTTCCAAAATTGCTTTGAAGGGTGGACTAGACACTGGTGTCAGTGCATAGCTTCCCAAGAGGAGTACTTCAAAGGTGAATGTAGTGATATTCAGCAATGAGGTCTGTACACTTTTTCTAGGATGAGTTCGCAAATTTAATTGTCTGACCTTATATATGCACCCAGTCAGGGAGCAGCAAAATATATAAAGCAACTATCAACAGAACTAATGGCAGAAACTGAGAAAAACACAATTATAGTAGGGGACCTAAATACCCCATTAACAGCCAGCTCTGGATAGATCATCCAAACAGAAAATCAATAAGGAAATATTGGTCTTAAATGACACATTACACCTAATGAACATATTCAATATTTACAGAGCTTTTTATCCCAGAACACCAGATTATACTTTTTTTTTTCTAATGCACATGGGACATTCCCAAGCATAGACCATATGATGGGACACAAAACTAGCCTCAAAAAATTTTAAAAGATTGTAATCATACCAAGCATATTCTCCAACCACAAGGTTCTGAAATTAGAAATCAACTTAAAAAAAAAAAAGCAGGTGAAAATACAAATATGTGGAGATTAAACAAAGTGCTACTAAAGAATGATTGAATCAAAGAAGATATAAAGGAGTGATCAAAAGACAAATGAGAATGACAATATGACATATCAAAACTTTTGGGATACAACAAAAGCAGTAATAAGAGGGAAGTTTATAACATTATAGGCCTATCTCAAGAACACGTAAAATCCCAAATAAACAACCTAACACTACATCTTAAAGAACTAGAGAAAGAAGAACAGATGAAACCCAAAGTCAGCAGAATAAAGAAAATAATAAAAATTAGAGCAGAATTAAATGAACAAAAGAACAAAAATTAAGAGAACAAAAAGACAATAGAAAAAAATTAATGTGACAAAGACCTGGCTCTTTGAAAAGATTAATAAATTGACAAACCCCTGGCTAAAATCAATAAGGAAAAAAGAGAAATGACTCAAATAAACAAAATCAGAAATGAAAGAGAAGTTGCAAGGGTTACCACAGAAATACAAAGGATCATACAAGAATACTATGAAGGACTATATGCCACCAAATATGCCACCATTCAATAACATAGAGAAAACACACAAGTTCTTAGAAATATATAACCTTCCTAGATTGAATCACAAGTCAAAGGTGTTATTCAACACACAGAGGATGCCAAAAAAATGTATACACATTTTAAGAAAGGAAAAAGCTGTATTAAAATTGTAATAATATATACTGATAACAAAAGATGAATACAAGCCACATTTGACTTCTGCAATTATAACGGACACTCACAGTGTTACCATCAGCATCCAGACACTTCTGATTATGGTGAATTACTGCTTGAGCAACGTGGACCAAAGTGTCCACTTGCATACATTTTTTGGCACCCCCTGGTAATATTGGAAATCCTAGCCAGAGCAACCAGGCAAGAGAAAGAAATAAAAAGCATCCAACTTAGGAATGAAGAAGTTAAATTGTCAATTTTTGCAGATGACATGATTCTTTATATAGAAAACCCTAAAGACTCCACCAAAAACAAAACTGTTGGAAACAATAAACCAATATAGTAAAGTTGCAGGATACAAAATCAATGTACAAAAATTCATTGTGTTTCTATATACTAACAATGAAATTTTGGAAAGAGAAGTGAAAACATTTACTTTTGCAACTGCAACAAAAAGAATAAAATACCTAGGAATAAACGTATTTTTGGACATATGGGACCCGAAAATTAACTCAAAATGGATCAAAAACCTAAATACAAGACCTAAAGCAATAAATTGCATAGAAGAAAACATAGGTACTAAACTTGTGGACCTTTGGGTTCAGAGAGGAGTTTATGAATTTGACCTCAAAGGCAAGGGAAGTAAAAGCAAAAATAAATGAATGGGACTAGATCAAACTAAAAAACTTTTGCACAACAAAAGAAACTGTCAACAAAACAAAGAGGCAACCAACTGAATGGGAGAAGGTATTTGCAAACAACACCTGCAATAAAGGGTTAATATCCAAAATACATAAAAAACTCATACAACTCAACAATAAAACACCAAACAATCTAATTTTTAAAAAATGGGCAGATGACCTGAACAGACACTTCTCCCAAGACATACAACAGGCCAACAGATGTATGAAAAATGCCTAAGTTCAGTAGTTATCAAAACCACAATGAGATACTACCTTACACCTGTTAGAATGGCTATTATCAACAAGACAAGTAATAACAAGTGTTGGAGAGGTTGTAGGGGAGAAGGAACCCTCAAACACTGCTGGTGGGAGTGTAAATTGGTACAGCCACTATGGAAAACAGTATGGAAGTTCCACAAAAAAAGTAAGAATACAATTACCATATGACCCAGCAATTCCTCTTCTGGGCATCTACCCCCAAATTTAAAAACACTTATCTGTAAAGATATATGTACCCCTATATTCATTGCAGCATCCTTCATAGTGTCCAAGATGGAAACAACCAAAGTGTCCTTCGATAGATGATTGGATAAAGAAGATGTGGTACATATACACAATGGAATATTACTCAGCCATAAGAAAAGATGAAATACTGACATTTGCAACAACAGGGATGGATCTTGAGAATATCATGCTAAGTGAAGCAAGTCAGATGGAAAAAGTCAAGAACCATATGATTTCACTCATATGTAGGATATAAAATGGAAAGCAACAAATAAAAAGACAAACACAACTTATAGACACAGACAACAGTAGCATGGTTACCAAAAGGAAAGGAGGGAGGCAGGAGATATAAAAGGATCAAAGGGGATCAAACACATGGTGACAGAAGGAGATTTGACTTCGGGTAGTGAACACACAATACAATATACAAGTGATGTATTATAGAATTGTACCCTCGAGACCTATTAAATTTTTTAACCAATGTCAGCCCTGTACATTTCAGTTTTAAAAAAATTTAAAAAGACACATCCATCCAGAACTTCATAATGGGAACTCATTTGGAATATGTCTTTTTTTTTTTCAGATACAGTTAAGGTAACATCTTGAGATGAGATCATCCTAGATAACCAGGGTGGGCCCTGAATCCAATGACTGGTGGTGTCCTTATAAATGAAAAGAAATGTGGATTTGAGACAAAGAGATGCAGAGGAGAAGGCCATGTGAAGAAGACAGGGTCAGGGATTGGAACGGTGTGTCCACAAACCAAGGAATGTCAGGAGCCCCCAGAAGCTGGAAGAGGCAAACAAGCATTCTCCTGTAAGCGGTGGAGGGATAGGGGCCCTGCCATTACCTTCACTTCAGACTTCTAGCCCCTGATCTGTGAGAAAACAAAATTGCTATTTTAAGCCAGCTAGCTGATGGCTATGGCAGCCCTGGGAAACTAATAGAGCACTCTTCTCATTCTGATGCTAAGCCAGACATTTAAGGACAATGACGAAATGGACTAAACCATCAAGCATCATCCTCTAAGAAGCTATATCTTCTTTATGAGAGGGTACATTTTGTGCCGCATACTTTGAAATTGAGTCTGAACTCAACTCTCTTTTCTTTGGAAGAGACGGTTTCTGTTTGACCATTCATTTAACCTGCCTGAGGGTCTTGGTATCTGCATTAAAAGAATCTCATTGGATTCTGATATATATTACCTAGTTGGAGGGTGAAAAATATCAAAGAAAGTTTAAATGTCTTTCTGCATGTGTAGCCTTTTCTCATTGGATTGCACTTCCTTCTCAGGACGCTCCTGAGGATGATGTGGTGCTCCAAGACTGGTGCCACTCACCTGTCTGCTGACTTTAGGAAGGCCTAAAGTCAGGCCTCAAGAACCAGGCAACTTCTCCAGCTATTAGGAAGAAATAGCCTATTCCTTTTTGTACTCTTTTCTTTGAGCTGATCTTTCCTTGCTTCTTCTCACTTCCAGAATGGAAGAATTCAAGGACAAAGATTAAGGTGGGAACTAGAAGTGGGATGATACTTTGAGTTGAGGTCTATAACTATGATGGTAAAGTGAATCCTTCTGGTTACTTGGCCTATTCAGAATAAGGCTAGCTAAAGCCTTAGCTAAATAATATCTATATTGCCAATTTTATCCTTTGCATGCCATGAAATTGTGGAGCGTGTATATCCTGATATTGGTTAGTGTTCCTGATTAGTTATATATTAGTTATCCTGATATTGGTTAGTGTTCATAGGCAGTTGTTTTCATATCCTCTCCAATGAACACATTTTTCTTCCTGATTTACACAATTGGTGCTTACTGCCTTTCATCCACCCTTCCCCTATTCTTACCCTGCTCTCCTCACCACTCCACCAGCAAGATGAGTTATTAGAATCTTACCTATCAGACACAGCTTGGTACTGCTGGAAACATCAGTGTTAGGTATGGCATGTAATTTTGATGTTTGCACTTATGACAAAGTTAAACTCACAAGCAAACACCATAATCTTATTATAGAAATATGATGGTCCAGATGTTCTGAACCCATTTAGGGTATATGGAGTTGGGTACTGACCAACAGGAACGGAAAGTTCACAGCGAGGGGCAGGGCTGCTCCAAATCCCATTCCCTTTACTGTCACTTGTGCAGCGGATGGTGCTCTCCCCAATGAGATTGAAGGTCACCCCTCTGTCTGGGTGGGAGTCACACGTGTAGGTAATTTCTTTCCCATAGGGAATGTCTCCCAGAGAAGTTCCTGTGTGGTTCCCATTAAGGATAGCCGGAGGATTTGGACAAAAGATTTCTAGAAAGAGATAAGACCCATAAATTACATTAAAATGTTTACCTTTTAATCTGAGTCAATTCTACAATTATGGAATGCTGTGATTGTGTTGCCAATTTAAGAAAACTTAAACTCATGGAAAGAGTATAAGCTACAAAATAAATGTAATAGGCCTCTGCTAAGATGCAGGTAAATAAAGTTATACCTAAATCAAGGTTTATTACAAAAGTCCAAAAGGAACTTAAGCATACTGAACTCTTCAGAGAATTAAGAAATCTGGAGAATTGAAATCTTATTTCTTTAAAATAAACAAAAGTCTTCTTAAATATATTAATAAGAATCATCATCAATTGAATAAGAAAAGCATCCATTAATTCAACAAGAACCCACTGTATATCAAGTACTATTTTAAGCACAAGATCTTTTAACATCAAGGATCTTCACCCTAGAGAAATTTTTCAAAATATATTATTATATATTTACTATTTCTCTATCAGTGATTTAACACTTTATTGATGACTTGAGACTGTTATTTTCAAAAGCAAAATAATGATTACAATAATGCTGTCGCAATGAAATGAAACATCCTCCATACTCCTATGCATGCCCCAAAAGCCTCAGAAATGTCTTGACTTTTGAGATGCTTAATAGTTTTTACAGGTTTTTTTGTTCCTCATTGAAGAAACATGCATTTCTTCTTTTGAGTTTATCTGTTGGAGAAGCTCCTTTCCCCTTCTGATGTGGTCTGATTGGGGAAGAAGATACTGTAGCTTGAAAGAATTATGAATAAACTAATTACAGGATGGAATAGCTTAACCAGTGTTTATACTCTAGTAAGCAATTTTAGGTATATCTTTGGGTTCATGAGAATATTTTTTTCTTTATTTGATGCTTCTTAACTGTATTTCAGGAAAGTTAAAATTTTCAAATAGGCGACTCCCAAATATGAAAGATCTAATTATCAAGTTAAGTTATATAAATCAGTACAAGACACCCAAATAATTTTAAAGCAAAGTATTCACATGAAAAAAATTCTATTATAAACATGTATTTTTCAGTAGCTATGATCAGAAGGTGAAGAAACATCCTGTTTGATTTAGTGAAAAAATAAATGGACATATTGGTAGTGTTTCTGTATTTAACAAGCTATATTTCTGTCATCTTAAAAACAAAAATTAGCTCCCTTAATCCCATCTCCTTCTGCAGCTATAATCCCAATTCTCTACTCCCTTTACATTAAAACTCCCCTAAGATATTGCCTATGACCTGTCATCATTCCTCCCCTCATTCTCCCTTGAACTCATTCCAATCAAGCATATGCCCCAACAACTCTACTGGAACTGCTTTTGCCAAGGTCACTCATTACCTCCAAGCACTAAACTCAATGATAGTTTTCTGTACTCTTATTTGACCTCTCTGTAGAATTTGAAACAGTTGCTTGGGCTCATCTTCTTAAAAGAATGTCTGCACTTGGCTTCCAGGATAACCTCATTTTCCTGGGTTTTCTCTTTTAACACTTCTTCATCTCTTTTGCTGATTCCTTTTCAACTGTCTGAGTTCTTACTGTTGGATTTATAAGGCTTAGCTCATGCATATGTGCTGTGGCTACACTGAGTCCCTAGGTGATCTCATTTAGTACCTATTTTGTTCTCTATATCTAAACCATCAGCAAATCCTGTCATGTCTACCTTCCAAATACATCTAGAATTTGACCGCTTATCACCTCTCCCACTGTTATCCTGGGCCAACATCTCTGATTAGGTTTTGCTGTAACTCCCCAGATTGTACCTCCCAGATTTTCTTGGCTACTCCTGCCTTTTATTGCCTCAGCTGCTTTCTCAATCAAGAGTGCTGACTGATACCACTGTTACCTTATTTCCTGACAACACTAGCTGTCTCAGTCTCCCCAAGGGTGAGAGATGGGCTCCTGCACAGACTCTGCTGTTCCACTGCAGTGGAGGTCAAAGCAGCTCCCACATCCAAGCCAACACAACCGGACCCATAGCCTCTCTGGCTCCTTCTACCACACCTAGGCTGAGATGGGGTTCTATGCAGCAGGACAGTGAGATGTCCCCAGGGTCTGACCAGAGGGGATGAGTGGAAGACAGGGGCTTAACACCCTTGGCATAAATAGGAGACAGGAGACAGGAAAGATCCAACAGATAAACTTTGTTTTTCCTCTTCCTAACGGATATTTCTGGTTCTATAGAACCTCTCCTGGTGCCTTATAAGACCAAACAAACATCTCTTTCTCTTGTAAAGCTATGGCCACCTCGGTAACACAATATACATTTTATTTACTTGCAGTTCTTTCCTCTCTGCCTCTGATTTTGTTCTCCTTGACTGTTGCTGCCCTGGAACTGCACCCTTTACATACAGCGGTTCTCAACCTTTGACAGGGGTCACCTAAGACCATCGGAAAACACATGTTTTCCGATGGTCTTAGGAACCAAGACACCGCTCCTCTACCCATCTCCAGGCCCACATGCAGATATGCCCACATACGAGTACCCAGCAACCCCTGTGAAAGGGTCATTCGACCCCCAAAGGGGTTGCGACCCACAGGTTGAGAAACGCTGCTCTAATAGAACATTATAACATAAACTTTGCCTGGCACTGTTTTCTGGGGATTCTCCATCTAAGATATACCCCTTTCAACTTAGTTCTCTCTAGAGTAGCCAGGATATTATTAACAATAAGTTAGATCATGTTACTTTTCTACTCATAATACTCCAGTGGCTTTCCACCTTGCTCAGAGTGAAAACCTGAGTTCTTAAAGGATGCAGAGTTACTTCTCTTTTATCACATCCTACCACTCCTGTATTTGTTCACTCTGTACCAGCCACATAAGCTTCTGAGAACATGTCCAAACAAGCTTTTCAAAGGAAATGCCAGGAACATTTCTGCCTTAGGCCTTTGCACTTTCTGCTCTATCTGAATGGAAAGTTCTTTCTCTATGTATGCACATTGGTAGTCAACTAATTGCCATCATTGTTTAAATGATACTTTCTCAGTGAGTATTTCCTTAATCACCTTATTTTAAATGGGAACTTTATTCTTTTCCTGGCATTCCTTATCTCCTTCACACAGCTATTCTATTGCATATCTTGTTTTCTTTTTATTAATAACACTTAGTATTATTTGAAATTGCCTATTTATGTGTTTACTTGTTAGTATTTTTGTAAATCTTTCTTCCTGCACAAGAATATAAACAACATGGGAGCAGGGACCTAGTTTATCTTGTTTATAGGCATACTGCCAGTATCTAGAAGACTATTTGGAACATCATAGGTGCTAAAAAAGTATTGAAAGAATGAGTATTATGAATGAATGGATGAATTAGGAAAGGATATAAAAGCTGAAGTGTGACTATCATTTTGACAGGAAAAATATTTGACAAAGCTTCAGGGCACAATAAATTTCTGTCCATCTGTGAAGCATTTTTCCCCATTTATAGCATGTGGCATATTTTTTAATATGTATAGGATGGTACCCCAAACCCATGATGCTCAGGTTTATTTCCCCCAAAACCATTTCTTGTAACTATTCCAACAAAGAATTGTTTTTATCAAAAATGAAGATAAACTGAGGGGCAGGCATTTGATAATTTCATGGGGCAAAATGCATTAAGAAATTGAAAACAAAACAAAAAAAGAGCGGGGAGAAAGATGCAGACCTGAACTCTACTTCTACTCACGTTCACACACAGGAACACTGTTATTCCAAACGCTTTTCATTCCCACCAAGATACAGTAACTAGTAGAATTCCCCTTTAAATGAAACCTAAGGAACAAAAGTAGTAATGACTGGATGAACATACATACCCTTCATTGACAAATCTCAGCTTCTCCCCTTCTGCTAAAATACAATTTAATTCCTATTAAATCCGAGGTGGAAAAGCTTAGCTCCTTTGTTCTCTCAGCTGAGACTCAGAATTAAATATTTTGAAAGATTGCAGCTTCCAGTAAGGAACGAAGCAATAACAACTGTCAAATTTCAGTAATCAGAGAGGCCTGAACTGAAGAAGGAACAAGAAACATAGATAAGCATTCCCTTGGTGTGATCCCGGACCTTCAGGAGGAGGCCATCTTTCCCTGACGGCTTCCTGACAGCCACATCTTGTCATTAGGAGAAACTCTGTCCTCTAATGCAAAATGTAGGCTTTTCCTCTCTTAGTGGACCAGGGGAAAACAGCTCCTGATTTAGGTGGCAAATCAGAGAACATGAGGAAAGGTATCAGAGACTGTTCTTGTCGCCAATACATTTGAAATGTTTCTGAATGAGATTGATGGCATAGCTGGATTATTGAAGAGTAGAGTCAAATGAACTAGAAAAAAGGAGAGAAGGTGAGAAGAGAGAATTCTTTGGAGCACAATTATCCTAAAATATCTTGTTTATTGTCAGACCAATGGCCTCCTGATTTGCCTCCAGGTCGTCATTGAGTGATTGGTATTTAGTGCCTGTCAAGGAGTCCTTGCAATTATTGACCCCAAGAATAAATGTACCTGTTGAGAAAGGCTCCTCATGGCTAACTGGGCTCAAATTTATAAACAGAGTCTAACAGCCATTGCTAAACAGTGATTTTTCATGGAAGCCGTGCTTCAGGGAGAAGCAGGCACTGAACTGCCTGCCTCCCATACTGAACTGTCATCTGCACTGTGTTCCTGCCATCTGAGCCAATCCTTATAAAGGAGCTCCTGGAATCATATTTCAACCAATAGAACCCCATCCAACTGGAGCTGCACAGCTATATCCTCACTAGCATCTTCACTGACCAATCAGAGTAGCTCCATTCTGAACAATGAGGACAATGCTTTTTGGACCAAACAAACTCTGGGGCTTTGGAGTCCCATGTAAGTGAGGATAGACCAGTCAGGGACCAGGAGCAGGTATCTCTCTCTCTCTCTCTCTCTCTCTCTCTCTCTCTCTCTCTCTCTCTCTTTCTCTCTCTCCATATATATATATATATTTTTTAATTAAATATATATATATATAAAATAAATATTAAATATATATATTTATTTATTTATTTTTCAGCTGCCCTCTGGTTGGGTAATACTTTCCCTTTCCATCTAAGACAGCGTTTCCCTGCCTGGGGCTGTAACACTGAAGTATTGTGCTAGACTGGACCGTGGTGGAGCTGTCTAGCTGAAGATGGGCCCCAACGCTGCCTTCCCCAGGGCTGTTTCATGAACTGTAACAAGAGATCTTGTCTGTTTAGGTAGAATGCTAAATGTATAGATAAATAGCAATTTGTAGGCATGAAGAGACAATTCTTCCAGAAGGGTTGTTTAAAAGAGGGCCATTCCACAGCTGTGCTATTCTGCAGCTGTGCTGTATCACAACTGAGCTGTTTGCACTGAATTAAGTCTCCCCTTCGCTGCATCTCAAATTGGGATTCCCATTGGGATTTAATTGACACCAATGATCATCAGCTGACAGAACACATTGAGAACAACTGCTCTATGGTCCATGTTTTTTACCTGACAATAGTATTGGAACATAATACCAAGATCATTTAGATTCACATAAAGAGTTAATGTTAATTGAAACATGAGCATCAATCTTCATGCTCCTTCAACTGACCTAATACTCATTAGATGATGTATAACTAGATTAAAAATACTTCTACTTATTCTTTATTTCTATTCCAAATTCCACTATTGGTATAAAAATTTCCTGAAATAACACTTGCATGTTACTTATAAGTAACACTCTTATACGTCAAGCTTTTAAAAACAACCCTTCTGGAATATTTATCTCTTCATGCCTACAGATTATTGTTTATCCATACACTCAGTGTTCCACCTAAATAGTCAAGATCTGTTGTTATATTTCTGCTATTCAGTTTATTTTCCATTTTTTCTTTTTAAACATCTCTTCAAGGCTCCATATGGTTCTTACCATACTTCCCAATCTTTGTTTCAGATATTAGACTCTTTTATTACTTCTTTTCCATGAAGCAGACCCCCTTTTAGATAAATTCCCATTACACAGGGTGTCAGCATGTCAGCATCCAGCATTGAGTTCCTGGTCTCTATTCCAGGTCACACTCACCCCTCATCACAAACGAAGGACACTTTTGCTCCAAGCTGGAGATTAAGTGGAAAGAGCACACGGCCATTAGGGAGTTGGTCCAGGGAGTCAGCACATGATTTCACTAAGGAAAAAACAATCAGAAGTAAGACTGCCATGTGAGGAACAAAGATATACATCTGCAAACCAGACAAGAGTGTAAGCACCTGCACATCTGGGGGCTGCTGGGCTCCAGTCTCCCTGGGGTGTGCAGCGCAGGGAAGCAGCCCCTCTGAGATCATAGCCAGGCTCACAGCTGTAGAACACTTCCTGTCCAGGGGGAAAGTTGTCCTTGCCGCTTAGCGTGTGCTTACCATGCAGGATTTCTGGAGGCAGCTGACATACTGGGGGAAGAACAGGTTCAAATTCCTGTCAGTTACAAAATATCATTTGCTAAATCTTAGCCTTCCAAGGAGTGACAGACTCATAACTAAAGGGTTCAGGTCTAACAAACGAAGTCACATGATACTCCAACCTCCTCATTTTACTGATGTGGAAGTTATAAATAGAGGAGAGATATAACCAAAGGCCTCACAGCTAATATGAGATAGAGAATTAGAACACACTTCTTCCCAACACAAAGTCTAAAATATATTCTTAAGTCTACTAAGTATGGGGTCCCTTCTTCTAATGCTGGCTATTCATTATAGTGTTATTAGTATTGGTGGGCTTCTCCACCCACATATTTACTAGAAAGGAAATCCAGTTTACAATCTCATTGTTCAGGTAATGAGAAGGTTGCCTGAGCCTAAATCTATTTAACAGATTTCCCTTTGTCACTTATATTGTACTCCTATGATCAAAGTGTAGTAATAATTAACATTTATATCTCTGTCTGTTCGTCCTCCCAGCTGCTCTCTCAGTAATGGCAAAGCTGAGTGGGTTGGTGGAAAGACTTAAGCTCCCTCTCTGTCACTATATATCAATTACAACATTTACCAATCCACTCCTAAGCCAGCTATTGTGGCAGATGAATAAGAAGACAAAACAAGCCATCGAGAACAAAATCCTTTCAATAAGCCAGTCCTTGTAATGAAAGGGCATATTGCTTAGAAAGTATTTGAGTCAAAGTCTGGCTGCCTTCATTAACAGCACTTTTGATGTGTTCTCAAGGCATCAGAACTCATTTATCTCTATCTAATTAAAGATGAATGAAAAATCTGTTTGGCTTTGAACAAGTTACTCTTACTTTCAACTTTAGATTCCTAACAATAAAATACAGGAGGGGACCAGAACAGACAGACAGACTCTAAGGTGACTATTCTGCAGCTATGATGTCTGTCTACATAAGCCAGTTTCTGTGATATATTGATAGAAATATAGAAAGAACCACAGCATTCAAGCTCTGGGCTCTGACACATATGCATTCTATTCCTAGGTCTTCCATTTAGTAGCATGTGATTTGGATGAGTTATTTAACCTCTGAAAGACCAAGCTAACTTCACTGTCATATGATATAAGAATAGCACTATTCAAAGGAGGTTGGTAAACAGTAGATGAGCTAGTGCATATAAAGTGCTTATTACACAGCTGACCAGAAAGTCCATGTCATTTTTCAATCTAATTGAGAGATATTGGAGCTGGTACTTTGCCTGAGAATTCGTCAATATGAGAGTCCCAAATGTGTCCTTCCTTGATTAATTAAGCTCTTGCTTCTTAAAATGAAGGCCCATGGCACATGCACGTGCACACACACACACACACACCTTCCTCATTTCATGCTTCATCCCCCCAGATTTACTCAACTGCTCACCACGTATCTTTGCCCCAGAACACTAATCTCCTGATCCTCTTACAACTCCTGACATCTATAGGCCGCTGCAAAGCTTCAGTCCGACTCACCCTTGGAACAGCTGGGCAACTCTGGGTCCCATTTGTTCTGGGCCTGGCATTGCACACTGGATGGTCCTTTCATGACAAAGCCAGGCTGACACCTAAACCTTACAATTTCATTTAAGGAAAACAAGCTTCTGTTCTCAGGCTCCCTTATTCCATTTTCAACCACTGGAGGCATGCATTTATTAGGTATAATGCACTGAGGGGCAGGGCCGCTCCAGGTGCCACCTTGATTGTCTTTGCTGGTGCAATGTATGGATTTATTGCCTATGAGGTCAAACAATTTTTCCTTTCTCTTTCCAAGATTGCAGCGATAGGTCACCACCATTCCGTATTGAAAATATTCTCTGTTGCTGCTATAGAAATCTCCATTGATAATGGGTGGTGGTGGTCTACAATGAATACCTGGGAAAAGGAACAGCAAGTTAAACAAAACCTCAGTTTCTTAAAGTTATATTTAATTATCCAAATTACCAAATGTGAATATTCACAACACTTCTGCTCTTGCCTATTTTTTCATAATGTACAGACATGTTATTACACAACTATAGATTAGGTAACCACAATATTATAGCTTCTGCTCTTCTCAGTTAACATTATTTCAATAAATATGTCTATATATTATTACAGTCCACATGCTTCTCATTTTTTTGCATTAAAGTTTATTGGGGTGACAATGGTCAGTAAAGTTACATACGTTTCAAGTGTACAATTCTGTAATACATCATCTGATATCACATTGTGTGTTCACCACCCAGAGTCAGTTCTCCTTCCATCACCATATATTTGATCCCCTTTACCCTCATCTACCACCCCTCTTCCCCCTTACCCTCTGGTTCCACTAAACTATTGTCTGTGTCTATGAACTTTTGTTTATTTGTTTGTCTTGTTTCTTTGTTGTTTTTTAAGTTTTATATGCCACATATCAGTGAAATCATATGGTCCTTGACTTTTTCTGTCTGACTTATTTCGCTTAGCATCATAATCTCAAGATCCATCCATGTTGTCGCGAATGGCACTATTTCATCTTTTCTTATGGCACATGCTTCTCATTTTAAGTGAGATCTTATATGTTATTTCACTACTGTTAATTCAGTTCTCTCTATATAGAAGACATTTGGCTTTATTCTGTTGTTTAATAATATGATATAGCATACAGTATAGCCTCTTTATCAAATGTATAAAGACAAAAAGCTCTGGCACAACTAATAAAAAAGTAATAAAACACAAATACACAATACTACACATGACAAACACAACAGTCACAGATTCAGAAGTAATAATACTGAATGTGTTCTACTTTATGATAATAATTTCGGCAATGTGGACATTAGAGATATAGATATATTTTGCCAATATTGACTCAGGAAAAGGTAGAATATAGAAGTGGAAAAAATGTATCACAAACACTTCCAAAAGATGGAAAGCACAGATAATTTTATAGAGAAATTTAATCTTGTATCCTAGTAACAGATAACTCCTAGGTATTTTAAAGCACCTGGAACAGAAAAAAAATATTTCTACCATTTTTGGCACCATGCCTTAAAAGAGGCACACATTTATGTATTTATTTATTATTACTTTTAAGAAAATATTTAAGATGTGCTTTCTTGTAGAAAATTCATAAAATATAAGTAAAAATTATCTTTAAGTCCTTTATCTAGAAAGAATCACTTTTAACTGTTTAATGTGTAATCTTTAACACAAACACACACACACACACACACCCCATATTTTTTCTAAAATATCTTTATTGGCTTAATAATATTCAGTGTAGGAATGTACTATCTGATTCCACTTGAAAGAGATATCTCTCTTGGCTAATGTATTCTGTCATATTTAAATTTTTTCTTTTTTTTTTGCAGAACACATGCCTTCTTCCTTTCAGTCCATATGCTTCCCGTTTTAAGTGAGATCTTATATGTTATTTCAGTACTGTTAATTCAGTTCTGAATTATTTCTGAAACATTGGACTATGCTCAATATTTAGCTTGTTTTGACTTTTAACTATCACAAATAGTAATGTAGGTAAATATTTCTATAGAAACATCCTTGCAAAAAACATGGTGATTAAAAAAAAATCATAAAATGTTTAATTCCCTAATTAAAGGCATGTATATAGTGTTAAGGTTTTGTTACTTATTGTATACTGGCCTTTTAGAAAGTTTGTTCCCACTTATCCTACCAGCAGTTGGGTTTGAGAGTATTGATTTCTTTACATTATCACCAAACCAGGGGTATATTCTCTTTATATTCTTTGTTAATTTGCAATTGCTCATTCCTCTATGTGACCTAAAGTGTAGGAAGCTCATATTCCAACAAATCATAGGAAGACAGCGTATCACTGTTTCGACAAAGAATAAGAGGAAAGGAGAGCACCACCGTTCCAATACACAACCTGATGTTAAGAGCTGGCAGAGAGGGGCAGGGCTACTTTCATTAAGTTTGTATTTCTTTACTTCACTGAAGAGAATGGTCTTCAAACTGGGAAGTGTTCAACCAACAAAACAGGAAGTTGGGGGCTGTTTTAAACAAGTTCAAGACTATTGTTTAAATAACTTATAGAAAAAACCAGAAGGAACTAGGAGCTTGGAACATTGTGAGCAATTTTTAGGATATGACTGTTTTCTTCAAATATTGGAAGGACACCATTGCCAAGAGGGATGAGACTAATTCTGTGTAATTCAGCGGGGGTGGGGGGTNTAGAGGAGAGGTAGTGGGGTGGGGGGAGGGCAATGCTAGGATGAACTGGTAGGATAAATAGGGAAAAAGATTTCAACCCACGTTCACAAAGTGGTGGCTCCGTCTCCCAAATGGCAGTAGTGCCTGAGATGATACATTTAGCAGATGAATCACCAATGAGTTGATACCTAAAGGCAAAAAGTGAAAATTAATTATGCTGTCTCCCATCAACTTCCTCAGAGCATGCATACATGGCAAAACTGACAAGAGTACAAAATCTGGGAGACATCTAAGGACTAGCCTAAACTTTACCTATTTTATCCAGGTTTTCTTATGTCTCTTTTCCTATCCTTTCACTATTGAAAGGGCTATTCCCTTTGTAATTCCTCATGGCACTCTCAGCTTAATTTTTTACTTCATTGATAATTGTACTGTGTCCCAATATAAAACAATCCTTTTGTTAGACCTGTTTGATGATTTCCTTCTTAAATTCTTTTTTTCCCCTCAGATTATCATTGCCATTTTTTAAAATTTGCATTTTCCTGATATACACATATAATTAACACAGTTATGTCCTTGTAGTTTAGGCATGTTTCTTGTAACTACCGTAAGATTTGATGCTTTTGATCCCATTTTAGAAGTCTTTGTCTTTCGACAAGAAGATGTAACCATTCAAATTTACTGAACTAATTGGTATGTTTGACCTTGCTTTGTCATCATTATTTGGATTACCTTTTTCATAATGTCCAATGATGAGGATGTAGCAATGAATAAGAGATCTGTCCCTAAAATGAGGGGCTTATTTCTGGCAGAAGAGACAGATACATTCCTTGCTATTCCTTTTTCCTCCTTCTCATTTTTTATATGAACCAGATAGGTGAACCTCTTTTAGGTGTTCTAACAATTTGGAAGTCAAATATCCAGTTTCTTTTTTATTACAGATTTCATTTCATGTGTGTATATTGTACATATACACAACATATATATTTAAACCTGTTTTCTCAATTTTAGTATCAAAATATGTAGAGTCTACCCTATGTACTATAAGTCTAGCCTATCTTTTCCTGCTTTTTCCCATTTTCTAGTTTTATGGATATATTTCATGACTTTAGAAGTTGTTATTAAATTATGATTACATTGCAGTTTCACTTTTGAGCAATTAGCTCTTGTATTTAGTTTCACAACTTTGTTGAAAATATTTGACCATGATTTTCTTTAAAAATTGTTTTTTTGTTTTGTTTTTACCAGTTTTCCACATCACTGATAATCCTTTTGTACTTTGTCATTTTCCCTTTTAAAGAAATTATTTATGGATTGCCTGGATTTATTATTTTTCTCTTCCTAGAATGTGTATTTAATTGGTGTAATTTTGGGGTCCTGCTTTTCCTTTACAGTATATTTGGAGACTCTAGATGTGAATACTAGCTTGGCTCAGTAGAAACACTATCTTCTGCAATTTAGTGATCTGAAGGATCAATATGATGTCAGTATACATCAATTTCTCTTACAGGTATTATAGTTTAGTAATTTTCCTTTCTGCATTCTTGAACTTTTTTTTTTCTGTATCCCTGAAATACAGAAGATTTCCTAGTGATGACTAGGTATACGCATATTGTTTTCCCTTTTTGAATTTCCATTACATGCATTTTGAATCCTAGTACTGTGTTACACATACCTTCCCTTTTCTCTTTTTCTTTATCCATTTCCACTAAATTCCGGCGGAATTTGATTAATTTTTCTTCTTACTCTCTGCTTTAATTTTCTATAGCATTCAATGTATTTACCACAGATTTTTTTTTGTTTTAGTTTGACAATTGTGCTTTTCAAACATGTGCAAACATTTCAGATTTCCTAACTAGTTGTACAGAAGCAGTGTGCAACTAAATCTTGTTAAAAATATATAAACAGAATATGTTTGTAAGCATTTTCTCTACACTTTGATAGTAACTCTGGTTTGTAAGAGGAAATTCTTTCTGATTTTTCAGATTGGTGTCTTTTACATCACATCCTGTAACTTATCATAAGCTCAGTGATTTTCTGTTTTATACCATAGACAGGTTCATCCTTATTGAGTAATGCAAGATGAAAGGTATAGTCAGAGAATTTATAGATTGTACTCAAAAATGCTCAGAGACAGAGAGAAATATCTAGATTTACTCTAATTTTAGTTTGTCAGGTTATAGGTACCCTGGTCTGTTAGGTGACAAATATACTGGAGACCACAAGTGGCTTTTCGGTGCTTATCATGTATTATCACGGCAGCACGAATTTAGCCAGATTCTCTAACAGGCTCAGCTGCTCACACTGAGAGTGCAGTCAAGACTCCACTGTGTGCTGAGCTGGTGTAAGCACCAAGGGCAGGACCGCTGCCCAGTAAACACTTTATGCCTGACATTTTCACATGGGGCTTTGTTATGGGTCCAATAGCGTTCCTCAAAAAGGTACGCTGAAGTGTTAACTCCCAAGCCCTATGAATGTGACCTTAATTGGAAATAGGGTCTTTGCAGATGTAATCAAGTCATGGTGAGGTCATTAGGGTGGGCTCTAATTCAATATGATCGACATCCTTATAAAAAGAGAGAACTTTGAACATAGACTGATACAGAGAGGAGAAATGCCATGTGAAGACACAGACACAGGAGACAGAGGCCGAGGTTGGAGTGATGCTGCCACATGCCATGGAAGGCCTGAGGCTACCAGGAGCTGGAAGAGGCGAGGAGGGATCCTCTCTCAGGGGCTTTGGAAGGAGGATGTCTTACTGACACTTTAATTTTGGACTTCCAGCCTCCAGAACTGTGAGAGAATACATTTCTATTGCTGCTCTAAGCCACCCAGTTTGTTGAACTTTGTTATGACAGCCCTAGCAAACTAATAGTGCAATTACTTTTAAGATTTGTTTTCTCACACAGTCTCTCCGTGGCCTTACCTGTCTTCCAGCAATGTCTGCTCTGAGTTAGGGCTGTTTTTATGGTTTGACTGTACCTTCCCCTCATTTTCTTCCTTTTTACCTGGTGAGTACCTTACTTTTCCTGTATGCACTGCCCTGGTTTCCAGCAAGATTACAGGTTCTCCCCTGAATCTTAGCATACCTTTGTTCATTTCAATCAGGAGTTGAACTCCTATATTCAGGCTTTTTAAGAGCAGGTGGTAATATCCTAGTTCTCCTTTCTGAGATGTGACTAGAAGGTAGTATTGCTATCACATAAATATTGAACCAAGGGATGTTGCTTCCAACTCACCCTATATTACAAGAATACTTAATTCTGGATCCAAACTGGGTGTCTGTGTCTATGTGCACCACACCGTTCACAGGATCTGGGGGAGTTTTACATACTTTACCTGTTGGAAAGAAACAGAATTTTGAAGCCAAGTAGAGTATTCGGACTTTTTTTAGTACATACGGTCCCAACCTGACTGTAGCTTACTGGAGTATATGCAACTGAGATGGTTCCACAGATTTGTGCCACCGGAGTACCCTCACCTGATTGCTCCAAGATCTGGTACCTACTAAGGGCCACTTTCAAAAAGACCTCCCATCTAGACCTGTCTTATCTCCACCTCATATCTCTCATCAAAATATAAAGGTTACATATAGACTTGTATTCTACCAGTATAAAATTCTTCCCACCTGGTTATTCAAACAGTTCATGTCTCCTTATAATTTTTTTCCTGGTCTGGATTCATTCATTATTTAGTTTCTCATAGGGAATGGGTTCTCTTGCAAATATTTCTTGAAACATTCTCATGAAATAAATATTTCAACCAATACTTAGGGATGACCTACAAGACCAACTTTTATATCTGCCTATATGAACACTTGATAAGCAAAATTTTTTTATCTCCAAAAATAAAAAATAAAAAATCATATCCTAAGGATGAGTTGACAGACATGGGAAAGCTCCAATGCAGGGGTTACTCACGTTTGCAGACGTTGTTGACACTTGACCACATCATAGTTTTTAGGCACTTGATATAGAATGACTTCCAGTAGTACTCAGGGTGGCATTCATACCTTAAAGATGTCCCAATGGGAAACACAGATTCATCGGTTTGGTTTTTCAATTTAGCAAATTGAAAATTATCTGGGGTGTTACAGTAACCTAGAAAACAAGATATCAAGAACATCAGATTTAACAAAGAGATGCCCAAGGCTCTTCTTCTTCCTCTCTCTCTTACTAGATTTAATGTCAGAACAAAATACATTTTTGGCTCTGAAAAGATAATTTCCTTGTAACCTTGGGAAGGAAAGTTCCATTAGCACATCCCCATTAGAAAATACACTATCTGTATACACTAAAGGTATTCTGCCATCTGTCATTTTACTCAGATAATTTACAGTAAAGGACAGCTTCAATTCAATTTTTCACATTTTCAGGGAGCCAGAAACAGTGCTCTTGTCCAGGTTCCACCATTCCCGTCTGGTTTTTTTGTACGTCAGCACATCGAAACTCCAGTGAAGGACTCACAAGCATGAATGAAGAACTCAGTATAATTTTTAGCATGAGGAAGCAGCCACCAATTTTGTAGGTCTGATTCCCAAGCCACCCATTTCAACACAGGAGAAACAAATAGCATCTCTTTAAAGTAAAAACAAACAAACAAAACTATGGTTATTGTTATAAGAAAACATTGTTTGGAGTGTATGTTGAATCAAATTTTAGCTTTAGCTCCATGCTTCTATGGCCTATTAGCTCTAGGCTCAAGGATTAAAACCTCACTTTGGATTCAAATATCATGAACTCAAAAAAGTACATGTGCTTAGAAAAACAGAAATCATTTCCACTTGTTTTTGACAATAACTTCTCTTTTAACTTTTCTTTCAACTGTCCTCTACCTCCTTTCCAATTATTTATTCAATAGTCATGGTTATGCTAGAGTCAACCTTGCACCCAAAGAATCCTCTGCATGAAGATTTGCAAATCAATTTCTGATCTCTTGAACATAATTAAATAATTTTTCTCAAAATAAAAATTTGGCTTATTTTCAATGCTTTTCATGGGAAATTTATCCATCTATATTGTCTATTTACTTTTTATTTTAGAGCTTAACTATTAGCTGTTCTAGTTTCTAGGTCCAGGAGCTCCCAGTTATGTCTAAAATTTACCATCTAAGGCCAAATCACACATGAATGGCATGGCAAGTCTCCAGTCTAAAATGTAGCTGATAAAACTAGGGTTATGTAATGGTGAGCGGGGAGGAGGGGCACAGGAGCACACACTAGGGGAACTAATTGATTTATTTAGCAATATTTAATCAATTTATTTTACAACATCCAATCAATTTAGGGAGCAATATCCAATCAGTTGGGTTAGCAGCATACAATAGCAAGAGACAAAGACAATCAAGACAATAAAAAAAGGGCAATTACAAAAGGTGAAGACAGTTAAAACTAGGCTATGAAATCAATTTGACTAAATACACAAATGAAATCAATAAGGAACATCCAAATACAGTAGTAAATTCTATTAGATGTTAACTGATTACAGCGTATGCCAAAAGCTCACCAAAATCGTGAGGCAACAACACTGGAGAGGTTGGGAAGCAGCCAGACCTCACCAGATCCACGGCTGAAAGTCAGAGCATCTCCTGAGGCTGCAAGCTGCGTACAAGTTCCCAGTGCGCATGCCAGAACTATGACAAATGATCAATGAGGAACACCAAATGAACAACTGCAAGCTGAGGTCTGCCTCATATATATATTCCTTTGATGTGCTTCAGAGCCAAGTTTCTCGTTCCTGCCTCCCCGTTTCTGTCTCCCCATTTCTGACTCCCTGATCCTGCCCCCCCCCTCAGGGAATGGCCAGTTAGGAGGGGGTTCAGCAGTCCCTGTGATAAAATATTGCTTATCCGGCTGAAGGGCCAGTTCATCCAGACAAACACCACCTGCTGTTCTCACCCGGGACTAGCGGCTCAAGGCCTTCCAAAACTTGGCAACGTGGCTGTTATGTCATCCTGATACAACTTAGTTACTTCACCTCATCTGCTGATGCGGGCAAAACAGACAGAAAGCAACACCATCACATATCTCTCCTGCCGGGAACGAGACAAGGGAGAAATTCACTTAACCCTAAGCTAACCAGCACCTCAAATGCAGTCTCTCTCACATGACGGAAACCCACATGCATCTCTCATGTGAGGAAACAAAACGCTGACAGACAAAAGCTAACCATCACCTCATATGCAGTCTTTTATGCCAGGAAACAAAAAACCAACCAAGAGTTAAACAGAAAGCCAACCTCACGCGAGGGAACCATCTCACAGGCAGTCTTTCATGTGAGGAAACCAAAAAGCTAACCATCACCTCTTATGGGGGAGGCTAGCATCACCCCACAATAGGGAAATAGGTGGAAAAGAAAAAAAGTAACATAAGCCAATAAAGGCAAAATTTTTTTAACATCTTCCCTACAGGTTACTATTTCAGATAGGGTTCTGATGAAAAAAAAAATCACAGAATTTAAGGGAATACTGCCTCTCACTATTGATTCAGTAAATCTGGACTAGGTCTCTACATTGGTAAACAGGTTCATAGGTGCATCCCAAGTTGAAGCCATGGTTTTGGAGGAGGAGAGTGGGGGCCAAAATGACTTCTGATTGACTAGCACTTGGTCTTTTTTTTTTTTAGAATTGTTCTTTTCCAGAGTTTCCCAGTGGTTAGCATATTATGTCAGAACTAAGGTCCCTTCTACAATCTATTTTCTCTTTCCCATGTTTACTTCTTGACCGTGGGTGTCTTAGGGGAGTTGGATGTCTTAAGAAAACTTCTCCAGGGCCGGCCAAGTGGCTCAGTTGTTAGGAGTGTAAGCTCTGAGCAACAGGGTTGCCTGTTCGATTCCCACATGGGCCAGTGAGCTGCACCCGAGCTGAGCTGCCACTGAGCTGCCAACAGGTGGCAGAATGGCTCAGCTGGTGAGAGCATGTGCTCCTAACAACAGGGTTGCTGGTTCAACTCCTGCATGGGATGGTGGGCTACACCCACCCGCAACTAAGATTGAACATGGCACCGTGAGCTGAGCTGCCCTGAGCTGCTAACGGGCGGCCGGATGGCGACTGGACTTGGAGCTGAGCTAGCTGCACCCTCCACAACTAAGACTGAAGGAAAACAACTTGGCTGTTTCCCTTCCCAAATTCCTCCCTCCACCCCACCCCTCAAAGAAAACTTTTCCAGATCTTTGGACTACACACTCTCTTTATTTTGCATTTTCCCTTGAGTTCATATTCTTTTGCTTTTTCTTTCTACCAAAGTGGAAAGACTTCAACAGCTAAAATTAGTGTGGGCTAAGGAGAAAGTAAGCCTTATTTTAGTTTAGAACTTAGCTGCCCAAATTAGCCAAAGGAATCTTTGTGATTTATCTACAATGCAGCCCAACTTTCATAGAGAATGCACAGGGGTCTCAGGCCAAATAGGTAATTAAAAGTGATTTTGCCTGACTTTGTTCCCTGCTGGCCTGTGCTTCCCTCCAAAACCTGTGAAGATGGTATAGCTTATGTAAGTTAAGGTTCTTCGGTATTTGCTTTCAACTCCTACGGTTTGAAATTGTTTTCCTTCCAATTCTAGTGAGAAATAGAACCACCATTCACCATCTCTCTTGCTTTTCACCAGCCCTCTACCAGCAAAAGTCATCAGAATCTTATTACTGATTTGGCAATTAATTGTGTCAAGTTCACAAATAAACATGAAACTAATTGCAAAAATTTAGAAGATCTGGTTTAGATAATCTGAAGCCATTTGGGATGTAGGGTAGTATGTACTAACCTGGAAGTCCACAGCGAGGGGCAGGGCTGCTCCAAATCCCATTCCCTTGACTGTCACTTGTGCAGCGGATGGTGCTCTCCCCAAAGAGTTTGAAGGTCATCCCTCTGTATGGGTGGGGGTCACATGTGTAAGTCACTTCTTCTCCATAAGGAAAGACTTCCAGAGGTTTTCCTGTGTGTCTTCCATTACGGATATCTGGAGGATTTGGGCACAAGATTTCTGGAAAGAAGGCAAGATCTCTCAGTTTCATTGAGGAGTTTTCACCACAGGTATTCTACAGTCATTCGGTGCTATGGTTGGTGCTACCTAAAAAACAGTTATGACATACGCCTTTGCTAAAATGGACTACGTGAAATGCAATCTCAATTTCTTTTTTTATCGAAAAAGTACAAAAGAAATTGGTTTATCTTGAATCTTCCAGACAGTTAAGTTTTCTGGGTAATAGAAACTTAACACCTATAATTAAGTACCAAAAATTGCCTTAGGTAGTACTAACATTTTAACTATATTAATTCTTCCTATCCACAAGCATGGTAGATGTTTCCATTTATTTGTATCTTCTTTTATTTCTTTCTTCAGTGTCTTATAATTTTCTGAGTACAGGTCTTTTATTTCTTTGGTTAAATTTATTCCTAAGTATTTTATAGTTCTTGAAGCAACTGTAAATGGGACTGTTTTCTTAATTTCTCCTTCTGATAGTTTGTTATTGGTGTATACAAATGCAACAGATTTCTGAATATTGATTTTGTATCCTGCTACCTTACTGCATTTGCTTATCAGTTCCAATAGCTTTTGGGTGAAATCTTTGGGGTTCTCTATGTATAGTATCATGTCATCAGCATATAATGACAATTTTATCTACTCCTTACCAATTTGGATGCCTTTTATTTCATTTTCTTGTCTGATTGCTGTGGCTAGAACTTCCAGAACTATGTTGAGTAACAGTGGAGAAAGTGGACAGCCTTGTCTTGTTCGTGATCTGAAGGGGAATGGTTTTAGCTATTACTCATTGAGTATGATGTTAGCTGTGGGTTTATCATACATATATGGCCTTTATTATGTTGAGATATGATCCCTCTATTCACACATTGCTAAGAGTTTTTATCATAAATGGCTGCTGGATTTTGTCAAATGCTTTTTCTGCAACTGTTGATATGACCATATGATTTTTATTTTTCATTTTGTTGATGTGGTGTATCTCATTAATTGATTTGCGGTTATTCAACCAACCTTGTGTACTAGGGATGAACACCACTTGATCATAATGTATGATCTTCTTAATATATTGCTGAATTCTGTTTGCTAATATTTTGTTGAGGATTTTTACATCTATGTTCATCAGGGATATTGGCCTGAAGTTTTCTTTTTCTGTAATGTCTTTGTCTGATTTGGGGATCAGGGTGATAGTGGCTCATAGAAAGAATTTGGAAGCCTTCCCTCCTTCTGGATTTTTTAGAATAGTTTGAGTAGAATAGGTGATAATTCTTTTTTGAATGTTTGGTAAAATTCACTTGTGAAGCCATGTGGTCCAGGGCTTTTGTTTGGTGGGAGCTTGTTGATTACTGATTCAATTTCCTTGGTGGTAATCAGTCTATTCAGAATTTCCGTTTTTTCTTGAGTTAGCTTTGGAAGGTTGTATGCTTCCAGAAATTATAATTTCTTCCAGATTGTCAAATTTGTTGGCATATTATTGCTCATAGTATTTTCTTAAAATTTTTTGTATTTCTGTGGTGTCTGTTGTCACTCCTCCTCTTTCATTCCTGATTTTACTAATTTGAGTCTTCTCTCTCTCTCTCTCTCTTTTTTTTTGATGAGTCTGGCTAGAGTTTTGTCAGTTTTGTTATCGTCTCAAAAAACCAGCTCTTGGTTTCATTGATCTTTTATATTGTTTCTCTGGTTTCTATTTCATTTATTTCTGCTCTGGTCTTTATTATCTCCTCCCTTGTAATCCCTTTGGGCTTATTTTGCTGTTCTTTTTCCAGATCCCTGAGGTGTAAGGATAACCTGTTGATTTGAGATTTTTCTTGCTTCTTTAGGTAGGCCTGCACTGCTATGAACTTCCCTCTTAGGACTGCTTTCACTGTATCCCAAAGATTTGGGGTCATTGTGTTTTCATTTTCGTTTGTCTCGAGGTATCTTTTGACTTCTTCCTTTATCTCATTTTTGACCCACTTACTGTTTAGTAACATGCTATTCAGCCTCCATGAATTTGTATGTTTTGCAGTTTTTTTCTTGTAATTGCTTTCTAATTTCATAGCACTGTGGTCAGAGAAGATGCTTGATATGATTTCAATTTTCTTAAATTTATTGAGAATTGATTTGTGTCTTAACATGTAGTTTTTCTTGGAAAATGTTCCATGTGCACATGAGAAGAATGTATATTCTGTAGCTTTGGGGTGAAATGCTCTGAAAATATCGATTAAATCCAACTGGTCTAATGTGTTATTTAAGGCTGCTATTTCCATATTGATTTTCTGTCTGGAGGATCTGTCCCTTGTTGTCAGTGGTGTGTTGAAGTCCCCTACTATGATAGTGTTACTGTTGATCTCTGTCTTTATGTCTGTCAATTTCTGTTTTATATATTTAGCAGCTCCTGTGTTAGGTGCATAGATGTTTACTAGGGTTATGTCCTCTTGTTGGATTGATCCCTTTATTATTATGTAGTGTCTTTCTTTGTCTTTTGCTATATGCTTCAATTATTTAAATTCTATTTTGTCTGATATAAGTATTGCTACTCTAGCTTTTTTCTCACTTCCATTTGCATGAAATATTTTACTCCATCCCTTTACTTTCAACCTGTATGTGTCTTTTGATCTGAGGTGAGTCTCTTACATATACAGCATATGTAAGGGGCTTGTTTTCTTATCCATTCAGTCACCCTATGTCTTTTGATTGGAGCATTTCATCCATTTACATTTAACGTGATTATTGATAGGTGCATCATTATTGCCATATTGTTATTTCTGTTTTCTCTTTCTTCTGCTTAAAGAAGCCCTTCTAACATTTCCTGCAATGTTGGCTTGATGGTAATGAATTCCTTTAGCTTATTCTTTTCTGGGAAGCTCTTTATCTGTCCTTCAATTTTAAATGATAGCCTTGCTGGATAAAGCAATCTAGGTTGTAGGCCTTTGGTTTTCGTCACTTTGAATACCTCCTGCCACTCCCTTCTGGCCTGCAAGGTTTCTGTAGAAAAGTCAGCTGATATTCTTATGGGGGTGCCCTTGTAAGTAACTTGCTGCCTGTCTCTTGCTGCTTTTAGAATTCTGTCTTTGTCTTTAACCCTTGCCATTTTCACTATAATGTGTTTTGATGTGGGCCTGTTTGGGTTCATCTTGGTTGAAACTCTCTGCACTTCCTGGGCTTGTATGTCAATTTCCTTTGTCAGGTTAGGAAAGTTTTTAGTCATTATTACTTCAAATATGTTCTTGATCCCTTGTTCCCTCTCTTCTCCTGGTATTCCTATGATGTGCATGTTGTTGCGCTTGATGCTATCGTCCTGCTCTGTAAAACTATTTTCAATGTTTTTTATTCTTTTTGTTGTTGTTGTTCTGCTTGGGGGATTTCTGCTATCTTCCCTTCTAAGTAGCTGATTCGATCCTCTGCTTCATTCAATCTGCAGGTAATTCCTTCGAGTGTGTTCTTTATCTCAGTAATTGTATTCTTTAGTTCTGACTGGTTGTTTTTCATCATTTCTCTATCCTTCTTTATATTCTCAGTAATTTCCTTGAACATTCTAATCATCAGTGTTCTGAACTCTGCCTCTGGTAGGTGGTTGTCTTTATTTCCTCTAGTTCCACTGACACCAGAGGCTTCTTCTGTTCTTTTATTTGGGATGTGTTTCTTTATTTTCTCATTCTGGCTTACTCTTTGTGCTTGCTTCGATGTATTAGGGAGATCCACTAGGTCTCTCAATCTTTGCTGGGTGGACTTATCTGGTGTGTGTCCTTTATATTTGAATTGATCAGTCTCCCTATTCTCCTGTGCATGTGTTCCAGAGGCGTTCCTTGTGTTGTGTGTCTTCTCCTGTTGAAGTTGAGCTTTGATTGCTTTTGGCTTGTCAGTAGGTGGGATTGACTCCCAGGCTGACTAGCTGTGAGGATTGACTATGTCCACAGTGTATGAGCTGCTGTGTGAGGGTTGACCCCTCAGATGGGGCTTGGCCCCTATGGGCTCCTGTGCCTACAGAGAGTTCCCTTTGTGTATGACTCTTGTAGGTCAAACCCGGTAATGCCCTGGTTTGTTCCAGAGTTGGCCTCTGGGTGTGATGATTCTTGTGCTTTTTTGGCTGGGCCCTGCTGCAGAGCGCCTTCAGAATAAAATGGATCAACAAGCACAGCAACAACAGCCAACAAAAGAAACCAGATACTCTCACATGTGAAAACATCCAACAACCCACACTCAACATGCACAGAAGTATCAAAAATACAAAAAACAAAAGGAACACGACAAACAAAATAGCAACACCAAAAGAAAAAAAAATTGCAGAAAAATAGAAAGAAGAAGAAAAAGTAGAGCAGGGAAAAGAAAAAAGAAAAGAAGGGAGAGGGGGAGAGAAAAAAATATATACATATATATGGACATATATATATATACATATACATATATATGTATATAAAAAACTAAAATAATAATAAAATAGAAAAACAAAAACAACCAAATTAAAAAAAAAAGAAAAAAAACCTAAAAAGCAAAAAATAACCAAAAAAACAGTGCCAGTCTTGGCTAAACTCTACCAAGCTGTCTCCAGGTTGTCCTGTGCTGTACAAAATCTCCTCTGCGTCATGTGGAGGCAGAGCCGGCCGTCGGATGCCCTGAGTGACCCTGGCGATGCAGTTCTAGATGAGTGGGGCTACGGGGTGTGGTCGGTAGTTTTTAGAAGTCAGAGCCATATCTGCTCTCCCCCGCCCAGATGCATGCGCTGAGAGCACTGCAGCCAGAAGACTCCTGGGTCTTGGGGCACTCTTTCCAATGGGGGCCTGAAGGGTGTGAGCTTTCTGAGCTGCTAAAAGACCAGCTCTGCCTCTGATGTGTCCTGCTGTGACTCAGCAGCTGAAGTTGCCCTGCTGGGAGCAAAGGTGGGGGCAGGGTAGGCAGTCCCACACTCCTTGCAGCTTCTTCCCTAGCTGAGCTTTTCTAGTTTTGGGGAGTAGGAGCACCTCTGTAATCTGACCCTATTCCCCTATTCAGGGACCAGTTTAAGGACTCTGGAAAGGCGGGGGTAGCATTGGGGGTCAGATCCTGGTTATGGAGTTGCTTTTTGCTTTCTAAGAGGGCCCAGCCACAGTTTGTAGCTGAGGTTTCTGCCTCAGATGCTGGACACCGCCGTACTCTCTGCTGAACTCTAGGCAGGACTAATGGGGTGTAGGGAGAGAGCCCGTCGCCTTGCTGCTGTAATTGTCTCCGATCTGCTTGCTGGGGCCCCGCGTCTCCACAGCCGCGGATGCGGGCTGCATCTCTGCCCGCTTCCTTTCCCTCTTCCCCGACTCGCCCAGTTTGCCCACCTTCAGGTAATCATGGTGCGAGTCTCTTAGCTGTTCTGTGTGATGAGCAGAGGTTCCTCTGATGAGTTATAGCTGTTCAATTTGTGGTAATTTCCAGGGGAGAACTCAGGGAGCCCACCTCTCTGCGCCATTTCGATGATGTCTCCCCCAAAATTTTAAGGAAGGAAAATAACCATTTGGAGGGTAACACATTCATTTACTCCATAAATATTCATGGAACACTTATTTTGTGTCAGCCACTCTCATCAGGGACTGAGGAAATAGTGGTGAAGAGCACAGATAAAGTCACTGTCTTCCAAGCAGCTTATATTCTCTGGAAATTTTTCTACAATATATTCCATGTGTACTAATGGCCTTAAAGACATGAAACCTTGTTGATACTGGCCATCAATCTCAATTATGACAACAGTGCTAACACAATGTATTGAAACACCTATGGTCATTGTAAAAACGCTAATGATTCAGACTGCTTTGTTTTTAAAAATGTATGGGTCTGTTTATAATTATTTTTCTCCTTTCTGTCAGGTTTCAAATTGTTACTTCTTTCTAGTATCTGCCTGTCTGTTTAAAACACTCTCCTCCTCACTTCTAATTAGCATTTCTAACTAGGATTGGGGTTAGGAAAAAGCTACATCACCTAGTAAGAGTCATAAAAAAATAAGATTGATAGTCCAACCCATAACTGAGCTCTAATGCATGCCAGTAGGACAACCACTTGTCATGTTACATCAAGGAACAATGGTTATCTTGAATAGCAGGCATCTATATATAAGTTATGTTCTCATAAGTTTTACTATGAAAAGCATATTATGATGTCTGAGTAGATTTCTAGTAACATAAACATTATAGTAAAATTTGATTGTTTAAAAAATATGTATTTTCCAATCTTTAGGATCAAAAGATGAAACAAAGTCCACTCTTCCATTGAGGAAAATATAAAAGGGTAGACTAGGAGAAATCAGCAGTGATACTGCACAGAGGAGACTCATTTTTTAATCAGCTTGTTTTTCCTGAATCTTAAAATTTATTTAGGTACATACTTTGAGAATTTAAGGAGTCTTAAACTGTTTACCCTTTGTAATGCTGTTCCCCACTTTCCCCTCATTCCTTCATTGCTCTGATCTATCATTTCCATAACATTTATTTGTTTATTTTTTTTCCTGACCATCTCCCCACTTGAGTATAGGTAACATGGGGACAGGGAGTTAACTTACTTGTTCACTGCTGTAATACCAGTGCTTGGAAGAACGTCAAGCACACAGTATGTATTTAGTAAATAATTGATTGAATGAATGTTTCACATTTATATAGTAGCAAATAGATAGAAAAATTATAGAGATTGCACTTGGATGGTAGGGAAAAAAAAGAAAAAGAAAGGAGGAAGGGAGTGAGGGAGGAGGGAAAGGAGGAATAAAGCTTTACATTATGTAATCTCTCCTAACCTAGAGGCAAACTACTTCAGGATTTATCACATAGAACGGAATTCAAGATGACAGAGACTGAGCAAATGGTTCTCAAAACACATGGTGCACAGTAAAATGCATCACAACAAATTGATTACAAGGAAATACCATTTTAGCAATTATCTCTCAATAATTCAGATTAGAACACAGAAGAACCACAACAGGGGAGGTCACAGGTCAAAATACTCAACAGATTAAGGGGGAGAGAATTGTTATTCTTTCTACGCACGTTCACAGGAAGGAACACTGCTATTCCAGAGGCTTTCCATCCCAACCAAGATACAATGACTGGCAGAACTTCCGTTTAGTTGGAATCTAAAAAAGAAAACGGTAGTGAATAAGTGAGCTTGTTTCGGCAAAAATGCCATTAGTTTGCAATTTTAGACCCTGCCAAAAATCTCAGTATTTTAAGGATTGGAAACAAACAGGTGGCAGAGGTTCAGAGGCCATGTCAATCTGGACAAATCACAGCCTCCATTAAGGGAGAAGCGTAAAGCACAGTAACTTGGTCACATAATATGCCGTCCCAGCCTGAAGTGAAGAAAGTAGTCGTGGCTGCCATCTCCTAGATCCTGGACCCAGACTCAGAGAAGTGACTCTCTAGCTGATCATCCCATGATAAACCTGATAAATCTACTCATTGTCATTATGGGAAACCCAGTCTTCTAATGCAACATTCTCCTAAGGCCGACAGTGGAACAGCAAGTAAAGCAGCTCCCAGTTTGGATTGGAAAAGCAGAGAATAACTGGAAAAAGAACCAAGATTGTTCTTTTGTCTCTACATTTATGATGGTTGGGAACAGGGCTTACAACAGCATGTTCGGCTATTGAAGCATATGTTTGAATTCTCTAGGGAAAAGAAAAGGAGATTGGAAACGACTTTTGTATGAAATCACCCAGAATTCTCAATGTCTGTGGGACCCTGATGGCTCTTAAATCGTATTGGGTACTGGTATTGGGTGCCTGTCAGGATTCTTTAGAACATTTTGAGATCAGGTGTTTTGTTGCCCATGTTTAATACTTCCCATGTAGAGATGTTCACATGGTCAAGGGCTCTAGGTTCACATAAACAAGTTGATAACCTGATCTAAAACATTAACATCAGCCATCATGATCCCACTTCAGAGCCCTTAGCCCATTACTAACCAGAAGATTAGTGACTGGATAAAAAAAGTAGTGACTGGATAGAAAAATGTTTATTGAACATTGGAGCACGTATATCTTTACAGATAAATGGTTTCAGTTGTTAGGGGTATATACCCAGGAGAAGGATTGTTGGGTCATATGGTGATTCTATTCTTAATTTTTTAAGGAACCTCCATGCTACCTTTCATAGTGGCTGCACCAATCTGCATTTCTATCAACAGTGTATGAGGGTTCCTTTTTCTCCATAGCCTCTCCAACACTTGTTATTGTTAATATTTTTAATTATTATTAATTAATATTATTAATATTTGTCTTTTTGATGACAGCCATTTTAACTGGTGTGAGGAGATATCTCATTGTGGTTTTTATTTGCATTTTTCTGATGATTAGTGATGTTGAGCATCTTTTCATCTGTCTAGTGGCCATCTCTATGTCCTCTTTGGAGAAATGTCATCAGGTTCTCTGCCCATTTCTTAATTGGATCGTTTGTTTTTTGTTGTTGTTGTCTAAGATCCTTATATATTTTGGATATTTGCCCCTTATTGGAGGCGTTGTCTGCAAAAATCTTCTCCCATTTGGTTCGTTGCCTCTTTATTTTGTCGATGGTTTATTTTGCTGTGCTCTGATGTTCACTGCAGCTTTATTTATGGTGGCCAAAACATGGAAAAAATCAAAGTGTCCTTCGATAGATGATTGGATAAAGAAGATGTGGTATATATACACAATGGAATACTATTCTGCATAAGAAAGATGATATAGTGCCATTTGCAACATGGATGGATCTTGAGATTATTATGCGAAGTGAAATAAGTCAGACAGAAAAAGTCAAGAATCATATGATTTCACTGATATGTGGGATATAAAACTGAAAACAACAAAGGAATAAGACAAACAAACAAAGAAACAAAAACTCATAAACACAGGCAATAGTTTTGTAGTTACCAGAGGGTAAGTGGGGAGAGGGGTGGTGGTAAATGAGGGTAAAAGGGATCAAATATATGGTGATGAAAGGAGAATTGACTCTGGGTGGTGAACACACAATGTGATACATAAATGATGTATTACAGAATTGTACATATGAAACCAATGTAACTTTACTAACCATTGTCACCCCAATAAACTTTAATTTTAAAAAATGTTTATTTGTATACTTTCACTCCTATTACAAATTTCACTTTTGATAGTTAAAAAATTTCCTCATGGATCACTGCTTCAATTATATAAATGTCTAACCATTATGCTGTACACTTGAAACTAATATAAAATAATATTGAATGTCAACTGAAACTGAAAAAGAATAATTAAAATAAATAAAAAATAAATTAAAAAATTTTGAAATAGTTCTGAAATTATCTTAGTTATTTTTAATAAGCTTATTGTTACATAGCAAACTTTCCCCAGAACTCTCCAAATTACTTATTCTTTTCTGCTTGGAAAATATTATTTTTTTCACTTAATGTGTCACCTATATATATGCTTAGCAAGTATTTGTATTTATCTTTGAACCTTCCATTCAATATATGTCCCAGTTTTTCCTTTATATTGCATGTTATTAGTTCCACCTAGTTTTTACTCTTCCTTCCCATATATATTTCCAAAATTTAATTTTTTTGAATTTTTTTTGGTAGCCAAATCTTCCCCTTTTGAAGTAACATTTAACTCCAATTTCAATGTTCAGAAGGCCAGGCAAACTCATACTTACCCTTCATTACAAACGAAGGACACTTTTGCTCCAAGCTCAAGATTAAGAGGAACTAGCACACGGCCATTAGGGATTTGGTCTATGAAGTCAGCACACGATTTCACTGGAAAAAGAAGTAAAACAAACAGAAATAACACTGGCACATGAAGAATAAAGACACAAGTTCAAAATGTCAAACCAAACAAGAATGTAGGCACCTGCACATCTGGGGGCTACTGGGCTCCAGTCTCCCTGGGGTGTACAATGCAGAGAAGCAGCCCCTCTCAGATCATAGCCAGGCTCACAGCTGTACAATACTCTCTGCCCAGGGAAAACGTTCTCCTTGTTGTTGCTGAGGTTGTGTTTACCATGCAGGATTTCTGGAGGTGGCTGACATACTGGGGAAGGAGAACCAAATGATGTTAATTGTGTGAAAATAATGTTTCCTGAGTGGTAAATGGCCAACAGAATCATAACTATAAGTATATATGTTGCAAAAAATCTGGTAGGCTAACACCCTCATTTTATTAATGGCAAAATGAGAGAGAGAGAGAGAGAGAGAGAGAGAGAGAGAGAGAAGAGATGGGGGGAGTGGCTTGACAAAAGCCACGGAACTGATTCACTACAGAACTGTGACTAGAACTGAAATATACTTGATTCAATTGTTTTTCATCTAAAGTACTGACCTAAGATTACACAGCAGACAGTTCCCTTTTAGAATGTTTCCTATTACTGGTCACCCAGTACACAATTTTTAAGATGGAAGGATTTTTATATCTTCATGCTACCTTTCTAGAAAGGCATCACCAATTTACAGTCCACATTTTAAGCATTAAGGAATGTGTCTGCCCAAGTCTCATCTCACTGATTTGCCAATCACCAGTCTCACTCTAATGCACCCAAAAGGATTCACATCTCTTCTCATTCCCTTTCAACTCCTCTCTCAGTGGCCACCAGATGTGGGTTAGAGGGGAACTATGAGTTTCCTCTCTACACTCTGTATACCCAGGTGTTGCTTAAACACTTAATTTATTCCAACAAGAAGATGGGCAACCATTGAACAAAATCTTTAAAAAAAAAAGGCTACACCCTCATGAGAGTACATATTGCACACAGCATATTGTAACTGAGTCTTTGACTATCTCTTTGAACAGTTGGTTTGAACTCAGAATCAGAATGCACTTAAGTCTCAACTAAATTATATAGAACTGTAGTAAAATTAAAAATTATTTTACTTTGGCTTAGAACAGGTCAGTTCCCCTCTCTGGACTTCAGATTTCTTAAGTATAAAACGGGTGATTGGACTAGAATAAATGACCCACTTAAAAACGTTGTAAATACTCCGGTGCTATAAAACCCATTTTCAGGGCTCATTACCCTCTGCCTCCTTGATTAACAAAAGCAAAGTTATATGGTATTTAAGTACTGTGTTGGTTCAATTTCTGTTGACTCAGGGACAACATCTCTGCATTCTCCTTTGACTGTTGAGGCTGGAAGCCTGCAAACTACAGCTGCTCATCTTCCTTGCAAGCTGAATTATGGTTAAGCTTTGTCAATTGGTGACATATACAGCAAATTAAAAGGCAGGGAGGCAAGGTAGAAGCCATTCTTCTTCTAAAGGAGGCTCAGGAAGTGGCAGTGTTGATGGCTCTTACTTAGCAGCAGCAATTCTACTTCTAGTAATGCATGACTTTGATTCCAGCAACCTCAGCAATATCCTGGGAGCAGTGGTGTCTCCTGCACCATTAGCAGTATTGGAGGAGATGCCTGCATATTGACACTTGCACTAGTGAGGGCATGTGCCTATGTTCTACTCTAGGAGGAATGGCAGCTTCCTGCTCTCTGATAACAATGCCTTCCTTCTTTTGCTCTTCCTGCCTTTCCAACATCCTTATATCCTATTATCTGTACTCCTTGAGATATCTAGAGTGGTTTTTAATTTCCATGGCTCTGGATTCAGGCAGACTTGTGTTCTAGTCTTCAGTCCATAAGTTAATATCTGTTTAATCTTGGAAAGTTATCTAACTTCTATAATACTCATTTTGTCTGTAAAACATGGAAAGAATAGCAACCACATCATACTTTTGATTTCAGGATTAAGTGCACACATAGCCTGTATTATGGTGCAATGACAGAGAAATCAGTCACTAGATATTAGCAATCAATATGCTTAAGACTAACTGACAGACAATGAAGAATGGAGGTAGTGCTGCATGCAAATAACTTCTATTTATAAGAAGCCTAAAGAAACTTCACATTCTTTGACCGCAGTTAGCTTTGCTTCTCAATTTAACACACACACACACACACACACACACACACACACTTACACATACTTCCCTCCCAAAAACATTTACTCAATCACACTGCTCATCACACATCTTTCTACCAGAACAAACACTAATCTTCTGATCCTCCTACAACTCAGTCATCTATAGGCCACTACAAGGCCTCAATTAGACTCACCCCTGGAACAGCTGGGCAACTCTGGGTCCCATTTGTTCTGGGCCTGGCATTGCACACTGGATGGTCCTTTCATGACAAAGCCAGGCTGACACCTAAACCTTACGATTTCATTTAAGGAAAACAAGTTTCTGTCCTCAGGATCCTTTATTCCATTTTCAATTACTGGAGGCATGCATTTATTAGGTATAATGCACTGAGGGGCAGGGTCGCTCCAGGTTCCAACTCGATTGTCTTTGCTGGTGCAATGTATGGATCTCTTGCCTATGAGGTCAAACACCTTTTTTTTTCTCTTTCCAAGATTGCAGTGATAGGTCACCACCATTCCGTATTGAAAATATTCTCTGTTGCTGCTATAGAAATCTCCATTGGCAATGGTTGGTGGTGGCTCACAAAGAATACCTGGGAAAAGAAAAGCAATTTAAATAATAATGAATTAAAATAACTAATGAGACAAGGTGGTGCAGTAGGTAAATGCTGTACTTGCATCCTCTCACGACCACATCAAAATTACAACTAAACTACAGAACAACCATCATTGAGAATTGACAGAAGTAAAGCTGAACAGAAGTCTTATAACTAAGGAAATACAGAAAAAGCCACATCAAGACTAGTAGAAGGCGTAGAGACACAGAATAGGCTAGACCCATACCTGCGTGTGGTGATTGAAAATTAGGAGGGATATCTCAGCTGTGGAGCTCCTCCTTGAAGGCATGAAGGGTCCCAGCTCCACACCAGGCTCCCCAGCCCAGGGTTCCAGTGCCAGGGAGGGAAGTCTCCATAACTTCTGGCTATGAAAACCAGCAGAAATTGTGGCTAGGTGAGACAGAAGACAGCTAGAGTTGCAGGTGTCCCTCTTACAGGGCCTGTACATGGATTCACTCACTCTGAGCTCCAGTGCTGGGGCAGCAGCTCCAAAGGCACCAGTGACATACAGAAAGGAAATGAATTACCTGGCTGCAGAGTGAGGGTAGGACAGACAGCTTTCACCCAGACAGAAGTGCTGGCAGAAGCCAGTGTTTCTTTGTTGAGCCTCCCTGCACCCGGTGCAGACACAGGGCAATGCCTTATCTCAATCTCCAGCTACCTGGCTAACACCATTCACCCTGCCAAAATGGAGAGACAAAGAAAAATGTCCCAAATAAAAGAACAGAACAAACCTCCAGAAAAAGTACTAGACAAAAGTACAAAGCAATCTACCAGACACAGAATTCCAAACACTGGTTGTAATGATGCTCAATGATCTCAGAGATAACTTCAACAAAGAGATAAGAAACATAAAAATAGAGATAGAAAACATAAAAAAAAGAACCAGTCAGAAATAAAGAATACAATAACTGAAGGGAAGAATACATTAGTGGGAGTTAACAGTAGATTAGATGAAACAGAAGATTGAATCAGTGATTTAAAAAATAAGGTAGCAGAAAACACCCAAACAACAACAAAATGGAAAATTAATCCAAAAAACGAGGATAGTTTAAGGGGCCTCTGGGGCAACATCAAGTGTACCAACATTCACATCATTGAAGCACCAGAAGGAGAAGAGAGAAAGCAAGGAATTTAAAAATCTATTTCAAAAAATAATGATGGCAAACTTCCTGAACCTGGTGAAAGAATTAGACATACAAGCCCAGGAAGCACAGAGACTCCCAAACAAAATGAACCCAAAAAAGCCCACACTAAAACACATCATAATTAAAATGAGAAAGATTCTTAAAAGCAGCAAGAAAAAACAGTTATCTACAAGAGAGCTCCCATAAGACTGTCAACTGATCGCTCAACAGAATCTTTGCAAGCCAGAAGGAACTGGCAGGAAATATTCAAGGTGATGAAAAGCAAGGACCTACAACCAAGATTACTCTACACAGCAAAGCTATATTTAGAATCAAAGCACAGATGAAAAGCTTCCCAGGCAAGAAAAAGCTAAAGGAGTTCATCAACATCAAACCAGTATAACAAGAAATGTTAAAGGGACTTCTTTAAGAAGAAGAAGGGGTAAGAAAAAAGACCAAATATATGGATAATAAAATGGCAATAACTACTTACCTCTCAACAATTACTTTAAATGTAAATGAATTAAATTTCCAATCAAAAGATAGAGTGGCTGAATGGGTAAGAAAACAAGACCCTTACATATACTGCCTATAAGAGATTCACTTGAAATCAAAAGACACACACAAACTGAAAGTGAAAGGATGGAAAGATATTTCATGAAAATAGAAACAAACAAAAAACTGGGATAGCAATACTTATATCAGACAAAATAGACTTTAAAACAAAGGTTATAACAAGACACAAAGAAGGACCCAATAATTCTACTTCTGGGTATTTACCCAAAGAAACCCAAAATACTAATTTGAAAAGACATGTATAGCCATATGTTTATTACTATATTGTTTACAATGACCAAGATATGGAAGCAACATAAGTGTCCATTGATAGGTGAAAGGATAAAGAAGATCTATCTATCTATCTATATATATATATATATACACATATACACACATACATATGTATATGTATAATGGAATATTACTCAGTCATAAAAATAATAAAATCTTGCCATCTGCAACAACATAGAGGGTATTATGCTGAGTGGAGCAAGTCAGACAGAGAAAGGCAAATGCCATATGATTTCACTTATATGTGAAATTTAAAGAACATCAACAACAACAAAAACAGAGACAAACTCAGAGATACAGAGACCATTTTGAGGATTGCCAGATGGGAGGGTGGTTAGGGGGTAGGGTGAAGAGGGGGAAGGGATTAAGAAGTATAAATTAGTGTTTACAAAATAGTCATGGAGATGTAAATTATGGCAAAGGGAATATAGTCAATAATGTTGTAATAACTATGTATGGTGTCAGAGGGTACTAGATTTATTGGAGTGATCACCTCATAAGTTATATAAATGTCTAATTGCTATGTTGTACATCTGAAACTAATACACTATTGTACATCAAAAAAATAAAATAACTAGTGAGAGAAATTCAATGAATCACTTAACTGTACTTATTTTTACATTCATTATTTGCTTTTAATTTTTGTTAACATACACATTAGGTTTTACAAAGTTGTAATTTAGGTAGGCATAATAGCATTTATTCTGACTTTCCTACTTCTATTACTTCCTGTAAACAAACCCATTAATTAATAAAATTCATATCCTTTTCCTTGTAAATAACTCTTTGATCATATTATTATACCATGCTTTACACAATTTCCCCACTACTCTTTTCCATTTGCCTTCTATTTTCATTTTTGTTATTAACTGAGTATAGCTTTTTTAAAACATGAAAAGACCCTTGCTAAAAAAAAAAGTGTAAGGAAAGAAAGACAACATAGATATACAGCAGTAGTAAATTGAATTAAAATATATTTGCATATATAAGAGAATATTTATGAAACTTTAGACTTCTGTATGTTAAACATTTTGAAAATCTAAATTATATAATGAAAATATAAATTACCAATATTTATCCAAAAAGATATAGTAAGCTAGAAAGAGAGAGAGGGAGGGATGAGGAGGGAAGGAAGGAAGGAGGGAGGAAAAGAAGGGGGAGCAAGGGAAAGGGAGGAAAATAAAAGTTATAATTATCTAGTGGTTTTATACAGTTGTCAACCAGGCTAAACTGGAACGACGTTTCTCAGACTTACTTGATCTGTATGGCTCTAGGTTAGGGTTGGAGCTTGAGAAATTGGCATGAAATTTGAGAGGCAGAAGCAAAGCAACACCATTCCCCTCTGAAGCTCATCCTTGTTTAAAGGTGGCCAGGGGACAGATGCAAATGTACCATAGGTTCCAGTGTGTTCTCATACTCCCTATTTTTGCATCCAGCTCTCCTCAAATGCTGATCTGCACACCTACAATGATTCCAATCCACTCTCAGCTGTGTCACTCTGAACTTACAGAAGCAGCAATCACGAAGAGCCAACAATCGTTTTACAGCTTTCTACACCAGCCCTCTTCACAGTTCTACTCCAGCTGCCAGATGCACTGAGCTTCCTGAAAGCACCCACTCCAAGGCGCCTGGTTAGTGACTTTTCTGACCTTTTTAGAGCTGCTCCTCACACAATAAGGTCTAATTCCATAACAAATCTCTTATTTCATATACTGATAATAGTTATGCCTCCATATTTGGACCAAAAATTTTCCCAGGGGAACAGAGGAATCCGCGATTGGTTCTTTAATATGATTATATTTAAGGACATTGATATTAATGCTGACCCTTAAAAAGGGTACATAAATAGTTGATTGTGTGCAGGGACAAAAGATCACCTAGTTATTTATCACCTGTAGTCATCTATCAGCAATAGGAGCAAGGCTTTGGGTTGCTGACCTAGAACATTTTGGGGAAGGGATATCATGTGGCTGGTTGCTTGCTTCTAAGTGCACAAAGAAATTAAGAGAATGAAAATGGTGAGTTCAAAGCTTTAAAGTCCTGCTCAAGGTCTGGATCTGAAAGCTTCCATGTCTGCCCTAAAAGAAACACTTGTATTGTGTAGCCACTCAGCTAAGATTCCTGAAAAACAAATTCAACATCTGATTCTGTGGATGATTTGCAATATGAATTGAATTCACAACTTCACAGGGTCCCTTATGTTAAAGTTGGAGTACCGATTGCAAGACAACCCTGAAAACTGAGACGGAGATATATGGACAGGTTCTAAAGCTGAATGCTTTGAACCTAGAAATTCTGCTGAGCCTCCTTTGCTAGAAGAAGCAGCCCTTCCTCCACTGTCTGAGGAGGTAAGCATCTCCTTGCTGAAAGAAACGGTAATGGCCTGTCCTTTGGTAGCTGATAGGGCTGCCAGAGGAAACATAGGTAGTGCAGTTAAATTTGAATTTCAGCAAAACAATAACAAATTTCTAAGTATAAGTATATTACCAAATTTCATGGCACATATTTATACCGCAAAAATGTTCATTGCTTATCTGAAATTGAAATTTAACTGGGCATCTTATGTTTTTATTTACTAAGTCTGGCAACCCAAATTGCAAGGACTGATGACATCATTTCTAGCCCTTTGACCAGATTTAAGTCATGGTAGAACTGGGAATGGAGCAGGGGGAATTAAAATTATGACCTGTGAAAAAGTGCAAATTGCACCCAAAAAATTGAGATTCTGAATTCAATGTGTTAGCTTGAACCATAGACTAACTGAAACAGAAATCAGAATGATTTGTCTGCTGAGTCAGTTAATCGATCAGTTAATTGATCATGGAGTCTCAAAAAGTGAAGTAGATGAATAGTGGGTTAAAGTTTTATTTGTTTTGTACAAGCAGAAAAGATCTATGTCTGGTGATTGAAAGACTGACTTGAAACACAGCAAAAGAGAGTTGTGGTTATTCATCAACCAATTCCCAGGCTGAGAACCAGTTTGCAGACATAGAGGAGCTTGAATAAATGGGAAATTGAATCTTCTTGAGGAAGCACCCTACTACACAGCCACAACATACAGGTAAATTTTCCTCCTAGCCTTCATCAAGGAGGCTTAAAGCAATTTACTGGGTTTAGGTATAGAAAAGTTTACAGAATTAGAAATAGATGTTAAAATATAGAAATAGGTATAGATATATGATCTTTTAATAAAATAAGATCTTTATCTATATATCACCTATGTAACTTTACTAACAATTGTCACCCAATAAACTTTAATTTAAAAAAGTAAAATAAAATAAGATCTTACAAACTGTTTGGTCATCTGATTTTTCTCACATAAAATATATATAATAAACATCTTTGCATGTCATTAATTGCTTCTCCATATCTTCCTTTTATGGTTGAATAACATTCCAGTGTATGGAGGTATTTTTTCTAATTCTGCATGGCTATTTTATGTTTGTTAGGGAATTCTCTATAGTCATTTTTATCACTTTTCATTCCTTGCAGTAGATTATTTTTTTTCTTTTAAGATTTTATTGGGGAATTGGGGGAGGGGAACAGCGTTGGGGAATCGGGGGAAGGGGAACAGACAAGTTGCTGTCCTTTTGTTCTTCAGTCTAGTTGTGGAGGACGTCGCTTCACTGGCCACGTTGGTATTATCATTGTGCTCTTCCCGGCTGAGACAGATCGGTCACCGGCCATTGGACGACCGCTCACAGCGGCTCTTGGCAGCTCACACCATCTGCCGGCTGCTCACGCTGGCTGCCGGCCACACACAGTAGCTTATGGCAGCCCACTGCAGAAGGGGCTACAGCCTACGCTGTCGCCAGCGACTCATGGCAGCCCAGCTCCAGGTCGAGCTGTTGTTCATCATCTTAGCTGTAGAGGGCAGTGTCACTGGCCCTCATGTGGGATCCGAACCGGAGCCCTGCTGCTCAGAGCTGGTGTCCCAAGCCAGCTATTAACCAATGTGCCACTCGGCTGGCCTGTAGTAGATTATTTCTAAACCATATTTTGAAACATGTAGTGCACTTAGGTTACTTTAACAATTTTGCTATTGTAAAGAATGTCGCAATGAAAGGTTTACAGTGAACTCCTTGCAAAAATCCAGGTTTATTTCCTAAGTATGAATTCTAGAAAGGGGGTCAAAATATATGCCCACTTTTGAGGCTTATAGTGAATGGTGACTTTTGAGAGGGCTTTGTGAACACTCAGCACATGAGAGTGTTGATTCTTTTTTAGAGTGTGTCACTTTTAAAATCTTTACTTATTAGCCAGGTAGAATAATTATTATATTGGGGATGGCAGAACCCTCATAATCCCAAATGTACTAAAGTAAAAATCCAGCTTGGAGGCTTTTATGCATTTAAATTCCCAGATTCATAAAAGGCACATCTCAGAATAAGGATGAACTTAAGAAAACATTTGCCAGAAAACCCACAGGTAGTTTTGGGAACAGTACAGCTGTCTTCAACTATCTGAAGGATAGAATAAACAAAATGGAATTCAATTCAGATTTTTATAACTCCAGGTGGAAGCTTAGGATCTATTGGTAAATGTAATAGAAAGGAATATTTCAACTCACTCTCACAAACAGGTGCAATATTATCCCAGCCGACAATATTGTCTATGATGATGCATGTAATGGAGGGTTCACCAATGAGTCGGTATCTAGAAGCAAACAACAATGAATATTATATTCTAAATGCACAGGTAATCTCCCCGCTAAAATTGCTACTTACAAGAGATTACAATCTTGGAGAATTCAGAAAGACAATTTCCGTTTGTCACAGTACTACCGCTTTCTCAAATTTTATGTTTGTGTTTGAACTTTTAAATTTTCTTCCTTATACCTTCTAAACTGAATGGGATCTCTCTTGATTACCTTAGGGTACATTTTTAATAAATTTAAGGTAAACAGATTCATCAAACGATAACCAAAGGAAATCCATGCAGAACAAAAAAAGTTGAACCCTAATTTCATATTTTGAATGTTAAAGGCAGAAATTCCCAATTTGTATGCCACAAACTGTTTATAGTGTGTCATAAAATTTGGGAAAACTAACAACATTTATATTTACTTCAACAGAGGCTCTCTACAGGGATGAAATGCTGGGCTGAACCATTCATGGGAATTGGTATAAAGTAGGGCCAAATTTGATATTATTACAAATGAAGGCAAATGATGTCAAATAACAGTCAAGTGTTATTTGGTATAGCTAGGATGTTGCTTTATGAATATATAAGAAAATATGGCAGCACAAAGTCTATTCAAACAGCAGAACAAACCAAATGGAGATCAAATGAAAATTGTGAGAGCTGTGGAAATCTTGTGCAGATTCTGGCCTACTTTTGTGGGCTTTAGATCCAATGAAAATTTAATTTCCTGAGCCTTGCAATACCATTCTGGTCCTCTCCATTCTTCTAGCTCCACTTAACTTCTCAATGTGTCCCCCTGAAGCTTTCTGAGAATGAAGTTACTTCCCTGGGCTGCCTGGTGTCACTAGGTGAGGAATGGGGGATGTTTAACCCTTGGGATGAGCTCTCTGGCCTGTTCTCTGGCTACCTGGTGAAGGTGGGCTTCTCACTTCGTCTATGTTGGTGCCAACAGGGGAATAAGGCATCTATCTAGACTCTCTTTTGCTGTTGGGTGGAGGACCAGGAGACATGGGTCTAGGAGGCTTTCTTCCACAGAATGGAAGATCAAGAGACCCTGAGCTTGGTTCACCTTCTGATGCTGGCTTGATGGCTCACTACCTTGGGTGTACAGTCAAGAGACACTGGCCCTGGACTTCTCTCTGATGTAGGGGACACTGGGTTTTCTGGGATCCCTGGTAAAAATGGAGGGGGCCTCTTGCTGCTGTCTTGAAGTCTATGTCTCACTAACCAGGCTCTGCTGATGCTGCCACTGTAGGCAGAATAGGACCCACTACTGCTGGATGCTATAGGGGAAGAGGTGTGTTGGCCCACTCGGAATCTGCTATTGACACAGTTGCTGGTAGAGAAGGGATTGCTACTTCCTGTAGGTGTGGGACATGGGAATGATAGCCTACAGCCTATCCCCATTTCCAATTTCTGCTTATGATGCTAATGTGAGCAGATCGAGCCACCACAGCCACTAAGTATGGGTCTCCCCACTATGTCCCTACTTGACTTCTTCTTTCCCAGTCGTATGACCAGAGAGCAAATTCTTCTCTCTTCTCCTTCTCCTCCTCTCTCTCTCTCTCTGACTGTTGCCTGTTCCAATTTGCAGTTCTCTTCAGCACACAGTCTGAGAGATAAAAAGAAAACCAAGGGAACTTACAAGTATCTTCAAGTTCTCTGTGGTCCCTAGCCAGTTCACCTTTTTTCCAGCTTTTGTGTTCCTTTTATGGTTGCATGTTAAACTACTTCCAGGGTACTTAGTTATACATAAAGAGAAAAGCAGGGAAAAGTGAGTCTGCCCATCTTGTCCTGGAACTAGAAGTTTTGTAATAACTTTTTAATAGCTGATTATTAAATTTAATTCTTATTCATGTAGAAAAAAGAGGGAAAGGTATAGAAAATTTCAGTAATGGAAAAAAAATTACCCAAACCCTATCTTACAGAAATTTGCATACTAAATGGTTTAGAGCAGTGTTTCTCAAAGTTTTATTTACATGGAAATCACCTAGGGATCTTGTGAAAATATATTCTGATTCAGTGGATATGAAGACTCTGTATTTCTAACAAGCCCTGAGGAGATGCTGACTTTGCTGATCTCTGGCAAGAGCTTAGAGTACATTCTTTTCTATAAAGAGATATACATGTAACATGAATATCAGTTGTCAGTAGGTGTGGTTAAACTGGACCAGGACCTATAATTCAGAGAAGTGTGAGAGTCCTTCACCCCCCAAATTGTTGTGCACCCTGGGCTTACTTCTCCACACTTTTCTCTGTGTCCATGTTCCTGAGTCCAACCTTGCTGTGTTTGAGTTCTTCATTTCTTTTATCCAGCAGCAAAGCCCAGTCTTTTCCTAGGGTTCTCCCCCAAATCCACTTGCTCAAAGCACTTTTTATTGTTGTTGTTTAATTTGGGGGAGATTTTAGGAAGGTGTTACACTGGAGATTGGATGCCATTAGGCATTTCACTCTAAACCTCATTTGTCTTTCTACTCCTTCTTTTCTGCAATAACAAGCAACCTTTTCCCCTTGCCTTATACAGAACAGCCCCTTTAGGGTCTCAACTTTTAAAAATATAATGACTATCCTAAGAGAAGTTCAGGTTAATAAAATTTGTCCATATTTTTATGTATGTATGTAATACATATATATATATATATATATATTATATATATTTTCAGTTGGAAATTATATTGAAAATGTTTTATCCTATTGGGGTAATATCCATCAAAATACATATGAATTTGTTTTCTCCACTTTTGAGGTCAAGAATGAGACATATACTACAAATCTATCACTTTAAAAATTATAGTGATTTCCAGTCAAGATGGCAGAAGGTAAATGCTGTGCTTGCATCCTCTCATGACCACATTAAAATTACAGCTAAACTACAGAACAACCATCACTGAGGTTTGCTTGAGGTCTATCAGAACCAAAGTCCTACAACTAAGGACATACAGAAGAATCCACCTTGAAACTAGTAGAAGGGGCAAGACCCTGAACAGGCTGGTCTCATGCCTGTATGGTAATTAAAACTTAGCAGGAGTATCTCAGTTGTGTAGGTACCCCCTGGAGGAACAAAGGGTCCCAGCTCCATGCCAGGCTACCCAGCCCAGATTTTCAGTGCCAGGGAAAGAAGTCTGACTGTGAAACTTCTGGCTGTGAAAACTAGCATAGAGTGTGGCTGGGTGAGACTGAAGGAGGCTAGAGTCCCAGGCATTCCTCTTAAAGGGCCCATGCAAATAATTACTTGCTGGCCAATTCAGTCACTCTGAACTCCAGTGCTGTGGCAGCAGCTCCAAAGGCACCAGGGACATATAAGGAGGAACTGAATTGTCTGGCTTCAGAATGGGGGCTGGAGGGACAGCATTGTCACCGTAAACTTTATGGAACTTTTCAGAAGCTTGATGCGCGTTCTTCCTTTTATGGAAGTAAAACAGTAAAATATGCTCAGTTTGGTCTTCCACCTTCGACTTGTTGTAAAATCTCCAAAACTCAACCAAATTGCTCTATTTTTTTTTTAGAATGAAGCTGGAACTGTCAGCTGTCAAATGACATAGCAATAACATAGATGCAAATGACTCTAGTACTTCCAAAAATGAACTAGTGCCATCTGTTGCAAACATGTGCCATGACTTTTCTGAAGACCCTATATACAAAGCAAATATTGACCAACATGAAGAGAGAGATAGACAGTAATACAAACATTGTAGGGGACTTTAACATCTCATTGACACCAATGGACAGATCTTTCAGACGGAAAATCAACAAGGAAACAGCGACCTTAAATGACACACTAAATGAGATGAATTTAATTGATATTTTTAGAGCATTTTACACCAAAGCAGCAGGCTACACATTCTTTTTAAGTGCACATGGAACACTTTCCAAGATAGACCACATATTAGGCCACAAAATAAGTCTCAATAAATTCAAAAAGATTGAAATCATGTCAAGTGTCTTCTCTGTCCACAGTGGTATATAACTAGAACTCAATTACAAGAAAAAAACCTGAAAAACACACAAACACATGGAGGCTAAATAACATGCTACCAAATAATGAATGAGTCTACAATGAGATCCAGGAATAAATCGAAAGATACCTTGAGGCAAATAAAAATGAAAACACAATTATCCAAAATCTATTGGATACAGCGAAAGCAGTCCTAAGAGATGGAAATTCATAGCAATAGAGGCCTACCTCAAGAAACAAGAAAAATCTCAAATAAACAATTTAACCTTACACTCAAAGGAACTAGAAAAACAACAGCAACAAAGCAAAAAGTGAGCAAAACAAAGGAAATAATAAAGGTCAGATGTCTTTTTCGTGCTTATTATCTCTTTGTTGAAGTTCTCACTAAGGTCTTTGAGCGTCCTTATAACCAGTGGCTAAACTCTGTATCTCATATATTGTTTGCTTCCATTTTTAAATTTCTTTTTCTAGAGTTTTCTCCTTTTCTCTCATGTGGGATGTGTTTTTTTGTTTCTTCATTTTGGCTGCATCTCTGTGTTTATGTCTATGTATTAGGTAGACCTGTAATGTCTCCCAGTCTTGGTGTGGTAGCCTTATGTAGTAGGTTTCCTGTGGGGCCCAATCTCCCTTGTCACCTACACTGGGTTATCCAGGAGTATCCCTGTGTGGGTTGTGTGTGCCCTCCTGTTACAGTTGAGCCATGGTTGCTACTGGCACATCAGTGGGTAGGATTGACCCTCAGGCCGACTGTCTTGAGAACTGACCATGCTTACAGTGTAAGAGCTGCTGTGCGGGGTGGACCCCATGGAGCGGGATTCACCTCAGCAGCCTCTGGTGCCTGCCCAGAACACCCTTTGTGTGTGCTGCTTGTGGGGATAATCAGGTAGTCTGTTGTGGTCTTCAGGTGTGTTCATTCTGTGACCTCTTGGGAGGGGCTCCTGTGTAGGTCAAGTTCAGGTGTTGCTGGGCTACCTGGCAGGAGCCACAAAATGATCCAAGATTTGTTGCTACCTGTGCTTGATCTGGAGGCCATCCTGTGAACCAAGGCCAGCTGCCACCAGTACCAGGACTAGGACAGCTCAGCAAAAGGCCCATGGCACCCTGAGACCTGCCACCTCCTGCTAGCTGCCTGTAAGGCTTAGCCACTGAAGGACTCTCTGTCACTAGGAGAGTTGGTTAAAGTGGGGTCTCAGGGAGTCACCAGAGTGGAGTGAGTGGTGTTCTCCAGGTTAGTGAAGATTCAGATTTGGTGCCAGTGCTAAACCTGGGGCTACTCAGCAAAGGCACTGAGCACACTGAGGTCAGCCATTGCATGCCTGGGGCCCGTGAGCCCTTGAGAGTTGTCCAAGAAAGCCTGCAGCTAAGCCAAGGCATACCACCGACCACCAAATGAGCCTCAGGTGGTACACAATTTGGGTGGGCTAGGGTCCCAGGGAGTCACCAGGGTGGAGCAAATGGAGTTCATTTGGCCTTGTTGGGGGGAGGGCTCAACACAGGGAAGGTGGCACCTGCTCGCCAGATGCACGGGAGAAGGGCTCAACACAGGGACATAAGCAGCTGTCCCTCCATACCTCACACTGAGGCTCACACAACTCAGTCTCTCCTGTATGTTTGTGGTGTATCCTGAGTTGCAGTCTCTTTTCCAGAGTCTGGGGTGAGAGCCAGAGTCTGTTCATGGGCCTTTTAAGAGATGCCTAGTTTTACAGCAGCCTTCTGTCTCACTCAGATGGATGGAATTCCTGCTGATTTTCACAGCCAGATGTTGTGGAAGCTCATTTTTCTGGCACTGGTGCTCCAGGTTCAGGACCCCAGTGTGGGGCTGGGACCCCTTGGTCCTCAGGGGGAACCTCTGTAGTTGATATATCCCTCCCAATTCCCAACTGCCACACGTGGGTGTGGGGCCAGACTGTTTAATGCCTCTGCCCCTCCTACCAGTCTCTACTTGTATGTGGCTTCTTTATATCCTTAGTTATAGGACTTCTGTTCAGCGAGTCTTCAGATGGTTCTCCACGTTGATTGTTCTATGACTTAGCTGTAATTTAAATGTGGTCACAGGAGGAGGCAAACATAGCATTTACCTACTCTGCTATCTTGACTGCAATGTTTCTTAAGGTCAGTAATGTGTAAACCAAAATTCTTTTTATTGCTATTTTAATATTTTACTTATGTTATTTTGTATGTATTGTAAGTAAGCCATAAGTAATAGAAACAAAAGTTAAGATATAAGTGAAGCAGTCTCCCCACTTCTTCCCTAAATTGATTGTCTGCCCCAAGGATAAGCCAAGAACATACTCACAGCAAGATTCCTACACTTCTGATGAGGTGCTGTAACAATTAAAATTAGCCCATCCCCCACATCTGCTCCATTATCCCAAAAAAATCACTCTTTTCCACTTTTCCATGAATCCACCATCTCCATCCAGCTCTTGTTTTGAACTAAGAATATATGTGTATGTTAACTAGTGTTGGTTCCATTTGCTTTTTTAGAGAGCTGATCCTCCCCATCTAATGAAGGCTTCACTTGGTTTTAAGTGCATTAATTTGGTGTGCAATAGGCATGCACCCCAATTTTCTATCATGGATACAGGTTTTTCCTATTTTTGAAATATTTACTTCGTCATTTCAAGGGTAGTTAAATGCCTGGATTCAAGCCAACACCTCCACCTAGAAATTCTATTGCTATGTTTTTATTGGACAGGTAATTTACTTCTCTCTACTACTATTGTTTAGAGATTGGTTTTACAATTCTAGAACTGTCATAGCAAACAATGCTACTGCCAACTCACCCTTGATTACAAGAATAACTAACAGATGATCCAAACTTGGTGTCTTTGCTTATGTCCATATTGCCATTTGTGATATCTGGAGGCGATCCGCATGATTTACCTACAGGAAAGAAACAGAATTGGGGGATTGGGTGTAGAATACTTCCGACTTCTCTTAGCACATAAGGCCCCCACCTGGCTGTAGATTACTGAAGAGCATTTGCAGTTCCACAAATTTTGCCACTTAAGGAATCTCACAAGACTGCCTAAAAATCAAGCACTTACTAAGCACCACTTTCAGAAAGAACCTCCCCTCCAGTTCTGTCTCATCCCCATATTGTGCCTCCCAGAAAAATGGAAACTTTATTTGTTACCAAAGTGTTTACTGTGTGAGTCAACAAATGTAAAGTTAAGGTCTCAAAGTCTGGGCTTTTCTCCCCACCCCGTGCTTTCCTTTCCTTTCCTGAGTCACTCATTACTTAGTTTCAGTTGTGAAAATGGGAGACCCCTATCGAATGGAGATTTCCCCTCAATCATGCCTTGTAATGGTCATTTCTCATGAAATGAACTTGTAATGAAGGTGCCAGGAACTCAAAGCAGTAGGGAGATATGACCTACAAAAATAACTCTCACATCAACTGTACCTTACTTAGGCAAAGTTATTTAGTCATACGTGTTTGAGTCCCAAAATTTAAACAATTGCATCAGATCTTACAGATGTTTAACTGATACAGAGGAGTTCTCACTGCAGAGTTACTTACGTAAACAGGGTAGAGGTTTTGACCAGTCTGAGTTTTGTAAGCAGGTGATAACGAATTTTTTCCTGTGGTAACCAGGGCGGCATTCATAGTTCAAAGATGTTCCAATGGGAAACTCATCCCCATCAATCATATTTGTAGGCTTGGCAAATGGAAAATACTCTGGGGCTTTGCATTGACCTGGAGACCAAGACCACAGCAACATCAAAGTCAATGGAGAACATTTACTCTACTTTCTCTTTTTCTCCAATATGCTTCATAGATGTGATCAAAGAAGAAAATGAACAGTTTAAAAATGGTAAAAAGGATTGCTTTCCTTAGCAGCAACATTAGAAATGAGCTTTTTAAATCATCATGTACCCATTTAAAAAGTCCCTGCTATTTTGAAGGCAGTTACAATATATCCATATCTATATCATCTATCTCTATCTCTAGCTATATAATCTATACCTATCTATTCTTTCACTTAAGGGAAAACTAATTCATAGCTTCAAATTTTAGTCAGGAAGTTTTGTGCTCTGGTTTCATCTGTCCCATCTTTGTTTATCATTCTCTTGTGTGATAGATGCACTCATGCATTTTCCCATACATCTTCACTTTAGAGGACCACCCAGACCTAGCAGGACTGTAAGCCTCTTCTCTGGCCTTCAGTAGCAGTCATTACTATTAATAGATGTTGCCAAGTCAATTACTTCAGCACAAGGAAATTCAGCACATGCATTGTAGACAAAGCTCAAAAACTGAAGCGATACTTTGCTTTATGAGAGCATATATTTAAAAATGCATACATTGAAGGGCCGGCCGAGTGGCTCAGTTGGTTAAGAGCTTGCTCAAGAGTTTGAGCTCTGAGCAACAATGGTTCGATGCCCGGCCCGAGGTGAGCTGCTGCTGAGCTGCCAACAGGTGGCAAGATGGCTCAGCTTAAAAAAAAAAAGGGCTTTACAATTTGGGCCAGCCAAGTGGCGCGTTGGTTAAGAGCTGGCTTGGGATGCCAGAGGGCCCCGGTTCGGATCCCACATATAAGGGCCAGTGACACTGCCCTCTACAGCTAAGATGCTGAACAACAGCTCAACCTGGAGCTGGGCTGCCGTGAGTCGGCGGCGATGGCGTGGGCTGCAGCCCCTGCTGCAGTGGGTTGCCATGGGCTACCGTGTGTAGCCAGCAGCCAGCGTGAGCGGCCAGCAGCCACAGTGAGTGGCCGTCCAGAAGCCGATGACTGATCTACCTCCCCTGGGAAGAGCACAATTATGGTGCCAACTTGGGCCAGTGAAGCAGTGTCCTCCACAACTAGACTGAAGAACAAAAGGACAGCAACTTGTCTGTTCCCCTTCCCCCAATTCCCCAGCGCTGTTCCCATCCCCCAATTCCCCAATAAAATCTTAAAAAAAAAAGAAATGCATACATTGAATTAAATATTAGACTGTTACTTCTCCTTACGGCCTAAAACGTTTAAGTTAAAGTAATAAAAATACCATTTAGAGTCTAACAATATGTAACCAAGAAGTAATATCTGTTGGAAAAATATAATTTTACATTAGTTTTGGAAATATCTTTTCTTCCATTTTGGTTGATGTTCTATTCTCCCCCACAGCCCCTACTAATTAATTCAAATAATGGAAGATAAATTCAGACTGATAAATCAATTCTTCAATGTTATTAGGCTTCAAAGAGCCAACTTTTGGATTTATTGGTTTGCTCTGACTTATCTTTATTTTATCTTCACTGAAATTTTCTTATGTTTATTTGCTATGTTTTTAAAAAAATAAATTTCTTGGGATGATAAATTAATTTTTTATTTTCAGCTTTTCATTGTTTCTAAGTAAGCTTTCAGATTATTTTTATTATAAGTATAGATTTAGCTGCATTCCAAAAGTTTTGATGTACCATATTTTCAGTTCAAAATATTTGATAATGGCCATTGTAATTTCCTTATTGACCCATGACTTATTTACAAATGTTTTACATAATTTATAAACATTTGAGGAATTGTTTTGGCTGTGTATTTATTATTCAGCTTTGAAATTAATTGACGCTTGTTTTATGGTTCAGCATATGGTCAAATGAGGTAACTGTGTCATATGTATTTTTTTAAATGGTGTGCCTGTGATAGTGAGTGTAGTGTTTTGGTTATGTCAGTGAGGCCCAATCAACAATTAATCAAGCACATTTGTTTAAATCTTCTACAGTAAGTCCCTGACTTACAAACAAGTTCTGTTCTGGGAGAATGTTCATAAGTCAGATTCGTTTCTAAGTCCAACAAAGTGAGTCGTATACACCTTTGACACAATTATACAACATAAAGCCAATGGTTGAACGATTCATGTTGTAAGAACGAGTGACATCTACCATCTTTTCGCCTCGGTCTAATCTCTCAATTATTTTCTCTTTTGTTTCCATGGTTATTGCTTTGCGCTTCCTAGCAGTCCCCTCCACATCACCACTGCTTTTCCTCTTGCTTCGGGACATCCTGGGCTCTGATTGAGCACTGTACTGCCCTTCACTATCGCACTGTACAGTAAGCACACAGCAGCACCACCGTGACAATGTCCGGTAGACACGGGAGCTACTTCTGCGATTTGTTCACATCTACGAACAAATTTTAAAGCAAGGTCCATTCGTATCTGTGAAAGTTTGCAACTTGAATGTTTGTAAGTCAGGGACTTACTGTAATTACTGATTTGGGGGGCGGGGTCTGATTATTGTATCAGATACTAAAGGAATTGTATTAAAATATTCCACCTTGAGGCAGCTGGGTGGCTTAGTTGGTTAGTGTGTGTGGGCAACAGAGTTGATGGTTCCATTCCCACATGGGCCAGTGAGCTGCACCCTCCGCAACTAGATTGAAGACAACAGTTTGAGCTGAGCTGCTGCTGAGCTGCTGGTGGGTGGGCAGATGGCTCAGTTGGTTAGAGCGTGTGCTCTTAACAAGGTTGCTGGTTTGACTCCTGCATGGGATGGTGGGTTGCACCCCCCGCAACTAGATTGAAAACGGCGACTGGACTTGGAGCTGAGCTGCACGCTCCACAACCAAGATTGAAGGAAAATGACTTGATTTGGCACTGATGGGTCCTAGAAAAAACACATTGTTCCCTGAAAAAACACATTATTCCCCTATAAAGTTTTAAAAAGAAACATTCCATTTGATTGTACATTTGTCTTACTTAATTTTCTAATTCTGTCCATTTTAAATTTTATTTTTATTATATTTTGTGATATATTATGTCTAGTAATAAATTTTGTGTCAAATTCTACTTTGTCTACTTTATTTGTAGGACAAATGGAAAACAAATATTAATATGGTAGCTTTAATCTTCAATATATCAATAAATATTTTAAATCTAAACCACAATGGTCATTTAAAGACAGAGATTATCATAGTGCCACATTTGCCAAATCAGTTTTCTTCTGGTTTGTTTTTGCAGGGTATATTTTCCATCCTTTTTTTTTTTTTTTTTTAAGCTGAGCCATCCTGCCACCTGTTGACAGCTTAGTGGCAGCTCAGCTTGGGCTGGGATTCGAACCGCTGTTGCTCAGAGCTTGAACTCTTGAACAAGCTCTTAACCAACTGAGCCACTCGGCCGGTCCTCCATCCTTTTATATTCATCCATTCTGTCTCTAAACACGTATATTGTTTCTTTTGTATGTACCATGTAGTTTTTATTTTTAATTTATTATAATAGAGCTTCCCAAACTTACTCAGTTCACAGCACTGTTAGGGTCTCAGTAATATGTTTGTGTCCTTCCTAACCAAAAAAGAAACACTTAACAGTTCCATTTATTAAATAATTAGGTCTGAACAACTTAATAAGTTTTGTGTCCACCACAATTCTTTTTTTTTTAATTTTTTTTTAAATTGGGGAATTGGGGGATGGGAACAGTGCTGGGGAATTGGGGGAAGGGGAACAGACAAGTTGCTGTCGTTTTGGTCTTCAGTCTAGTTGTGGCCGCTCACGCTGGCTGCTGGCTACATACAGTAGCCCATGGCAACCCACTGCCACAGGGGCTGCAGCCTACGCCGTCGCCAGCAACTCATGGCAACTCAGCTCCAAGTTGAGCTGTTGTTTAAAATCTTAGCTGTAGAGGGCAGTGTCACTGGCCCTCATATGTGGGATCTGAACCGGGGCCCTCTGGCATCCCAAGCCAGTTCTTAACCATCGCGCCATTCGGCCGGCCCTCCACCACAAGTCTTAACAATTAAATGTTGAGCACTGCTCAAATTCTCAAATCTTGGAATCAGATTATAAACCACCACCTCATTTCCCATTCCACATAATTGTTATTTGGTATTTTATTATAGCCACTGTTGAAAACTAACTTTGCAAAGACTTCATATCATCAAGAGGAACTTACTGCAATCTAATGTAAGTAGTAGCTACTCTGAGCTAGCAGCTTATATGCTATCTGAGAGATATTGAGTACGGATGTGTTTCCATTGAAAATTTAAAATATCCCACAGGTCCCCTGTGAGTTCACGGAGGCCTCCAGGGCACCTCAGCCCACAGTTTGGGTAATGCAGCAGTATGACAATCTATGTCTTTAAAGCAGAATTATCTGTTTATATTTAATATAATTGTTGATATGTTATTTGGGATTAGATCTATCATCTTCCTATTTTGCTTTTTTTTTTTAAAGATTTTATTGGGGAGTTGGGGGAGGGGAACAGTGTTGGGGAATCAGAGAAGGGGAACAGGCAAGTTGCTGTCCTTTTGTTCTTCAGTCTAGTTGTAAAGGATGTCGCTTCACTGGCCCATGTTGGTATTATCATTGCGCTTTTCCCGGGTGAGGCAATCGGTTGCCGGCCATTGGATGGCTGTTCACGGTGGCTCACGGCATTTCTCGTCGGCCAATGGCCACTCACGGCAGCCTAGCTCCAAGTCGAGCTGCTGATCACCATCTTAGCTATAGAGGGCGCCACGTCACTGGCCCATGTAGGAACTGAACCGGCGGTCTTGCTGCTCAGAGCTCACACTCCCAAGCGAACTCTTAACCAACTGAGCCACTCGGCCAGCCCCCCTATTTTGCTTTTTATTTGATCTATTTTCTATTCTCTTCTATTTTGCCTTCTTTGTGATTATCAATTATAGTTATCATTTTATTGTTATTTGTATTAGATTATTAGTTATACATTCTTTTATTGTTCCTTTAAAAAGAAGCATGCATCCTTAACATATTAACATGTAATTAACAATTATTCCCCCAACATTGCAAGAACCATTGAAAATGCTAACTCCATGTACTTCCTTCCTGTCCTTTGTTCTATCATTATCATGTATTTAAATTCTACGTGTATTTTAAACTCCCACTAGTCATGTTCAATGTGCACACCGCAGGTTGTTTGTTGGGCTAGAACCATTTGCTCCTATTAGGGAATAGTAACAGATTTCCTCAGTAGGCTCAAGTAAGATTTTGAAAATCTACATAGAAATGTGTGGTAGGCTAAATAATGAGCTCCCAAAGACATCCATACCCTAATCCCTGGAGCCCCTGAATGTCACCTACTATGGTAATAAGGCTCTACAAATGTGATGAAGAATCTTGATATTGGAAGATTATCCTGGATTATCTGTGTGGGCCCTAAATATAATCTCAAAGGTCTTCATAAGAAAGAGGTAAAGGATCAAAGGAGACAGAAGAAGGAGATTAAAGATGTTGCATTGCTCTTTCTGAAGGTACAGAAAGGGGCCATGAGTCCAAAGAATGTAGGCAGACTCTGGAAGACAGAAAGAGCAAGGAAACCTATTTAGTCCGGAGCCTCCAGAAGGAATACAGCCCTATGGACCCATTTTAAGTTTGACTGCCAGAACTGTAAGAGAATAAATTTCTGTTGTTTTAAACCATTAAGGCTGTGGTAATTGTGGTAATGTGTTATAACAGCAATAAGAAATGACTACAAAGGATAGTGGCATATAGTGTTACAAACTTTGAACTCGTAGACTCCTGGACTTGAATCCAATGTCTTCTACTTACTAGCTTTGAGGTCTTAGATCAGCTGCTTAATCTCATTGTGCCCCCGTTTCATCTTCATAAAGATGATGATAATATTTACCTGGTATATTTGCTGGTAGGGTCAAAATGCAAAGCATTTAGTTACACTATATATACTTGATAAACTGTAGTATAGTTATTATTCATAGAAAAGAAAAATGTTAACACGTAAATTGGAATATTCTGTAAAAGTGGGAACGCTCCCTTTGCTTCCAAGAGTTTATTTCCTGCGTATGTGTTGGGACCTCAGTGACCTGTGATCTCAGAAGCTCTCCTGAATGAGTGTGTCCCAGATGCAGCCTGGGATTTAATCTCTAACTCATGAGCTCTATCATGATTCCCACTGGACCACTGACAGATATGAGAATTCCTAAAGAAAATATGATAGATCCAAGTAGCTGTTAGGTGTGAATGATTACTAAGTTGCCTTTTTCCTGTTTAGTGGCTTTCATCAGAATTAGGGGACTTATTCTGTATACCCTACGTAAGCAAAGCGTGGTGGTCCAAGAAAGCTCATATTTCTTACTTATTTTTCTCTAATAGTAGACAGCCTTATATCTATCACTACACATTCTCTTCATGGAACCAGCAGTTGTTAAGAGTTGTTAAGAGTGCCCTGGCTTATGTTCCTTGCCTCATCTTGTGCCACTTTGTCGTCTGAGCTGTGGCCCTTTCCCTTTCTTTAAGTTTGACATATATTCTTTCTACTGTCTATGATATTCTTTCTGCTTTTATCTTCACTCTAACTCCCGCTCTTCCTCTAGGTCTCTGCTAAAATGCCACTTCCATATTGAAGCCTTCTCTGGCCCTCTTAGGGATTTCAAATCTAAACTACTTCCCTCTACCCCACCCCATCATTATTTCTAATCAGACCCTTTCCATTTCCATTGATATCAGTTATTACAAGTTGTGCTTTTTAGATTTGTGTGCTTTAAAAATATCTATTTCTCTCAATAGATATTAGACATGCGTAATATGAAGGCAAGAGACTCCATGATTTTTGTTCTTCTAAAAGTATACTTTGTCCAGGCACTCAGTGCATATTTGAGGCAATGCACAACTGAATGATGAAATTGCCTACAAAACTTAAGAAAAAAAACCAGGAGCCCAGGCTACATCTCCCAAAGCTCTGACTCAGTGGGTCTGAGTTACAGGCCAGGAAGCTGTATGTTTAAAAAGTTTCACAGGTGATTTTGATAAATAACAGCACTTTGAGATCCACTGTGGTAAACAGTAAAAATTTACCAAGTAAATTACAATTCCTGTGATTTCAAATAGTATGCCTTCACTTTTTCTCTGGCTGATATGTGGGATGAATGTAATTTTGAAATTTGTTGTATCCATTAATGCTGAACAAGGGAAGAGACTCCAAGTAGAGTTCCTGGTGCCAAAAGTTTTACTAGGAAAGGCTGTCACAGCAAAGCTCACAGGGAGAGGATAGAAAGAGAGATAAAGCAACAAAACAAATGGAATGAACTGTTCTTGGAATGGCATCCCTTTTCTTTAATTACCTAAAATTCTTAACCTGAGTTCTAGAAATATGCAATAATAAAATGCAAATTTGTATAATAGCCCAAATTAAAAGGAATATATGAAACTTAACCAGAAAAAGCTTAATCTAGTCTCCTTTTCCTCCTTCATTAATAATCTCTCAAATTATGGTAAGTTCCTATGATAAATACATTAATATAAACTCTAAACTCAAGATCCATCATAGTTTTTGTAAAAGACCTTTGTATAGCTTTAAGATAGTTTTATTTATTAATATATATTACATAAAATAATTGAAAAATATTTGAAGTGTAAAATTTGATGATGTTTGATATGTATGTGTACCATGAAACCATCACTACAATCAAGACAGCAAATATTTCCATCATACTCCCTATAATTTCCTCATGTGCCTTTGTAATTTACCCATTTCTTTACCTCCTTCTCTATGCAAGCTCCCACCTGCTTCCACTTACTACAGATTGATTTGACTTTCTAGAATTTCACATAAACTGAATCACTCAGTTTGTATTTTTTGGGGGGCAGGCTCTAGCATTTACACAGCAAAATATTTTGAGTTTTATCCAGGTTGTTGCATATATAAAAAAAAAAGTTTCTTTTTTGCTGAGTAGTATTCACTTGTACAAATATACCGTAATTTACATTCAGCTGTTGAAGGACATTTGAATTGTTTCCAGTTGTTGCCTATTACAAATAAACCTGCTAGGAAATTTCATGTCCAAGTTTGTATGGACATATGCTCTCATTTCTCTTGAATAAATACTTAGGAATAAAATGCTTAGTCATATGATACATGTGTTTTAATGTTTTAAGAAATGACCAAACTGTTTTCCAAAGTGGTTTTATCATTTTACCAATGAGCAGCATATGATGTTCCAGTTAATTCACCTTATTGTCAACACTTGGTATTGTCAGTTTAAAAAATGTTAGCCATTCTAGTGGATGTATATAGTGATTGTAGTTTTTGTCTTGGATGACACAGTCCATTTTCAAATACACCTGATTCAAAACTTCCACTCAAGGCAGGTTGATTTATTCTGTTATAACCACAATTTATTCATTATTACTTCCATATCTTTTCAAACATGAGCTCCCCGTTCTGCATATTCTACTCTTTAGTGAAGGAAACTGTAAATGTTTTGTTTAAGCAACCTTATCAGTTAAGACATAAAAAGCATGCACTGGCAAAAAATTAATATTTTTATATTTAAATATATTTATATATTTTATAAAACAAACATTGTGCTATACGAGGTCAGACAATTAATTAAGGTTGTGAACTCATCCTAGAAAAAGTGCTACATATCTCATTGCTGAATATCACTATGGTCACCTTTGAAGTACTCCCATTGGGAGGCTATGCACTGATGCCAGTGTTGAGTCCACCCTTCAAAGCAATTTTGGAACTCTTTTTCTGGAATGGCTATCAGAGCTGTTGTCTTATTAACTTTGATGTCCTGAATGTTATCAAAATGTCTTCCTTTCAATATTTCCTTTATCTTCAGGTAAAGAAAGAAGTCATTGGCTGCCAGATCAGGTGAGTAGGGATGGTGTTCCAATACAGTTATTTGTTTACTGGCTAAAAACTCCCTCACAGACAGTGCTGTGTGGGCTGGTGCATTGTCGTGATGCAAGAGCCATGAATTGTTGGTGAAAAGTTCAGGTCCTCTAACTTTTTCACACAGCCTTTTCAGCACTTTCAAATAGCAAACTTGGTTAACTGTTTGTCCAGATGGTACAAATTCATAATGAATAATCCTTCTGATATCAAAAAAGGTTAGCAACATTGTTGTAAGAAGTTCACAAACTTAATTGTCAGAACTTGTATATTACCTTTGGTATATTATATAATATTTGTGTTATGTAGTATGATATATAATATAGGATATTATATAATGTATTAATTTATAATATATATTATATATGATGTATATATTATACATTAAATATATAATATGTACTATAATATATACTATTATGTATTATAGATAAATGATATATACAACTACACTTAATATATTATAATTATATTATACATTATGTAGCTTAATAAAGCTATTATATATAATTGTATAATTATAACATATAATGTAATTATGTGTTATACAAAACGAAAATATAACATATTGTTATATATGTCCTAGATTATAAATATAACATAATTTATATAGACAAAAATGTCATATAACAGAAATGTAACAATTATGTTACATATTAAACATATTAAAATATTATGTTTATTTAAATATTTATATTTGATAATTGTACATTTATAAATTATATATGCATATTAATATTGTATGTTATATAAAAATAGAAATTTAAAGAAATAGGATACAGATGAAATAAACATTTTAAATGCTTTGTTAATCACGATGACTTAATATGATCATTAACTAACATCTAAAGGGACAAAAGACAGTAATAGTGAGTTTCTCTGTTAATAATGGTGAATATAAAGCTATATTTTAACTAGTTTCTTGATACTTTTTACTTTTTTTTTTTGGTCAGTTGTGATTAGACTGACAGTGTTTCTTCCTCATAATGTGTCTGACAAAGAGCTTGTATATGCTTGTGTCTGTGCATCTGGGTGTGTGTGTTTGTGTGACTGTGTGTGTGTGTGGGGGGTGTCAGCTGTACCATTTTCTTGCTTGCTTGAGTTGAACTTACTAGAATTATTTCATTCAGTGTTTGTATGCAGGAAAATCTTGAAGTTACTTGTCCAACTGTGAAAATTATAATAGATAAAACTAGGTAATATAAACCATACATCTTCAATCTGAGCATATGTAAATTGAAATATCTCACAAAACACAGAAAGCAAACAGGAACACCCCTCCTTTCAACCCTGAATCTCTCCGGGTAACAAAGTGAGATCTGAACGGAGGACCAGATGAGGGCGCCAGAGACTGCTCTATATTAAACACTGTCTTAGTAATCCATAATTAATGCATTAATTTTTGTATAAAATATATATCCCTGTGAGTCATCCTGTACAACCTTTTTTTAAAAAAAAATTGTCCCCCTTTAGAAGCCACCTTGAGATGTGTAGGAGGGGCAGAGACGATGAACAGATTGGTTCCACTTCTGCACATGACCATTAAAAATTGAGAGGGGTATCTCAGTTGCAGAGGTCTCCCCCTTTCACCAGGAGTGAGGGGTGCCAGACCCTCCCCAGCTCAGGGTTCCAGTGCCCAGGAGAGAAGTCCCCATAACTTCTGGTTGTGAAAACCAGCAGAGATTGTGGCTGAATGAGAAGGAGGGTGGCTGGAGTCCCAGGTGTTCCTCTTAAAGGGACCATGCCAGAAATTACTCACTGACGGAATCACTGGCTCTCAGTTTCAGTGCTGAGGCAGCAGCTGGAGAGGCGGCCGGGACATATGGAGAGGAACTGAGTTTTCTGGCTTCAGGACAGAGGCTAGAGGGGCAGCTTTCTCCCAGACAGAGGAGCTGGCAGATGCCATTGTTTCTTGTTGAGCCCTCCCCCTTCCCAGCATGCATGTGCTGGTGGCCACCAGATCTGAGTCTCCATCAAGCTGGCAAGCGCTGTATGCCACGACCTGGTGATTTTGCCCTACCCAACATTCTGACACACCCAAGCCACTTCCAGTGGCTTTTTCATACAAACTGCCTGCCTTGGCTCATGTTACAGACTTCCCTAAGGTCTCTCAAAGGTTTGCAGAACCCAGACAAGAAGCACCTGGCTTGAGCATATTCCATCCCTCCGGCTGAGCAACCCTAAGCCAGGCACTAGTGGTAGCCATCTGTGGATTGCTTTGTGGCTCCTGCTGGGTGGCTCTGGGTGGAGCATGGGCTTCGGCTGAACTTAACTTGCAGCAGGTCCCCTCCCAGGTGGCCCTGGAGCTGGCGTGCTCAAGGGCCAGCTTTGAAATGAGCTGGAGCACCACCCAGCCACCTGCAAGGAGGACACACCCAAGGGGCAGATTGGGCAGACACCAGAGCCCTGCTGAGGCAGATCCTGCTCTGTAGGGTCAGTCCCTGCACCACAACTCCTCCACTGTAGTCAGGGCCAGTCCTCACAACTAATGATTCCAAGGGTCAATCCCTCCTATTAATGTGCAAATAGCAACCAAGGCTCAACTACTAGAGGAGGGTGTGGCTGAGGTGACCAGGAAGACTGCACCACTGAGCCCCACAGAACACCTACTAGATAAGGCCACTCTACTAAGACTGGGAGACACAGCAGCCCTTTCTAATACATAGAAACAAACACAGAGGGGCAGCCAAAATGGGGAGACAAAGAAACATGTCTCAAATTAAAGAACAACAAACCTCCAGAAAAAAAAAAATGGAGATAAGCAATCTACCAGAGGCAGAGTTCCAAACACTGGTTATAAGGATGCTCAATGATCTCAGGGAGAACTTCAACAAAGAGATAGGAAACAGAAAAAATGGAGATAGAAAACATGAAAAAGAACCAGTCAGAAATAAAGGATACAATAACCGAAATGAAGAATACATCACAGGGAATCAACAGTAAATTAGATAAAGCAGAGGGTCGAATCAGCAATTTAGAAGATAAAATAGGAGAAAACACCCAATCAGAACAGCAAAAAGAATAAAGAATCCAAAAAAAATGAGGAGAGTTTAAGGGATCTCTGGGACAACATCAAACATACTAACATTTGCATTATAGGGGCACCAGAAGGAGAAGAGAGAGCAAGGAATTGAAAATCTATTTGAAAAAATAATGAAGGAAAACTTGCCTACCTGGTGAAGGAAATAGATATACATGCCCAGGAAGCACAGAGAGTTCCAAACAAGATGAACCCAAAGAGGCCAACATTAAGACACATCATAATTAAAATGCCAAAGATTAAAAACAAAGAGAGGATCTTAAAAGTAGCAAGAGAAAAGCAGTTAGTTACATAGTGAGGAGCTCCCATAAGACTCTCAGCAGATTTCTCAACAGCAACTTTGCAGGCCAGAAGGGATTGGCACAAAATATTCAATGTGATGAAAAGCAAGGACCTACAACCAAAATTACTCTACACAGCAAAGCTATCATTTAGAATCGAGGACAGATAAAGAGCTCCCGGACAAGAAAAAGCTAAAGGAATTCATCATCACCAAACCAGTATTACAAGGAACTGTAGAGAGGCTTCTTTAAGATGAAAACAATAAAATAAAAACTATGAATCATAAATGGCAATAACTACATATCTATCAACAATTACTTTCAATGTAAATCAATTAAATGCACAAGTTGAAAGATGGGGGCTGAATGGATAAGAAAATAAGACCCTTACATATGCTGCCTACAAGAGACTTCAGATTGACAGACACACACAGACTGAAAGTAAAGGGATGAACAAAGATTTTTTTCATGAAAATGGAAACAAACAAACAAACAAAGCTAGGTTAGCAATACTTATACTAGACAAAATAGATTTTTTTAAAAAGGCTACAACAACAGACAAAGAAGTACCTAGTAATCCCACTTCTGGGTATCCAAAGAAACCCAAAATGCTACTTTCATGGGACATGCTCATTCATATGTTCATTGCAGCATTATTTACACTAGCCAAGATATAAAGCCAACCTGGATGTCCCTGAATGGATGAATGGATAAAGAAGAGTTGGTACATATACACAATAGGATATTACTCAGCCTAAAAAACAGATTGAAACCTTGCTATCTGCGACAACATGAATGGACCTAGAGGTTATTGTGCTGAGTATAGTAACTCAGACAGTAAAAGACAAATGTCATATGATTTCACTTATAAGTGGAATCTAAAGAACAAAATAAACAAATGAAACAGAAACAAACTCATAAATACAGAAAACATTTTGACTCGGGTTGGGGGTAGGTGAAAAAGGGGAAGGGATTAAAAAGTAGAAGTTGGTTGTTACACAGTAATCATGCAGATGTAGGGCATAGTATAAGGAATATAGTCAATAATATTGTAATAACTATGTATGGTGTCAAATGGGTACTAGATCTATTGGGGTGATAGATGGGAGGGGGTTGGGGGTAAGGTGAAAAAAGGTGAAGGGATTAAGAAATACAAATTTGGTAGTTAGTTATAAAATAGTCATGGGGATGTAAAGTAAAGTATAGGAAATATAATCAATAATATGGTAATAACTATGTATAGTGCCAGGTGGGTACTAGTCAGGGGGATCACTTTGTAAATTATATAATTGTCTAACCACTATGCTGTACACCTGAAATTAATATAAAAATAATATTAAATGTCAACTGTAATTAAAAAATTTAAAAAGGGGGGAAGGGAGAGTTGAAGGAGAATGAGAGGTTCAAAGTTCCAGGTCTTGGTGATGTAATATACAGCATAGGAAATATCGTCAATAATATTGGGATAGCATGGTACAATTTCAGATTTTTGCTAGACTTATAATGGTGATCACTTCTTTAGCATATAATCAATAATGTGGTAACAACTATGTATAGTGCCAGGTGGATATTGTTGAATAACTATGATGTACACCTGAAACTAATATAATATTGTATGTTAGCTATATTTTAATAAAAATCTTAAAAAAATTCATCCCTTCAGTGCTGCTAAAGCCATGCTCCTTCAACTCAGATTTTTCTGATCATTGGAGCTGAGATGTCTCCGTTTTCAGTCATCTGGTGGCCTTTAATGCTCTCTTACGTGACTTCCTAATCATGGTTTCTTAAATCTGCATGGGGATTTTCAGGTTATGAAACACAGTCACATACTCTACCTCATACGATTTTCACAATAACTCTGATAACAGATGTTAATTATGTTCCTTTTATACTCATGGACACTGAAAGACAGGGATGCTAATTGACTTGCTGGGTCCAAGACCCCCATTTGGTAAGTAGCAGAGGCTGGAAAAACCAGAACCTTGGTCTCCCAATTAAGGAGATTTCCATATAACCTTCTCACCCTATTTCTACCTGGGATGCATAGCTCTCGTATGCTTCTTTTCAACTCTAACGTGCTGTGACACCATTAGCATTCCTTCAGCATTTTCTTTATCTAAACTACTTTGGCAAATAAATTACTAGATAGTTTACTTTAGGGTGTTTCACATTAGGAGGTTATTGTGATGACCTTAGTAAAAAAAAATTATATATATAAATATACTTTTTGCATTTAATAGAGCCTGGGATTGTTTTATAACAGCAACTTAATAAACACGGGCAATTTATAACTACATTTTAATAAGAAGGGAGCCAAATACTCGCAAGGTCCACAACAATTTCTAAGCACTGACAACTGATTGCTTAACTTAGTTGGGATGCCTCTCTTCTAAAAACAAAAGTTTAGGTTTTGTCACATTTCCTCACTAGACAGGTTCCTTTTCTGATGTCTAAGGAGATAAAATATTAATACCAGCTTATGGGGAACTTGTTTACTCTCTTAGAAGAGAAAGCACCATTCTATAATGAAAGCAAAATGTCTAGTGACAGGGAAGAGCAAATTCAGTTGTCAAAAGAGACTGGAGAAAAAGAACTGAGACTGTCACTTCAACTGAGATGTTGCCCATGAGTCTAAGCAACTAAGACGTCTTGTGGGAAAGCCAAAAACAGGAAGAGAAGGCTTCTCATTGAAGTTGTTTACCTATTTGAAGTTCAAAAGAAGGAAGGGAAGATGCAGCCTCAAAATCTGCATAATAGTTATAATACGCTTTTTGTACTCAATTTATGGCTACAATGGGACAATCAGTAAGCATCTCAACAGTCCCTTCTACAGGCAACTAGCTAAACTGAGGGTTCTGGAGCTTCGAGCCCTGTATGGGATGGGATGTCTTACCTTAGGCGCTCAACAAGTGCACATTAATGATGGTGGTGGTGGTTTGGGGTGTGAGTGGGGTGAATATAGCCTGAGGTAGGGCATTTTTTCAGGTGGAAAATGCACCCTCCAGGACTACTTGTCCAAAACCCCTTGGGAACAAAGTGCAGAGCTAATGGCTGGGGGATAGAAATTGATTAAGCGACAGGCACTGTGTTAGACCCTTGACACGCTTTCTGCCATTTAGGCAGCAACACCATGAGGTAGAGATATCAGTGTTCCCACTTCACAAGTAAGCAAAAAGACTCAGGCAGGGGTAGTGACTTTTCTCACAGTTAAGAAGTTGCTAGGATTTGAGCCCAGGCTTGTCGAATTTCCAAACCCCTTTCCTTGCACAAGGAGAAACTCCATGCTCTGCTCTAGCCAACCTTTGTTAATAATATACAAAAACCAGGGATTTCGTGCAGCGCCCATTTAGCATCTGCGCCCTCCTCTGCCCTGGGGGCGACATAAGCCCCTGCAGAGGGGGACCTCAACATTTACCCAGAGGCAACCAGGGGTCAGGTACACAGAGGGGATCCCAGAGCCCCATGCCCTCGTCATCTCGCGCGCGCTTAACCCACTGGAAGCGACACAACAACAGCCCAGCGCGGCGCGAGTCCGCTGTGCTCCGACTGTGTTGCCCCCTTGGGCCGCTCCCCACGCCCGCCCGCGTCTCACCCCAGGCCGCCGGCAGCTCGAGCAGCACCAGAACCGCTAGGAGGGCTCCTCCGGAGCAGGAGAGGGGGGGCGCCAGCAGCCGGAGAGGCACCGGGCTCCTCCGAGTAGAGGCTCCCATCTTCCCCAAGCACTTCTAGGAACCCGATGCGATCTGGAAGAAAATCGAAGTCATGGGAACGCTCAACCAAGAGAAGAGACCACACGCAAAGCTGAGCGCCCTGGGGAGCTGAGGAGCGCTGCTGGGGTTCCGGGACAAAAAGCTTTTGACCACAGCTTCCTCTTAATGGGACAGGTCTTGTTTACTTGCACTTTGCATTGTTTCTAGCGAGCCTCCTTCCCGAAGACACCTCAGGGACTCCCATACAGGAACAAAGTCTGGGAATTCTTCAGCTCCTTGGTGTGGAAGTTCCCCATGTGTGGCTGGGCAGTTCCAGACAAAGGTGGTGGATTCTCGCAGCTCAGCTCCCACCCACCTCTGCCTGACCTTTGTCCTTTGCAAGAATCCATGTGGGTAGGTCAGCTAATGAAATGCCTGCTGTGTGTGTATGTATGAGACAGTTGCAGACAAATACACAGTGTACAGTTCAGGGACTATGAAGAACACATTTCTTTATATTGAGTTGTGTATACCCAGCCACTGGAAGGTTTCAAAGTGTTTTCATCAAATTTGCATTTTAAAAATCGAATTCTTCTGTAATACGGAGACTGGATTGGCATAAAGCAATAGTAGCTAGAGAGGCCAGAAAGGAGGCTATGATGATCCCGTTGAGATTTGATGGTGGCTTTGAATGGGGATAAAGTGAACAATTAAAAAAGATAGTGGAGATGGACTCAACGAAATTTGCTTGTTCATTGGATTTTGGTTATTTCCTTTCGGAAAGTTAATGGTGAGAAAAAGAAAGGACTCCATAAGTAGTCCCAGGATTCTAAATGAATGGTTTACTCTCTATTGAAATAAAAATGTATGTGAGAGGGACAAGTTTGGGGAAGGGGATTAAGAATTCAAGGATGAGAGAATTGGGGGTGTGTGACTGGCTGAGTAATGGCCCCCAAAGATGTCCATGTCCTAATCCCCAGAGCCTGTGAGGTTTTGCAGATGTGATTAAATTGAGGATCTTCAGAGGGGGAGATTACACTGGATTGGCAGTGGAATGACAGGATGCTTGTTAGAGGGAGGTGTAGTAGATCAGAGTGAGAGAAGGCAATGACTGAAGCAGAAATTGAAATGATGCTGCCATAAACCAAGAAATGATAGCCACCCCTAGGAGCTAGAAAAGGCAAGTCAGGAGTTCTACCCTGGAACTTTTGGTCCTGTCAACACCTTGGTTTTAGTCCTGTGAGACTCATTGTGACTTCTGACTTCCAGAACTATAAAAGAATAAATCTGTGTCATTTTAATCATTTAATAAGGTAATTTGTTTCAGCAGCAACAGGAAACTAATATGGGGTAGGGAGGGTTGCTTGGTCAAGGGAGAGTGTCAAAGTTTCTTTGAGTTTTATTATCTAAAGGAGAGTTGAGCATGAGACAGGTGGAATTTAGTGAAGAAGTCCAGCGGGTGTGAGAATACTCTAGGAGAAGTTTGGGAATATAGGTAGATTGTTGATTATAAAGCTGGACTTCCAGAAAGGCTCAACAAGAAGCATTTTGAAAGGGAAACGAATGGGTTAAAATCTCAGGAACTGGTGGAACAGTTAAAGGACAACAAGGAGAATAAGCAATAGGAAGATTAGGATTGAAACATATAAACCACATCCATGCAAAAGTTTTCAATATTTTTGTGTATCATGGACTTCTTTGTCTGTTTGGTCAAGCCTATGGATCCCTTCTCAGAATTATTTGGAAATGTGTAAAATAAAAGTGCATGGGATTACAAAGGAAACTGAAAGCTAATTGTAGCCATGAACCTTTGGAGGTCTATGGCCCCTGAACAAGAACCCCAGATTTAAAAATTAGTACGAACAAGAGTTCAGTTGTTTCTAAAGCAAGAGTTGTGTGGAATTCCAAATATTAAATGCTGTAGAGAGGAGAGTAGGAAGAGGCTTGAGAAGATACTGTAGCAGATATTACAGTAAATGTGTTAGCTCTCTTCTCCATGCATAGTTATGACTCATGGTGAAGAAAGACACTCAAGGTGGAAAAGTATTCTCTACTCCATGCAGCTCACAAATGGAGAACCACAGTCCAGCAAACTATGGCACTCAGCATGTACAGCCTCAGCTCACACCAAGATTCTAGAATACTGCCTCACTTTATTTGTCCCTCTTACTCAAGTCTCAGCTCCTATCCTCACTAGTTGAGAAAGGACAGCGTTCCAAAAGCCATGCATGTTTCTTATTTTCTATTAGTTTCCATTAAGCTCTCTTCCAAGACTGCTGCAAGAAATACCTACTTTGACCATATCACACATCAAATCTCCTTTGTAACACACCCAATACCATTCTTTCAAGGATCTGATATCATCCTTTCAAGTTATTCTCAACAGAGCAATGGAAGAAGAAGCCAGATCATAGCAAGCTGAGGTTAAGGGAACAGAAAATTCAATATCCCAGCCTAACAGCACATGCTATAAGAATATGCCACTCATTAGAACTTCTTTTGCACTAATCTCCTAGCATATGCTTTCTCCCCTCATTCCCTGAAGGTTTTCTTAGCTCACAGAAACTTTCTGTACTCTTAATCTTGACATAGTTCTCAGTGATTTGGCATTCACAACGATGATATTTTCCAATGCCTGGCTTTTCAGCACCTTGATCTCCTCTGCCAATGATCTTATCCTCCACTCTACTGGCCACTTATGATCATGACCTTACCTTAGATCGTGTCCTCGTTAATAACCCCTCCAGAATTTCGAACATCCAACTCTCCAACCACCAATCCTGTCTTTCTAGTTGGCACTGAGTCCAACAATCTTTGTATTTCTCAGTACCTATAACCCATTGATCTCACCACCATCTTTCAGTCTCAAACATCCTTACTGTCCTCATGTTCACCCTTTTGAGGTTAAATTCCATGGTCCATCATTATAATCACTATCTTGTATACAACCTCAGTTTCCTTGCCCTTCTCTCACTTTATTATATTCATTAGACAAACGACCATTTTGGTTAGAGTTAATTCTCCATAATTTTGACCCTGTGCCCATGAAGCTGAATGTGGCTGGAGAAAAATATATATTCATGATGACTAGTCTTACTCGAATGATGACTGATTTCAAATGGACCATTGTCATGCTGCCAGCTATTCCCACTATATTTCCTAGTCCATTTATTCTCTCATTCTCCTAAGTGACTGTTTCATGTTTTATTTAGATATTAAACTCAGACATCTTCATCATTCTTAATCTTTGTTTATAGTTTTGCTTCTTTTTTTCAGAGAAAATAGAAGCAATCAAAGGCAATGTCCACACACTTCATCCAAAGACCTGTATCTTGCCTGTATAGCTTCCTAAGCTCCTGTTAGTATGGTTATACTGTTCACATCCTTATCTCAGGCTAAACTCTCCACTAGTGCCTGCATTTGATCTGCTGTCACTTGCTCAAGGGCATCACTCCAGGAATTCTCACTCTCTCCAGAGTCATTATTTTCCCTTTTCTACTGGATTTTACCATAAGTGGGCAAACATATTATTTTTCCAAATACAGCAGGCATAATCCCCTTTTTTCCCTTCTACTGTTCCTTTTGTTGGGACCACTTACTGACTAGATCTCCATCTGCATGGCTCCCTCCCTCATCTCCAGTTCTTTTACTCAAATGTGACCCCACAATAAAGCCTTCCTTGCCCACTATTAACAACTGCACATTCATTCAGA